>NC_139219.1:280436182-280976413 GCF_055691185.1 Crinia signifera
AGGTAGTGAGGACTCAATTAATATGCAACTAGAGGCTTGTGGCCAATGATGGAGATGAGTATGCAGACGAAGATGGTCACTGAGTGTTTGAGTATGGGAGAGCTGTGAGTGAAACGATAAGAACATCAAATACATTATTTCCTGGCACAGATATATAGCCAATTTGTTTTTTTTATTTGGAATGGAACACCAGAAGAACTAATAGACTTCCTCCTTCATATGACTAACAGTGCCTTCAATTTGAGAATTCACCACTACATACATTACAACTTACAAGCATCGATGTCTTTCTGGAATGGAATTATACAGTACATAAAACAACCAAGATCCACTCAAGAAAACATATAAGAGAAGTTTATAGAAATTGCATGTTGGCATACTACATTATTGCTTTCTTCCAGAGTTTAAAGCTGTTTTTGCATGATTTTGAACCCTCTCCAAGCTGATGACATAAATATTGCTGTTCACATTTCTAGTACATAAAGGTGGCTATTTATCTACTCTGGTTATAATTAGGATATTTTCTTGATGACTATTGCAGCGATAAAATATCCCTTATTGCAATGTACCCCAAATTATTGGTCAGGCAGCTGAGTGATACCAAAGTACTACACACACACACTGAGATACAGGTTGGGAAATGTAAGGGTTAGTACAGATTTGAGTTTAGACCTGCTTACGTTTAATGTGTGCCGTGCGTGTGTGTGTGGGTGTGTGTGCGTGTGTGTGTGTGAGTCATAGAACCTTAAGTAAACATATTGTACATAAAATAATGACACAGAGACAGAAAATGACATTAAAAAGGTAATTAAATTAATTCATTGATAGATCTTCATGTTAATGACTGTATTGGTAACAAGAAGGGACAGCCAATAACAGCGCATGTGAGCAATTCAGCAACACAACGGGCCTGATTCAGGATAGCTCACTAGGCAGCGTACATGAGCCCATAAACGCCGTCCCGGTCAATAACCAGCAAAAGCCCTCCCGGGCCGAAACCCCTCGGTACCATGCAGCCGAAGCGGAGAGAAATCATTTGAATTTTATTACTGTCCACCGCAGCCATTCGCTGCCAGGGTTTGCACAAGCGCAAACCATCTGGGCTGGGGCCAAATTCATATCACAACTAGTGATCCCGAATCAGCCCCAACATGAATTGCAGGCGGATTGCACTCTATGTGCTAAGAACATAAAACCAAAAGGGCACCCAACTCAACCTTGCAACGTAACAAGTCACTGAGTAAGGTGGTATGGTGTAGTGCTGCCCCCGTTTGAGTGATTTTGATAAGAAGGGTGCACTAAAATAACAACAACAAAAAACCAACAGATCTTCAGAACCCGAGCAGACTAAACAGCCATTGTGTATTGCAACCAGAAAATAGCCAACAAGGGGGATTTTTGTTCATGCACTGTGAGAGCATTTATGTATTTTGCACTGTTGCCATAATTTGAATATTGGAGACAACTGTGCTGCGTAATATAAATAAATATTATCTTGTGGCCACGCCCCTTTCCCATGAAGCCACTCCCCTATATTTTTGGCTTGAGCACCCACCAGCAAAAACATAAATCGGCACCTATGAGTTGTAGGACCAGGCCCGGGCCCCCTTCTCTGTGAGGGCCCGGGACTCCAGACCCCCCCTGTCGGCGGGCCTGGTGTATTATCACGGCGCCCATTACGTAGTTTACGTAGTGGAGTATTGAGAAAACCAATACACCACTATGCTGGCTACGTAACTTACGTAACTTGTTCAGGAGCTGTGCTATGTAAACTACGTAACTTGTACAGGAGCTGTGATAATACATAATGGTTCATATCCCCACTATCCACGTCATACCCCCAGTGTCCACGTGGGCGTGGAGTTAACTTTATAAAGTGTGGCGAGTGCAGCGAGCCACCGAGCCCGAAGTGTGGCAAGCGCACGCGTATCCGTATCCTCCATCACAGTCCCTGGCGGCAGCAATGTACGCAATTAGCGTAGTGCAGCTGGGGGAGCAGGGAAACCATGTGATGCTCCCCCAGCGGCAGTACGCTGAATTACATACATTGCTGCCGCCCCAGGACGCGTCTCGGGTGCTGCCGGTATCTTTCCCTCCACCCGCCCGACGCTCAAGCCCTGCCGCCCGCCCCTTCAGCCCGCCGCCCAAGCCCCGCCG
This sequence comes from Crinia signifera, assembly GCF_055691185.1. NCBI lineage: Eukaryota > Metazoa > Chordata > Amphibia > Anura > Myobatrachidae > Crinia > Crinia signifera. The sequence goes on from NC_139219.1 coordinate 280,438,340, forward strand.
CACAGTAAGTTTAACAATTTAAAACAATTTAGCCTAAGGTACGTTGTTAGTGTACTGCGTAGCCGGACTCCCTGCATATACAAGTACCAAAATAAAGTACAGGTAAAGCGCACCACAGTTCAATACACATTACAGCTTAAATATAAAGTTGTGAGGACTCAATCAACATACTATAAGAGGCTTGTGACCAATGATGGAGATGAGTATGCAGATAAAGATGGTCACTGAGTGTTGGTATTAGTGTGTGAGTGGTGGATGGAGCTGTAAGTTGAACTTTGGCCTAGGGTGCCCCACCCACACAAATGCTGACTATCCAGAACCTCAGGTGAACAAAAGTTGGTTCCATCTTAGAAGTTCCACATATGCTTCTTGCATTAAGTTCAACAATGATGCCTCTCTCTGAGCCATCCTTCATTTTGTGATAGTAACACTCAGGGGTGCACCCAAGATTCTGGAGCCTCTAGGCTGCTGCCTAATGGTAGAGCCAGCCCTGGGCTTCAGTTCTCTTTGGGAAATACTTGTATTGCTTACATATGTGTGTCAATCCTACAAACAATAGGCACCTTTGTGCAATATGTAACAAGACATACAGATAATTGCCGGTGCAGATAATTTGAGCAGTAGCCAGTCAGGAGTAAGCTGAGGCAGGGAATGATAACGTCCAGCACAGGGAACAACTTGGCTACAGCAGCTGGAATAGAACACTGCAACACATGGTACAGCAAGCAAGTAACAATTCTGATATGATGGGTGAGATTTAATAGGATGAGAGATTCAGAAATTGAGAGATTTGGTGAGAAATCTCCATTTTTTTTAAATAGTGGCAATCATTTACACTTCAAAAACAAACTGGTTTTGCAGTATAAATGATTGCCGCTTTAAAAAAACTGGAGATTTCTCACCAAATCTCTCACTTTCTGAATCTCTCATCCTATTAAATCTCACCCGATGCATCTTGAACTAAAAGGTTCAAAATGCATGCAATCATCACGCCGGGTATTGGCACCTTGAGAATAAGTAATACGTAAGCTTAATGTTCAAATATTCTATATACAGCGCTGTGTGCGCTATATAAGAAACTTTTAATAAATAAATAATAGGCACAGCCCCAGTAGGGGTTCCAGAAGCCGTTAGCTCAGAAGGGGTCTCGTGTGTCATAGCCCCAAAAGGGGTCCCAGAAGCCATTACGGTACTTGTGTACTTTCACGGCTCCCATCGCATGCCAAATGTAGTGGCATGCGATGGGATGCGATTTTTGCAGTTTTTATGCATTTTTTTTAAAAATCGCATGCGATCGCATCGCATGCAATCGCATCGCATGCAATCGCATCGCATGCGATTTTTAACAGAAATGCATCCAAATGCATTGAAATTAGTATCAAACATGTTCAATGGCCCCCAAATGTCATTTTTGAGGCTGTACCACCGCCACTATCAACGCGAACCCAAAGCGTGGCGAGCGCAGCGAGCCCGCGAGGGGCAGCGGTACGCGTCCTATGACCTTTTCATACCCCCACTATCCACATCGGCGTGGAGTTGAGAATATAAAGTGTGGCGAGGGGACGCGGACACCTGTGAAGCCCGCGAGGGTACGCGTATACCTGTGAAGGTATCCGTGTCCCCACGCGGGGCTCGCTGCGCTCGCCACGCTTTGAGCTCGGTGGCTCGCTGTGCTCGCCACACTTTCTATTCTCAACTCCACGCCGACGTGGATAGTGGGGGTATGAAAAGGTCGTAGGACGCGTACCGCCGCCCCTCGCGGGCTCGCTGAGCTCGCCACGCTTCGGGTTCGCGTTGATAGTGGGGGTGGTACAGACTCAAAAATGACATTTGGGGGCCATTGAGCATGTTTGATACTAATTTCAATGCATTTGGATGCATTTCTGTTAAAAATCGCATGCGATGCGATGCAATTTTTTACTATACGATAGACTTCGTGGGAGCCATTACAATAGGAGGAGGAGAGGTGCCCCCTTGGGAACTCTAAGATTAGGACTAAAAAGCACAAAACTATCAGGTAAAATAAAAAGCTTAAATGTGAACATAATAAAAGTTCCTCTAATTTAGAGTCTCTCGTTAATGAAGCCAAATACTGGAATGCAGGTACAGTAATTAGTCACTGAGGCATACTACTGTTTAGCATAGTGCATTAAACATTGTATATTTTCTAACTCTTCAATAGGATAAGATTATTGTACTCACCAGATACGCTGCTATAAGGAGTATACAGATACCTTTGCTGCCACCTTGCGGAAGATAGTAGGAAAGAAAAAACAGATACTGCCAGCCTCATTTAAGAAGTACAAAACACACACAAGAGGGGAAAGGTTTACACAGCAAGATGTAGGAGTTGAATTGAGCGTGGGTGTACCTATAAAAGTGTTATATAGGGGCAATAATGCATCTAGCTTTTTAGGGAAGTTTGTGCAGCAAATCTATTTGTTCGTCGGGAGGCTTGCCACCTAGCAACAGCTGGTGGGTTGTAGTGCAAGCCTCCCGACGATCGCTGGAGAAGGAGAAGTGAAAAGAAATTTCACTCACCTTCTCCACAGCCGGGGGAGCGGGCTGATGCCGCCGGAGCCTGTAGGCGCGCATGACGCGCGCGCGCGCGTGCACGTAGTAAACGGCTCTGGGGCTACTGCGCATGCGCGCATATCAATAAGGCGCATGCAAATGAGCTCTGTGACGCGCTCACGCTGGCCACGTGAGCGCACAGAGTCTAGCAGCTACCAGCCCGCCCCCTGCTCAGATTTTACCTCAGCGCTGAAGATGGAGGACACTGTGTCTGTCTCTGCTACAGACACTCTCCCTGTGTCCCCTTCAGCCAGCGCTAGGAGCCTCAAACACAGAAAGAGGCTGCCTAGTGACACTTCCTCATCTGAGGACATTATTTTCAAGAGAAGAAAGCTGTTTAACCCTGTCAGGTCTGCAGACACCAGGGACAGCTCTGAGGCAGACAGTACACCTCAGGATAGCGATTCCCCCTCCAGCTCAGCATCGCTACAGGGGAGGAAAAGCACAAGTAAGAGGAGACATGTGAGCAAAAGCTCCAAGAGAGACGCCTGTTCAGGACTAATCGTCTCATTCCCAGGTATTGCCCGAAGTAGGAATACCTCAGCGGTACGCAATAAACCGCAGTCTCCTGCCCACGGGCATACTCCCCGAGCCTCAGAAAAGTATAAGAGGTCTCAGGGCTTACGTAAGGGGGCAAGTAAGCATCGCCCCTTAAGTCCAACTGACTTACAAGATGTACGCAGCCAGGCCTCAGTAGACTGGGAGTCTGAGGAGGTGACTAGAACCTCTGCGTCCTCTAAGAGAGGCGAATATAGTGACCTGCAGATGGCCAGGGTGGCACTAGCAGGAGTCTCACCCCCAAACAAAATGTATTCCTCCCACTGGGCCTTACAGGAAAAGTCCGAAGTCCATAACTTTGCACAGTTAGCCTTCAGGACATCCCTCGTTAAAGAGGATGAGATGGTTCTGCGTAACCATACAGGGATCCCAGATATCCCCGCCCTGTTCGCCCCTGATATTGACCCAGCACTGTCTTCGCTTATTGGTGATAAGACCCAGAGCGACTCAATTGATAAGCTGCTCAGGAAAATCCAATTAAAGGTTTCCGACGCTGCAGGCCCCCTGCTGTTCGTACTGAACAAGGCGGAGAAAGAGGGCACCGCGAGCAGCTCCTTAGATTCCCTAGTGGCATCAAAGGCAGCACTCCTTAAGGCAATAAGCAGAGCCACCCTTATGGTTGGGCAGACCTTTGAGTTCATATCCAACACCCGCAGGTCCCGTTGGCTGTCCAGAGCAGGGCTAGCCGACTTAGCGCCCAAACCAGCGGAGGTCCCTAACCTTACTGACTCCGATTTATTCGGCCCTGACTTCATAGATGAAGTCAAGATCCGGTATAAGGCGCGCAAGTCGTTTGCGGATCTAAAAAGCCACCAGTCTTCCAAACGGCCCTTTCGTCAGGAGGGTCGTTCTGCCACGGCCAGCAGTGCGACCCGTGACTACCGAGACTATAGAGGCTCCACCCGAGGCCACAGAGGAGGCTACTCCAGGTCCCGGAATTCCAGAAGTGCGGCTTCTTCAACCTCCTTCCCCAGGAGAGACAGAGGGAACGGTGAGTGTACCAGAACCACAGCCGCACCTTGGCCTCTCACAGGCCATACACCAGTGGAGAGAAATTACAACAGACAAGTGGTTGTTAAAAATTATAAAACAAGGTTTATCCCTTCCGCTGCTGAGATTTCCTCGCCAGAGAATCCCATGCACAGCAAACGCCAGTCCTCTCTTAGACAAGGTTTTAGTCACAGCCTTGTCTCAGGGAAGGATAGAATTGGCGGACACGTCCAAAACAGGTTGGACAAGTCACCTTTTTCCCGTAAGGAAACAGGACGGCTCCTACAGACCGGTTCTGAACGTCAAATCTCTGAACCAGTACATAAGACATCGTACGTTCAGAATGGAGGGTCTAACAGAGGTACCCTTCATTTTGACACAGAACGACTATTGCATAAAAATAGACCTCAAGGAGGCCTTTCACACTGTACACGTACATCCCAATCACAGAAGGTTCCTGAGGTTCCTCTGGAACGGCTCCCTTTACCAATGGACCGTCATGGTTTTTGGTTTGTCCAATGCCCCTTACACTTTCACACGACTTATGAAGGCGGTGATAACACACCTTCGCCAGAAACAAGTCCGATGCATAATTTATTTGGACGACCTCCTAGTCGTACATTCAGAGCAGGAGACACTACTCTCCCAGAGAGACACAATAATATCACTCCTGCTCGGCCTAGGCTTCTCAATAAATTATCCCAAGTCAGTTTTAACACCTTGCCAATCAATCACATTCCTGGGATTCGTAATAGATTCCCGTTCTTTCTCTATCGCAGTACCGGCAGAGAAATGGACAGACATCCAAGCCTTTGTCTCCCACATTATAAAACGTCAGCTCAGCCTGAGAGACCTAGCAAAGATCATAGGCAAAATGAGAGCTCTAGACCCCGGGTTCCTTCATGCACCCCTTATTTGCAGACACGCTCAGAACCGTCTAGGATTCCTTATCAGGATAGGCCTCACCTGGTCACACAGGATCAGGCTCACACCGGTAGTTCGCGAAGAGATACAGAGGTGGACAGTGCTACCCATTCCTCCCCCCAGACCCCTGCAGGATCCTACACCGGTTATCATCATAACCTCAGACGCGTCACTCACGGGGTGGGGAGCCTTTACTCGCGACAAGGCCGTGAGGGGCAGGTGGTCCAGGCAGGACTCACAGGCCCATATCAACCTCCTGGAACTAAGAGCAGCCAGACTAGCCTTAGCGGCCCTAGTTCCCCCGCATGCTCATCATATTCCCATTCAAGTCCGTCTGGACAACAAGACCGCAGTATCTTATATAAACAAGATGGGCGGCACAAGGTCCCTGCCTCTCTGCCAGGAGGCAATAGACATCTGGGAGTGGGCGGTTCAGAGATCCATCCAGTTATCCGCAATATATGTTCCCGGAGAGCTAAACGAGTTGGCAGACTCTCTCTCCAGAACCCGTCTCACACTAGACAGAGCAACTCTAAGGCCAGAGATCTTTCGCAAGATCGTGACAGCCTTTGGGCAGCCAGGAATAGACCTCTTTGCGACACCATACAACAATCAGGTTCCGACTTTTGTGTCCAGGATATGGTCCCAGGCGGCATTCCAGACAGATGCCATGTCATTCCCCTGGACGGACCTAGTCCTCCCATATGCCTTCCCTCCGCCAGCCTTGCTGTTGAGGGTACTACACAAGATCAAGTCGGACAGGGTACCCCAGATTATACTGGTATACCCGATTTGGCCATCCAGAATTTGGTTCCCCCTAATCAGCCAACTACGGAAGGGCCCCAAGATCCCCTTAGAGATCTCGGGAGAATGTTTTCAGGGTACCCAGGACTTACTACAGAAACTGCCACAATGCATGTGGATGGCGACATTGCTAGGTTGTTAGCACACTCAGATCTCTCAGCATCATCAACCGCGCTAATCAATGCTTCACTGAGACCCAGAACCAAAGCTAGATATAGCGCCATAATAAAAGAGTTTATTTCCTGGCAAAACACCAGACCCAATGCTCGTCCCTCAGCACCAGTGAATTCAGCAATTGATTTCCTATCCCATAAATATGATACAGGCTCAGCCTCAGCCACCATACGTTCGTATGGTTCCGCGCTCACCCTTCTAATCCCAGGGTTTTCAGAGAATAGGTTATACTTACGCTTACTCAAAGGTATCTTCCTATCTAGACCATCACGACCACGTTACTCAACCACCTGGGACATTGAACCCTTTCTCAATCACTTGGCCACTATCCCTTCTACATCCGAAGCCCTTAGCCTATCGAGGAAACTGGCTTCCCTGATGGCTTTAGCTTTCGCGGCAAGAGGTGCCGAATTGTCGTTAATAGACATTTCCGACCCATGGATGACCGCAACCCCAGCGGGTTTCCACATTATACTCAAAGGGCACACAAAGACAAGCTCTATCCTCAGGCCCTTAGTAGAGTTCGACCTAGTTAGAGATCAGTCTGACCCCGCCCTATGCCTGGTAGATTGTTTGTCGGCATATTTAGCCCTGACAGCACCGATAAGAGGTGAACTTTCCCAACTGTTCATTACGTGTCGTAAACCCTTTCGCCCAGCCAGACCGGGAACAATCCGGGGTTGGATTGTGTCGGTCATGCGGGACGCGGGTATAGACACTTCACAATTCAAAGGGCACTCCCTCCGCGGAGCAGCAGTTACCTCTGCGGCAGCCAAGGGTTTGCCATTACAGTGTATTATGCAGGCGGCTAGATGGTCCTCCACGCGTACCTTTGTAAGGCACTATTGGAGACCATCTGATCACCAAAAGGTGGAGTTCCTTAGAGCAACCACCAGGTATGTGGTAGTCTACCCACTAGCTGTTGCTAGGTGGCAAGCCTCCCGACGAACAAACAGTAGTTTGCAGGAATCTATGACCTGCAAACTTTCTTTGTTCTAGGGAATAGGATTGCCACCTAGCAACAGCGACCCACCCTACCCGCCCGATGCCTTGCTAGGTCTGGTGGTTTCTCCTGCTGCAATGCTAACTGTTTCCTTTCTCCTTTGGTTACAGGCGCTCCAAAGAATCAGAGCAAACAGCAGGCGCAGCCAGCTAAGCAACAGAAATGATCCCAAGAAATCCGTTTTGCTTCATCGAAGCACCGCTTGAAGTTTCCATTACTGACCGTCGTACCTTATAGTATTCCCGTTGGTTGTCCAGTTGCCCTATGGGCTAGATAATTCATCGCGCTCTTGTTGTCGAGCAGCAGTTATTAAACACGTTTATTCAGCATCATTCAGTCTCTTGTCTCTGATTGGGTACAAGTACTAGGTGGTGTTATATTCTATTTCATGTTCTAAGGATTGCCATCCGTAAGCTTCTGTAAAATCTGAGCAGGGGGCGGGCTGGTAGCTGCTAGACTCTGTGCGCTCACGTGGCCAGCGTGAGCGTGTCACAGAGCTCATTTGCATGCGCCTTATTGATATGCGCGCATGCGCAGTAGCCCCAGAGCCGTTTACTACATGCACGCGCGCGCGCGCGCGTCATGCGCGCGCGCGTGCCTACAGGCTCCGGCGGCATCAGCCCGCTCCCCCGGCTGTGGAGAAGGTGAGTGAAATTTCTTTTCACTTCTCCTTCTTCAGCGATCGTCGGGAGGCTTGCACTACAACCCACCAGCTGTTGCTAGGTGGCAATCCTATTCCCTAGAACAAAGAAAGTTTGCAGGTCATAGATTCCTGCAAACTACTGTTTCAGGGTTGCCGACTTATAAATGCTCCTCTCCGGGAGAAGCCCGGAGAGGAGACTTTCCTTACCCGACCGGGGGGCGGGGCTTGACTGTGACGTCATTAAGCCCCGCCCCCATTACGGGAAACAGGAAAAATGACTGATCTCTATGGAGGGGGCGGGGCTAAAATGACGCGATTGTGCCATTTTAGCCCCGCCCCCTCCTCTGAGACCCGCGGATTGCGGCATTTAAATGCCGCGATTCGGGGGGCTCAGGGGGGTCCCCCAGATTCCGGGAGGATTGCCCACCCTTCCGAGGGGCCGGGAGGAGGACCCGATTTTCGGGAGACTCCCGGGAATTTCGGGAGGGTCGGCAACCCTGATCTATTTATCAAAATAAAGGGGTAGAGAGGGCAAATTTTTTACAAAAATTGGTTTATACAAATGACCCGGCGCTGATTATATTTTAATTAAATAAAATCTGCTGGTCTTTTCCAGGAGACCAGCAATCTCCAAGGGTTAACAATATGACATTAAAGAGATTTTGAGAATAAACCAGCGCTGCAGAATGTTCACACGTAGGGTGTTATCAGGAGGTATCCCTGTATTTATGTATTTATTTATTTACAGTTTCTTATATAGCAGATTCCATTACAATAGTAGACAGTGATAGAACAAACTGGGTTACAACAGACAGACATGGAGGTAGGAGAGCCCTGCTGCAAGTTTACAATCTATAGGGATATAGGGAGGAAACACAAGGACAGGCACCAGTCATAGCATAGCAGTCCCACCAAGTTACAAGTCCAGAAGGGAAGCTATATAATACATAAGTGCCTCAGAGGGTTTTGCATATGGAACTTAAATATGATAGGCTTGCCTGAAGAGGTGAGTTTTCAGGGAACACTTGAAAGTTTGGAGGCTAGCGGAGAGTCTAATTGTGCGTGGAAGGGCATTCCATAGGATGGGAGCAGCCCGATGAAAGTCCTGTAATAGTGAATGGGAGCTAGTGATCCGTGCAGAAGAGAGACACAGATCTTGTGCAGAGCGCAGTGGTCGAGATGGGAGATACTTTGTGATAAGTGCAGAGATATAAGCTGGTGCAGTATGGTTAATAGCTTTATATGCGAGTAGAAGTGTATCCTTTGGTACCTCACTTACTTAGGATTTTCATAAACCGATAAGAGTCACTAGTCTTGCACTCTCTCAAAGGCAGACACTTGAAATTTCTGCCCCGCGTGCACATAGCAGTTTCTTTGACAAGTAGCGGATTTCATTCACACAGAACACCAAAAGGGATATATGACTTACTTAATATTTCACTCTCGCGTTCCCGTAATGGTATCTTTAAAACACTCGGCTCCAGATATATACAGAATAAAAGTTTTTAATACACATGATAAAATACACCAACAACAGCATGGAAGAGGCGGAAGGGGTTCAGGTGCAGGCTAATGATAATCCGGCTGATAGACGCTGCAGACGCCCGAAAGCAAAGACTACTGCTCACCGATTCCAAAGTTCTCCGTCCTCTTAGCTTTACTTCACTCGGGTGGTCAGTGAAGTACGTCATCAATGCGGCTCTCACGTCAACGTGTTTCGGAAGTATGTTTCCTTTTTCAAGACGTACTGCCGCTTTGTCCTGAATCTATTTTGTAGCTGGTTTATTGGTCACATGATCTTTGGTGTCCAATCCGTGAACCTAAAACCCGGCTCTCCTTCATTGTCTATATTGTCTATGTCTAATAGCAATAAAGTGGCGGTTTTAGGCTCTCAATAGCAGCTCCAAATATTTTACAACATAACTTTATAAAACCAATGCATGACACACCGGAGTTTGTGCATTGTCCACATCGATAAAACCCCTTGGATGTTATCCTCGAAGGTCTTTTATCCAGTGGAATAGCACTCTTCACCAGAAAGCTTTTCAGGTTTTCTGCCTTTTTATACACAAAGTTGGGTTTCACTCCCAGATATTTTTTTAAAGTCGGGTCTTTCACCGACACACCCCAGTGTCTTTTTACAATTTTCTCTACTGTTCGATGTTGTGATGAGAACTTTGTGATAAATCTTATTTCTTCATCACTATTTTTATCTTTAATTATGGTTTTACTTAGTAAATTGCTGTCCTATCCAAATTAGTGCACCTATTTATTGAGCCTCATTATTTCGCTCAGATCTTATCCTTTCTCTTTAAAACCAATCTCCATATTGTGCGCATTTTTAGTTTAACTTCGGGCCCCCATACACTATTAGGGCCACCAAGAAGGGGGGGGAAGCGGGTACTAATTACGCGGGTCGGGCTTGCTGGAGGGGCCCTGGACCGACAACCCCCCACCCCTTCCCCCTCCGTCCCACCCGGGCAGCACACACCTCTACAGCATGTGCTGTGCTGACAGCAGGCTCAGCATGAGGATCTCACTGACAGCGTGAGAGCTCATTCTGAGTCTGCTGTAGGTATGCATACCTCCCAACATTCTAAGCTTGTGAGCCAAATTTTTTGAGGGTGTGGCACAGATGGAAGGGGGCAGGGCCTACCTGGAAAGGGCGTGGACTGTTCCAGCAGTGCTGCCGCAAGGCCGCACCCCATCTTCACCACTGTGAGAGCATGCTATGCCACCAGTCAACTCCAGGTACAGGAATAGACGCTGTGCGCATGCGCACAGCATCTATTCATCTATGACAGGGGGCCAGGGACATTGGGAGTGACATGGGAATGTCCCAAAGCACCGGAACGTTCCCGCGATAGCAGGACAGTTGGGAGGTATGGGTATGCAGGGCCGCTGCCAGGAATTTTGGGGCCCGGGACTGATTTTCAGAGAACAACAGTATGGTCAGACCAAGCAATAGATAAAGAAATCAGGCATACTCTTGCCGGGTGGATTACACAACAGGGAAATAACACTTCCTAGCATTAAACCTTTAGTCACATGTATCCAAGTAACAGTGTGAAGCTAAGCTGATGCATGAATCATCAATGTACTTTTATGCTAAAGTGCTTCAGCTACCAGTAACCACCCACCTACCACGTCATAGCATTTTATATTGCGGCAATAAGGGATTATTTTAGTGCTTGTCCTGGTGCCTGTTTTGGTACTGTGCATAAGTATCTCTTTTATGGGCCCATCTATTATATAATATTTGCAGCGAAATCCCTGAAAACACCACTTTTTGGGAGTTAGACGCAAATATTAAGTATCCCCTGTGCCTGCTAGCCGCATCCCCCAGGGTTACTAAGGGGGATGTGAAGCTGCCCGATTTATCAACATCAGGCAGCATCACTTTGGGTCCCTGGGCTACCACTATTCTGAGATGGCGGTAGCCCATTGTAGCCGTGTGACACTTGCAAAAATGATGTTAGGAGGGGGAGTCAGCCACAGAAGTGATATCAAAAGCTTTCAAATAACGGATTCAAACTTGCAGGGGAGAAGAGGTGCCCCCTTGGGAGCAGGAGCCCGGCGGCAGATGACTCCATTGCCTCCCAGAGTTACGCCTCTGGCTACACACCACACTGCCACCCAGATCGCATTGTAAATGTGATCCTTAATAAATGGGTCTATTAATAGGGTTCTGATAGGCTAGCTCATATGAAGATTTAGAGATGGGTAAATTACTCAGAGAATAATCTGGCGTGCTGCATAATTATGCCTAACATAGACGATATCCCTGATATCTCCATTGTTAAGCATTTCTAAAGTCGGGGATGATTAAACATTACCTTTCATATATATTATATTTAAATCATACTTACCGACTTGTCTTCCCGACCAGGGTGTTAGGGGCAGGTGAGCTGTTCAGGGAGAATGGTGGTGCGATCGCGTCATTGTGGCTCCTCCCCCTGCTCTACTACAGTGCAGAGAACATGGGCACTGTATAGCGGGGGCCGGGCTGCTATGATGAGCTTGAACGCAGATTGTGTCATCGTGCTCCCGCTTATAATAGCAACAACATTTTTGCTATATTGTGATTGGCCGAGGAAGGGGAGGGGGGGGTGGGAGAGGAAGCTAGACGGGGATGCGGAAGACTTGCCCTCCCTTCCGGGGGGGGGGGGGGGGGGCAGGAACGGCACATGATATTCGGGAGCCTCCCAGCTGTTCCAGGAGGGTAGGCAAGTATAATATCAATTTTTAACTGTTAGAATTATGATGTGACTTTATGTTTGTACCTACTGAAAACAAAGTATTACAATAATAAACACGCTGGCTCACTTATTGTCATTTGTCTCTGTTTTGTAGTGTAAATGAAATGTGTGATGTACATGTTTTACTTCAATACAATAGTCCTGCCTTTGTGTTGCCAAGTCTTCCAGAATTTAATTAGCAACTAATTTGCAGAATATGAGCAGGCCAAGTAGAATTTACTAATTGATTAGAGATTTACCAGGCAACACAGCATCTTCTGTCGTTCGTTCGTGTCTGCTCAGCTACATTTAGCCACCCTCATTGCCACCCCCCCCCCCCCCCTCTCTCTCTCTCTCTCTCTCTCTCTCTCATCGGGCTAAGGGAAATGCAAGCTAGTGATAATGTTTACAAATCGTGTTTATTAGTTTATTAAGTTTGCACTTATTTTGATTTTATGCTTCATAAATAATTTTTATAATTTAATTTACATTTACTAAATGTATAGTTTTTTTGTTTGGGGGGGGGGTGTCGGTACTCTTTACCTAGAACGGCGACCATCGTATGCACTAAAAAACGGGTGCGATGCGATGCCCGCGATGGCCGCGATTTCCCATAGGGATCAATGTTAAATGGGCCACAGAGCCCAAATAGTCACCCTAAAGTCTGAAATGGCCCCCACAATTGTTAACGCCACCCCACGATCAACGTCAACCCGAAGCGTGGCGAGCGCAGCGAGCCCGCGAGGGGCGGCGGTACGCGTCCTCCGACCTTTTCATACCCCCACTATCCACGTCGGCGTGGAGTCGAGAATAGAATAGTGTGGCGAGCGCAGCGAGCCACCGAGCCCGAAGCGCGGCGAGCGCAGCGAGCCCCGCGAGGGGACGCGGATACCTTCACAGGTAAACGCGTCCCTTCGCGGGCTTCACAGGTATCCGCGTCCCCTCGCGGGGCTCGCTGCGCTCGCCACGCTTCGGGCTCGGTGGCTCGCTGCGCTCGCCACACTATTCTATTCTCAACTCCACGCCGACGTGGATAGTGAGGGTATGAAAAGGTCGGAGGACGCGTACCGCCGCCCCTCGCGGGCTCGCTGCGCTCGCCACGCTTCGGGTTCACGTTGATCGTGGGATGGCGTTAAAAATTGTGGGGGCCATTTAAGACTTCAGGGGGACTATTAGGGCTCTGTGGCCCATTTAACATTGTTTCCTATGTAAAAATCGCGGGCATTGAGGCATTTAACACTAAAATCGCGTCCAATCTGACTTTTAACATTGATCCCTATGGGAAAATCGCGGGCATCGCGTCGCACCCGTTTTTTTATGTGCATACGATGACCGCGATGCCCGTGATTTTTTACCCCCGACGCCCGCGATGCTAATCGCGGGCGCCGTTCTAGGTAAAGAGTACCGGGGTGTCTTATTTTTCTTTTTCTAACTAGTTCCAGAAGGGTATGGGTCATTGGGTCGACATGCATTAGGTTGACCACTGAAGGTCGACAGGGCTTAGGTTGACAATGGAAATTGGTCGACGTGGCTAAGGTTGACAGAATCGGAAGGTCAACAAAAGCATTAGGTCAACAATGGGAAGGTCAACAGTCAAAAGGTTGACATGAGTTTTTCATGTTTTTTAACTTGAATGTCGACATAGTTGACATGTAGTGGTGGCTCTTACCATTATGGAGAGGGGGGGCTGCCGTCCCTGGTCACTGCCGCCATCCCCGGATGCCGCACGCACCCATGTTCCCTGCACGGGACCAGCGCATGCACAGTAACGTCATACATACTGCGCATGCGCTGGCCCAAACCTCCGTGGGCTGCCTTTGCAGCAGCCCCTGGAGGCTTGATCAGGTTCCCGGGCTCCGGCGCATGCACAGAATCCGTTTTGGGGGCTGCCGCGCATTTGCCCAGAGAGAGGCATCCCGTGGGAGGGAACACCTCCCGATGGGATGCCTTGAGTGACTGGCAGGTCAGACTTCCAATAGGAAGTCACTGCCAGTCACCGTGAAGCCAGTGCAGTCTCACAGACTGCATCTGGCTTCACTTTAGGCAGAGACAGTGGTGGATATTACCTGGGGGGCAGGGGCGGAACTACTGGCGGTGCAGACGGTGCAGTGCACCGGGACCCATGCCAGTTCATGGGGCCCGCTGCCGTCTGCACAGCATGCCGCCGTTCCCTTCATTTATTCCCCTCTAACTTAAAGTCCGGCATTGCAGGGAAACACCGCTGATGGTATGTTGTGTGCTGAGGGAGGGGGAGGGGGGGGGTCTGACGGATCGGATCTCTGTTGTGGATCCGCGCCCCCTAGTGACAGCTGCTGCCTGCGCCTGTCTGTCACACAGGCCCCTGGCAGTATGTTCTCTGTGTTACGGCCCTGCCGCTCTTCCCCACTTCCCACCGCGACTGTAGGGGAAGACATAGCAGCAGCCTGCAGCGCCGCCCACCCTTCTCTCTTCTCTGCTATGCTCCCTCCCTCATAGCAGCAACAGCAGCCCGGCTGGAGGAGCTCTACAGGTAGACAGCACACTGTAAGGTAACGGTTGTGATGTGTGGGGGGTTGTGACATCTAAATGTGTGCTGGGGAAGGGGGTTGTCATATAAATGTTCACTGGGGAAGGGGGGGTGTCATGTAAATGTGTGCTGATGGTGAGGGACATGTTAAATGTGTCCTGGGGGGTGAAGATGATGTGTTTATGTGTGCTGGGATGGGTTTGGTTAGTATCATATTAGAAATATTGTTCACATTGGGCTGTTTTGGAACAGTTTTTATAGTGCAAAATGCGCCTTGCCCCTTTAGCAGCGCCCTGCTAGAGCAGCCTGTCTGTCCATCCCTGCTCCCTGTGGGGGAAGACCTGCATCCCCATAGGTGCCCAGAGATGATGTCGGTGGGCACTGCCTGCCTCCAACAGTGAAGTCACTGGGTCTGCCCTGCCCCCTCATGCTGCCCAATGTACCTCAGCACCCTGCCCTGATCCTAGAATGATCACTAAAAAAAAGGGGGGGGGGGGGGGCCTGAAGCATATTTTTGCACCTAGGCCCACAACTCACTAGTTCCGCCTCTACTGGGGGGGCTGCAGCCCTGCAGCCCATAGGTAAAAACCGCCACTGTTGACATGTACACTGTATAAGTGTACTGCGTCCCCTCTCATGGCTCACTGCACTCGCCATGCTTCGTGCACGGTGCCTCGCTGCGCTTGGCACACTATTATATTCTCCCTCCATGCCCTAGCGGATGGTAGAGTATGAAATATCACCTGTCGGCACATTTCGGCTGAAAATCTCATGTCGACCTTTTTGACTGTTGACCTTTACATTGTCGACCTAATGCTTGTGTTGACCGTTCAACCATGTTGACCTTAGACACGAAGACCTATTTCAGCTGTCGACCTAAATAGGGTTAACCTAGTCACCGTATCCCTTCTAGAAAGAAGAAGAAATGAGTTACATGATTACACTTATCCAGAGTGTGTAAGCTATTATTAATCTTTTTCTCTGATTTCCTTGAATCTTTTTTTTTACAATGATTAATAGTTAAAATGACCGACAGGAATATATCACACTATATGTAAAAGTGCCTCTGATTTTATTATTTTCTAAAAACATTTCAAGCTAAGAAAGAGAGAAATACATTGTAAAACATTTCTCGCATTAGCAGTTCACATTGTGAAATACAATATATACATACATGCGCTTTATGACCAAATACATACAGATAACTATACAGGTAACATCACAGTAGATTTGTAGGTGTATAATGAATGTAGTGATATGATACAATATAGTGCCCAAGTAACACAGCTCAGCAAGACCCTCTATGTAGTTCCAGTCCAGCTGACTGGGAAACACAAATCTGAATGACTTTGTTCAGGACATATTTATCCTCAAAGTAAAGCCCTGTACACATGCCGTCGCCCGGGGCCATACACACGGAGCGGTTCGTGCTTCATTTCTTATCACCCCATGTAGTAGCAAAAGCAGAATTTTTAGAGAGGGGTTTCCAGACCTAATCCAAAATCTTCCACTCTGCAGCGCATTGGAGTAAGTGCGGGAGTCTGGGGGAGTGATAACAGCCCCAAAAATGTGTCTTTTTATACACTGGATACTGAATGGAATACAATATTAAAATGTAAAAGTGCAGATAATTTATAGTATAGACTGTTTCAAACATTTAAATAAGATAAGTGGTATGGAAAAGGTTAAACATATCATACTAAATAAATATACATAAACATAACAACCAGTGCATTTTCTAAGCTCACAATCTCCCACTTCATGGTAAGGCTCCTGTCTCTTCCTCCTGGCAGCTACTCTCTTGCACTGTTTGAGAGTTCAGATCCACACATACAGTAACTGTGGTATAAGAAGCTGGTACACTGGGCATGTGCAGCAGCTCTGCTCTGTCCCTTACACTGCATGGTGTCCCGGCAGCTCTAACGATCATAGTATATACCAGTGCTATTGTTGTCTTAATTTAAAGCACTTGCCAAGAGGAAGGGGGTTTACGGACAACCAGAAACAACCCCCCCCCCCCCTGCGTTTGCCTTTGCCATGTGTATGCCCCTTTAGAGTTGAGATTTAGGGGCCAATTCAGACCCATTCATTCGTGTCCAAATTCGGCCCCTTCCCCGATGTTTGGGGTCTGCACATGCTTTATTAGGCCAAGCCCTTTTGCTCCGGACAGGGAGGTCCGGGGCAGCCAGGGGGCGGCAGTAGGAGAACACCCAGCATACTGGGCGCTCCCCTGAGAACCCAGGCGTTTTGATGCGTGCGTGGGGTGGGTGGCTGAGATCACATGATGTCAGCTCCCGCCACCTTTTCAGCCATCTCCATCCAGTATAAAAGTATCGACTTACTTTTATCCACGATAAAATCATTTGATGTCAGCAACCATCAAATGGTTTTTCATCCGGGCGGCAGCATGCAAAGTGATGTGTTCTCGTGGCGGCGGGAAGGAGGACTTTTTCAAGGAGTTTATGGACTTTGCATTACAGCTCTATTGGGTATATTTTATTTGTTTTTGTCTCAATTAGGTTACTTACAGGTTTATCATTGTGCTCAGAAAAAAGACATAGAAAATCCAAGAACTTTAGTATTAACTTTCATCCATTTCTCGAAAATAATGATTAATGCTCATACTATTTTTTTAATTAATTCATTTTTATCATGTTTAACACTCCAAATATTTTTATATGAATGTGGGTGATTTCTGTTGAAAAATTCTGGTATACATTAACAATGATAAATCTTCCATGTGGGCCACATGCTATTCCATTTCAGACACATACTATCACATCTTGGCTACATGCTAATCCATCCTGGCCACATGCTAATCCATCCTGGCCACATGCTAATCCATCCTGGCCACATGCTAATCCATCCTGGCCACATGCTAATCCATCTTGGCCACATGCTATTCCATCCTGGCCACATATTAATACATTTTGGCCACATAAAGTACTGTCCCATCTTGGTCATATACTTTCCCATATTGGCCACATACTGTACTATTGCCACATGGTTTTACCATGCCTTCAATTTATGGGGCCTACATACAGGACAATGGGAGCTTTGTACTGAGCATTCTAGCATCTCTCAGATCACTCAGCACACAGTGCTGCACCAGTGCTGTGTGCTGAGGCATCTATCACTACCTGTGTTCTCAATAGAGAGAACACGGCCAATTACTAGATTTATACTGCATGCATTATAAATCTAGTCAGGCGATAGCAATGCGCGGGACCGTGCAATGCCATCGCCGAGGGCTGTACGCACACTGTGATTTGTGCTTAATTTCTATGCGATCTAGTCAAATCTAGTCAGATCGCTTAGAAAGTAGGTAAAAATCTCTACGTGTGTAGACCCCATTAATGTGGCGACTAAATATAGCATATATAACATTGATTACTATCTTATCATAGTTATATTTAAAAAATGTCAAAGCATACAGATAAAAGATGACTCAGTACTAATAATATTTCACCTGGTCTCATGTACAGCTGATTTAAGAGCAAGGCAGTAAAGGCAATTTCCATTAAACTCCAGCACCCATAACTGTGCCTTACTTCATATTGTTGTCACTATCCTTATTACCCAATGATTGTTTTTTTTCACCTATTTTAACTAAACAGACTGTTAAGACTTTATCCTTCACTGCCCTGACACTTCCATATGCAAAATCGTATTCTTTTTTTTTGTATATTCCTGGAAAATGAAGTATTAGATCATTTGATTAATAAGACAAGCACAAAGATGGGTTCCATAGCTTTTTAAACTTCTGCATCTTTGTTTATTTAATATCATTCAGTTTAAATATTCTTGAAGCAATGGCAATCAAAAGAACCAGAGGTGGAAGTAACATCGGTGCAGCAGTCTGCCTCTGCCTCCCCCTGCCTCTTCCTGTCACCTTCTGCCTCTCCCTGTCACCCACTCCTGTGTTGCATATTGTGAACTTTGGAAGAGGGGGCCCCAAATTATATTTTTGCACCCGTGAGCACCACCCACAAGTTCCACCACTGAGAAGAACTTATGTTAAGCTTATCCCACCAGCAGAGACCCTGCCACTGAGCGATGCTTGGAATTAAATATCTGATATAACGGGAGCAACCAACCTATGTTTTCTTAATCTAAGAAATAACTTGAGGGATTTATATATTTCTCTGTACCGAAGCCCATACAAACAAGGGGATGCAGCCTTTGAAAAGACCACTAACACATTACAAATTGTCAGCGTAACCCACAATCCTGTCCTTAATCCAATCACTTTTCCCATATACAGCAAGGACTCGGTTAACAAAAGCAGAAGAGGACTCAAATAGAAGAACAATATGGTGTGATGCATTAGGAAGGTGATATGGGCTCTGGAAGTCACGCTTTTCCAGATTCCCGTGTCTCTGGTTTTATAGCACAGAACTATATAAGAGCAGAAGATTAAGGAGAAACACACCAGAAAAATAATAACAAAAAGGATATAGCACAATCTCAGAGCATCGTCTCCGTGTAAAGTCGTGAGTAAGATCATAGGTAAGGAACATAGTTCAAGAGGACATGGCGATGGCTCTTGTGTAAAGTACAAGGCCAGAAAGACAAGTGCTGGGAAAAAGAAGGAGGAAAACCAGAGCAATAGTAGCAATTTCTTCGTTCTTTGGGCAGGCAGCAATGACATATAGTGCAGCGGCCACAAGACTGCCAAATAAATGTCCACCACCATTGAGGCTGTGGTGAGGACTCCCCCCCAGTACATGACAGCCAACAGGAATAGAAACAACACACATATATGTTTGGGGATCTTCAGGTTCATCACGTTGCATATGGCAGCCACAGCGTAGAACATAAGGTATACCAAGTCGCACAGCACTGTATTTCCCAGGAGCAAGAACCTCATTTCCTGGCGCATGCTGATGTTGGAGTAAATGGCGAATAATATCAAAGGAGTAAAAAGTAGTGCCGTCGCACAGCAGAAGATTGTAGGTATAAGAAACATGTGCATGTCTGAGTACGACGTATAAATAATCCACTCCTGTATCATGTAGTGCGTCTGCGGACTGACTTCCTGAGAGATGTTGGGATCCACTTCTGTCAGCAACATGATTGAAGCGTTCATTATGGTTACCAGGCTGCATTCTGAAGAGTTCATGTTTTATAATCCTCAAACTCGGAAGACCTGTCCTATTCCAGGCTAGAATCTACACCGAAACATCATCTCAGTGTTTCTCTTGTTTTCCATCAGAAGTGCTGGATTTGAACCTCATTTTCTGAAGCAATTTCAAGATCCGATCGAAGAATCTAGTTTTCATAGAACAGATGTCCCGATGGAGCACCGTGCCTTCCACGGTCAAAACAGTTCTGATTATTGTATCATCTGGGAATTACTTGGTTGCCTATGATCATAATGCTTAGTCTATACCCTCACCATTACCATAACAAGGAAACAGATGGGATAACTTCCTGATTACACAGATATGTCAGATAAAGTAGGGCATTCCATGCGCGTTAAGCAGCTGTACCTATAATATCACACCTCTTAATGGTGACCTAGAGCAAAGTGTATTGATTTTATTCAATATAATCAATATCACATTTAGCTTTCCTTTTAGGCAAGACAGATCTAAAGCTGTATAATAGATTTTCACAAGCAGTACGAGGTAGATCATATTTTTCCTTAAGCCTGACATCATGGCGCCACTGAATGAACACTCAAGCGTTTTCTGTATACTCATGTGAGCAAAGAAATAGTAAAGGAACAGATTTAATTTCTAGGGCATACATACGCACAGCTCCACTCTTCCGTATACAAGAGCAATCATCATCATTATCATTGGTTCTAACTCTTGCTACATTCCCACAATGCACCAATAAAATGACTCTATTGTATGTGTTTGCATTGTTACCTACCAATTGCCACACAGAAATGCCCATTTAATGGTCACAGAAAAATGGTAGAGGTACTGTATGTACGACTATGAAACTTTAATGTCTGAAGACCTCTCCATGCCCTTTAACAAACTGTGTAGCCTTTGCCCGCAATAAGAACTAGCCCTCCCACCATTCCTGTGTCCTGTAAATGTTGGAAACGTGTGTGCAGGCTTAATGATGTAGCAGTACACACAGGTGGATGCCCTGAGACAACTAACAGCCCAGTGGCTTAAACATTGGAGTGGTACATTAAAGTATCAATGGCTTGTTCTGGGCCAGAAAAGTACTTTCCATAAGATAAGTTTTCTTTTATTCACCTGTGAGTGCCTCTGTTTCTAAATACAATATATACATCTCTCTCTTTCTCTCTCTCTTTATATACATCTCTCTCTCTCTCTCTTTTTTATTTAATCAATCCACTCCCTCACCTGGAGTTCCTGGACCTATTTTTCCAGAAAAATAGTAGCTGGTGTAACGATTAACAGTATTAATTCAACAAAACAAACTGCACTCTGTCCCTGATATCTCGTGCAGAGTTGTGATTCCGACCAGGGCATAAAGTGGTCATGCAGAGGTGGGGGAACTCATTTCTCTATGCCACCTAATTACACCCCCTCCCCCCATTAGGCAAAGGCAGGGACAGTGGTATGGTTTTTGGCATCCCCCTGCAAACTAGAATGCTTTTCTGTGCAGGGCCAAAGTGGAGTTTAAAATGTTCCACCTTACCATTAGAGGTGGTGAAACTCCGTTCCACCCCGTTCCCCCTCACTTAAACCTCTGATTGTGACACTGATCTTATCCCAATTAGAGACTGTGGGTTTGATCAATTAGTGTTACTTTTTTTTTTTTTTTTATATGTTTATTGGTTTTTATGAATATAAAATGCCAACTCCATCTGAGACACATAAATGCTGTGGTAACATGCCCAAATAAGTGCTAATCATACACCATCAATAGTTATCAGGATTTCAGTGTTATCATTGCTGTGAATAGTTCCAAACGTTAAGGGTCCGGGGTGGAGTGATCATGTCTGAAGAATTTCCACCTCATATATTTTGCTTAAGCATTAAGTCCACTCTTGGGCCCGGATAAGAAAACGTCAATAATTCCAGAATATCTAATATCTTAACGATGCTGGGTGTCTTTAACAACAGCATATATTGTATCCTTATCTCAAACTGAATCATAATTGGCGAAAGATGAGCTCGAATCTGGGGGTAAAGGGAATGTGAGAAGAGGGGGAGAAGGAGAAAAAAAGGGGGAGGGGGAGGGTAATTAGTAAACGGGAGTCAGACAACACAAGAGTAAATGGAGCAAAAGGTACAATTTGTTGGCATTAAATAGTATTACTGGCACATTATACTGCTTATCCTTATCAATCTCATTACTGGCCATTTAGCGAAGTCAAAGGTTCAGACAAAGGTAAATGAAGCATGTACATCATAAATTAGATCTTAAACTATAAGAGTAGCATCAGCATTGAAATATAATCAAACAATGGAAAACGACTACATAAAGTATCAGGTAGCAAAGGATTGTAAGTCTAATTTTTCTAGGATTTGTTTCTGAATATCTATAGGATTCATACAAATAAAAGGTTCCCATTTTTTTTAGAAAACCCTGAGATATTGAGTGGGTGGAATATATTGTATTGTATCTATCATAAGAAACGTAGTTACAAAATAATCCCTCTAATTCTGTCGTATTGGGAATATGTTTAGTAATCCACGCATTCAATATAACTGAGGTAAGTAGAATTGTCAGGAATGGTATCAAATATCTCTGGCTAACTTCTAATTCCCAAACATCAAAATTAAGAAAGATAATTGGAATTGGGTGCAATGTTATGCTGGGTACACACCAGGCCGATCCTGCTCATGAACGGGTCGTCACAGGAACATACGACCTGCTCACGAGCTGATGGAGCCGCCGACCACTACAGAAAAAGCCCCTGATGTGATCGCGATCTGATCGCGACCCGCACCCACCACAATGGTCGTTTCTGAGATCCTACCTGCACCATGTCTAAAGCCTTCTCCACATCCAGGGATAGAATCACCCTCGGGCTGTCCGACATGGCGCCCTGGGATACATTCAGTGCCGACAGTACTCTTCTAATATTTTTAACAGAATAACAACCCATCATAAAGCCAATCTGGTCCTTATGTATTAATGTGGGATGAATCAATTTAACCCTTTGCGCCATAATTTTAGTCAAAAGTTTGTAGTCAATATTCAATAATGAAATTCGTCTATAGGATCTGGGGAGAGATAAATCTCAGCCTGGTTTCAGTAAAACTCTGAGGGTGGCTGAGTTAAAGTAGGTGGATATTGTGTTTTTGGACACGATTGTGTTAAATACCTTAGTAAGGGTTGGGATGAGTTTTGGGGCCAGTAGTCTGGTGTGAGCCCATCTGGGCCAGGTGCCTTGCCAGATTTAATATTAGAAATAGCCTTTGAAACCTCCTGATACGTTATTTCTTGGACTAAAAGTGTGGAATTTTAGATTTATTTAGATTTTCCCAGAATTTTGTTGAGTTAGTTTGATCTGAGGTAGTTTGGGCAGTTTGGTAATTAGAGGATGTGATAGTGCCATCAGGTCGGCGCAGGGGGTGAATAGTAGCTGGGGACCTCTGGCCTTGGAGAAGAGAAGATAATAGTTTGCTAGATTTGTTTCCAAATTTATGGAAGGGGGAACATTTAGTGAAGAAATATAGTGATTCTGATTTTTCTATTGCGCTTTCATAAGATGTCTTTGCAGTCCAATATCAAGATTTGGTAATGGGGGAAGGAGAGCATTTGAAGTCCTGGAAGCCAGTTGTAAGGGACAATTGAGCCTGTAGCTGCTCTTGTCTCACCCTTTTTTTTTTTTTGAGAAAAGCCATGTAGGAGATCAGTTCTCCTCTCATTGTGGCCTTTGATGCCTCCCTCACCTCTGATTCTGAGTTTTCTCTAGCGCAAGTATCCCAAGTTGTGACATCTAGATTCCTAAGATGTTTAGAATGTGCTAAAGTGGATGGGCACCTCGAAGGCATGGTAGATGATTGTCTTTTAGTAAAGTCAAGTGTGATATGAACTACCGCGTGATCTGACAGCACTATTGGGGCTATTTCTGCATATTCAACCTTTGGAAGTAAAAAATGCGATAACAGGATATAATCTATGCGGGATATTTTACTCGTGGATGCAGAAAGGCAAGTAAAATCACGATCAATTGGATGGAGAACTCTCCAAGCATCTGAAAGATGTAATTGTTTACAAAGTTCAGGAATTCCAAACTTTGGTAATTTACGTGGGTTGGGTGGGCATATTTGCCTGTCCATACTGGGAGAAAAAATTAGATTTAAGCCCCCACATAAAACAATGGGTAAGTGGACAAAGGGAGACAGTAATGCGATAAGCTTCCTAAAAAAGGAGACAGAATATTGATTGGGGGTGTAGACATTTAGACAGACAATATCTTGTTGTTCATATCGCATTTGGCATAACACATATCTACCCTTCGTGTTCGATGTTACCTTTGTTATTTCTATGTCTAGGTGATTTTTAGGTAAAAGGAGAACTCCTCTGGATTTAGGTGTATGGGATGCTGAAGCCACCAACCTCCACCCTAACATATGTAATTTGACCGCTTCCTGTGGAAGTTGGTGTGTTTCTTGGATAAACACTAAATCTAGTTTTAATTTGTTCAGGTATACCAGTATTATTTTTCTCTTCACTGGAGAATTAATTCCTCCAACATTCCAGCTACCTATTTTCAACACCATGTCAAATGTCTAGAGGCGAAATCACTACTCGGAAAGCAATACATATTTGTGAACCTGACTATATACTCTTTCCTCAAATGTACCATTAACTGATGGTTATCTGAGGTATGGGGGAGACAAACAAAGGGGATAAAATAAAACAATCAAAGTAACAACATAACTAAAAAGCCGTTGTGGCGCACTTCCAAATACTGGTGAGTGAATCACAGAGGATTCACTTATGTCTAGCACATGTGGTCTCCTAGGCCCACCGGCTCATTTTTGCTAACACACAAACTATAATCAGCGACATTCAAAATATTAACTAACAATAAAACAGTATATACTGTAGCACCGGAAAATTCCCAGTGAACCTGTGTGGGGGACATACTTGAATTCCTTATAAATTTTTTCGGTCCAGTAGCAGAGTTCATGGTCGGCTTAAGGGAACTCCTCCAGCCGCGCAGAACATTAAAGAAGAAAAAGGCAAACAACAGCAGAATTTTCATAGAACAACTGGAGCCAAGTCCGCATAAGTAGGAACATTTTTAAGCCCATTATGGTTTGGGGGTCACTCACAGTCAGACATTTGACTCTGCATCTGGCGATTGCTGTGTTCTTCCTAAAGGAAACATTCAGCATCGCGTGCTGAAGTGAAATCTTTATAAATTAATCCATCATAAATTCTCAACTTCGCCGGGTAAAGCAATGCAAATTTCACTTTAACTTTATAAGCCGGGAGCATATCGGTGAGACTTCTTTTCTTTGTATGGTTAACTCGGCAGTGTAATCCTGAAAGATGAGGATAGAATTCCCCTCCCAGGATAAATTTCTATGCCTGCGGGATGCTCCCCAAAAAAGTTCTTTGGGAAGATAGCTGAGAGTTTTGAAAATAACTGTTCTGGGTTCTAGCTCCATCTTGTGGACGTTGAGGGCCCAGTCTATGCGCACGTTCTATGACCAGGTCAGAACAGCGGTTCTGTATGTCTAAAAGTTCTGGAAGCTGGTTCTTTATAAAATTTAACAAGTCTGGACCTTTCACTGACTCCAGTAACCCCACTATTCGCAGGTTATTGCGCCTTGATCTGTTCTCCAGATCTTGCACTTTATTATCTAGGAAAAGCAGATCTTTTGTTTGTTGTGTAACAACTGGCTTTAATTCTGCCAAATCCTGAAAGCATTCCCCCACCCTGCATTCAGCATCCCAAACTCTCGTTTGTAGCTGTGCAATTTTTTTATTTATATTATCTGTCTGCTCCTGCAGTAATGAGGCCATGGCTGCTTTTATGGCGCCTACCATATCCCCATAAGTAACAGGGGTGTCCAAGAGAGGGATTACCTTGTCTTGCGGCATGGGGGAGGCAGGCTGTAATCCTCCTCAGAGGTGTCCGGTGCTACACTCAGGATGTTTCTTGTGCGCTGCGGCAGTGGCGTCTTCTCCTGTCCCGCCAGCCGCGAGTGTTCGGCGAACTGTGCCATCTTGGGTGTGGAAGTGCCTGGGAGCTTGGCCTTTTTTGAGCAGGATCTGGAGCCGTGCATTACTGCCAGGTATTTTTCCATACCTCCCGGCTCGTCACTGGGTGCTGAGGAGCATGTGACGCTGTGATTGGAGGCTGGAGCAACCGTGGGGCAGGTAAATGAGCCGGTCTGGCAGCGGAGCTCCGTCGCAGGCAGCCTCACATCCCCTTGCCGGAACCGGAAGTCAGTGTTACTTTTACTACAAATTAGCAACATGTAATTACAAGAAAAAAAACAATTGAATGCGGTTATAAACCATCAGTAATAAACAATGATTAATCACATATAAAAGAAGAGAAAAGAAAAAATATATATATCAAATTACAAATGTCCAAGAAAAAATGTAAAAATAGAAAAAAAAAATCATGGTTTTGATGAATGAAAAATGGAGCTCATAATTACCCAAATTTGTCCAAACTTAGGATACTTTTTGAATAGTCAGACTGAGTGCAGTGACCCGCTCCTCAGTTTAAATACAGTCTATATACAGTTGGCCAAAACTCATTGGGGCATGGGGTTTTCGGTGGAGGGGACCGTGGTGGGTCAGTGGGGACCTGTGCTCCGTGACTAGTTGGCGGTAATCGGGCGCATCTGGGGACATACTCCACTGCTTAATCAAACCAACAGTCTCCTATTGAAATGAGATCACAACTCACCCTGCACGAGACATCTGGGACAGAGTGCAGTTTATATTGTTGAATTAATACTGTTAATACTGTAAATACTGTTATTAGTTACACCATCCTTTGACTTAGAAAATAATGTATAGAAATATATTATGTATATCTAAGTTAACTTTACGGAACTGGTCAGCCGGTTTAGTGCAGCAGCTAACCCTGACCAAATACTCAGTGCCCAGGTACACCATCCCTCATATTTATACTAAGATAATAGTTAGCACAGTCCCAAACAATACACACTCATATTGCTCTGCTACTATAAATACAATTCAAGCAGTACAAAGTACATAATGTTTGTCCTTAAGCCAGATATCATGGCGCCTCCAAAAGAACACTCAATCGTTTTATGTGTACTTGGGTAAACAAAGCAGTAATAAATGAACAGACATGATTTCATAGAAATAAACATGTGTGCAGCTGAAATGTTCTAGAACAACAACAATGGGTATGGCATTAGAAAACAAATTGTCCACTTTCTATTATTATACAATGACCCTTATTCTGGTTCACTCGCAAAGGCAATTTCCTTCGCAAATTGACAAAACCATGTGCACTGCGGGGGGGGGGGGGGGGGGTGCAGGGAAAATACTGACTGCTTTATTTTACACTGCAATATAGATCTTACTTTGAAGTAAAACCCCATCCAAATCCAATTATCTCTGCACATGTTACATCCCCCCCCGCAGTGCACATGGTTTTGTCCATTTGAGAAGGCATTTGCCAGAAGGAGTGAACCAGAATAAAGGCCCGTATGTAATGTTCCCTCCCCATCATAGAAGCTAGCATCTGCTGTAGGAAATAGTATCAGCAAGACCTATATATCTTCCCTGATAATACATTATCGGCAAGTTAATAACCAAACAAAATATAAATAATAATAATAATAATAATTTGGGCTGTAATTTTTTTGTCATATTAGATGAATGAATTAGGGGCCTGATTCTAGTCGCTCCGGTCCCTGGCATGTTTGGGGGGACCTATGATGAAGCACTGTGCATATTCGCTTATACGCATGTGCAGGGCTTCTGTGCAGGCGCCTTCGGAGACTTGCATAGTGGTGCTCGCATGGGAGGGGCGGGATGGAGGCGGGCAGGTGGCATGCAAATGCCCTGCGTTTCCTGGGCCTACCCACCAAAACTCTGGTTGCGCCCGGAAATCGCTGGGCATTCCCATGCTAACGCAGGTGGGCACCTACCTTCCGGGGACGGCCTGACTGACTTTTTAAGCATTGTAGAAACCATTCAGTGGCCGGTGAATGATCTCACGCCCTCACGCTACCCTGCGAATGAATGTTTGCAAAGTGGCAGGGGGCAGGCATCGTACGCCTGGTTGGCTGTGTTAGAAGGATTGTTACGCAGGGAAATACAGCTGCTTAGCGAGCCAACCAGAATGACCCCCTATATGTATCCTCTATAGTCCCATGTCTATGGGTCCAGTTTAATATCAGTACAATACCAGCCTTCTATTGTATTGTCTGAGCTTTTCTCATTTATTTAATCAAACAATGATTTAACTGTATTGGGGACCTGACCATAATAGTTCACAGAACCATACAACACTGCAGTACAGTATTTGATACTAATACAGCTATACAGTATTAAAGTACCTGAACAAGCTATTATGATATTGTGATATTGCACAAGGGTGGATTGGCCACAGTGCTTACAGGGGAGATTCCTGGTGACCCCACCCAGAGGCGGAACTACCATTGGTGCAACAGCTGCAGTGCACCGGAGGCCCACTGCTGCCCCTGTCACACCCTATCTGCAGTGTACCCCCAGGGGTACATGTATCCCAAGTTAGGAACCACTGCAATAGACATTTGTCTATATCCTCAATGTCCATCTGTGATGGAAAAGAATAATTAAAATCCCACGTTTTAGAGCACACGCAGACAAAACTAGAGCTGTTTATTTTGTGGGTGAGTTTGTATTTGGTACTTGGTGAGTTTGTAAATGGTACTTGTGTAGTTTCACGGCGCCAGCCTGGTGTACGCTCGCCACGAAATATGTCCAAAAAAGTAACTTAACTCCATGCCAACATGGATAGTTCATACCTCCACTATCCATGTTGGCATGGAGTTGATTTCAAATAGCGTGGCGAGCGTAGCGAGCCACCGAGCCCGCAGCGTGGGCAAGCGAAGCGAGCCCCGCAAGGGGACTCAGACGCACGGCGCCATGCTGGCGCCGTGAAACTACACAAGTACCGTTTAAATTCACTTGGAAGCACAAAATGAGTGCACATTTGTAACAAACATTTGAAAAATGATTTCTAACCTTAACATTTTTAAATATACCATACCTTCCAAGTGTACCGATTCTGCCGGTACAGTACCGCTTTTTAACGGTCTGTACCAGCAAAAAGCAAAGTGTACCGATGTACCGAATTTTCATGCGCTGTTGAAAATACAACCTAAAAGTGTTGAAACGTGTTGGAGGAGCACAGCAAGCCAATTCTCCTCGGGCATCCGAATTGAGTGCACGGAGCTCCGGGGGCAGGACGTCGCCGGGTGACGTCATCGGTAAGCTGCGTCCCACCCGGAAGCCGCCTCTGCTGCTGAGAGCTCTGTGGGGATAGACGCTGCCTGCCTGCAGTGAGTGCACGCAGGAGGCAGACGCAGGGGGACGGGGGGACGGAAGTATCTGCGGGGGACCTGTGGACAATTATACCTTAAGGCAGTGGTTCCCAAACTGTGTGCCGTGGCTCCCTGGGGTGCCGCGGAGCACTTGCAGGGGTGCCGTGTGTTGTGGTCCAGGACCATTTCAAATTATTTATGGTCAATGTAATAAGGAAAATTAGTGCTTGTGGCTTCCAATTATATAATATGTGAATAAACAGAATTGAATCATGTTCCTCATCACATACCTGGATATAAGGATGACATGTAAGCGCAGCTTATTTCATTCAATTTTTTTTTTACCTGAAATTATTGGTAACAAATGTTTGGCCTGGGGGAGCCGTGAAAACAATTCGGATACTCTGGAGTGCTTTGAATCAAAAAGGTTTGGGAACCACTGCCTTAAGGTATCACTTTGGAGCTTGAGCATAAGGGACTGGGATGCCATTGTACCCTTAAACAGCTCCAAGAGACTGAGACTTTATCTGCCGCACCATCCCCATACTTATCCCATATACCAGGGCTGGGCAACACCGGCCCTCCAGATGTTAATGAACTACACATCCCAGCATGCCTTGCATCAGTTTCAGCATGACCACATAGCAAAACTAATGCAAAGCATCCTGGGATGTGTAGTTCATTAACATCTGGAGGGCCGGTGTTGCCCAGCCCTGCCATATACTGTACCTTCCCACTCACTGCCCATTTTTATTTTATTTTTACTCCACCACTCTGCACTAGTTGTGTTAAATAAATTACAATAAACCTGCACATATTTTTCTTGTCATCCATATAGCAATACAGGTATATAATATTTATATGAATGAAATTTGACATTATTCAATAAAAAAATGCCCAGTACAAATTCGGAAGTGTACCGATTTCTGCCCTTCAGATGTTGGAGGGTAAGATATACTGATTTGTCAAAATAGCTCATGTACTGTATATGTAATTTTTCCCATTGTAAATGCAACATTATTTGGTATGGAGACGGGGCCTGATTAACCAATAGGCTGATTAGGCAGCAGCCTAGCGCACCAGGGCTGGGGGTGGCGCCTTGCAGGTGATAGCTAGGGAATAAAATTAAGGCTTAATTTATTCCATGCTTGTTAGCTATCACCTGTCCCAATGTACTGTGGGGGGTAAAATACTTAGGGTGACTGCCAGATGGTGCCAATGTAACTTACTGATGTAGCACAATGTTCACAAAGTAATGGTTCCAACGCCAGCTGGGCAGCCTAACATTCGGGTAAAAAAACAGTAAAAAAAACCATGTCGACATTTTGACTGTCGACCTTGCCCATGTCGACCTAATGCTTGTCTCAACCTAATGTCCTGCCGACCTAGACCCATGTCGACCTAGACCCATGTCGACCTTGCTGCCTGTCGACCTAGTGGTGTCGACCTAGTTGTTGTAGACAAAATGATCCACACCCATATATCCTGCCCCCTCATGTAACAATATAATCAATGTTATTCCCATTACCTGAGGGTGATTTTTATATTATGGCTGCATGGTGAAAAAACTATGTACATATCATTAGCTGAAGCAATAACGTCTCAGTACATTATGTTGTTCCTTATTTACTCAGATGTAATGTGTAACTGCATCTGCTCATTTTTCACTTATTAATGCTTACTTCATCAACTCATTTATACAAGTAGAATTAGCCATTGTGTTAGGCCGTGGTTGGAGAATAGAGCAGTGGTTGGCAGGCAAAAAGACTATTGGCGCAGACTGTTGTGCATCTATCACTTGCAGCACATAGAACGCTGCAGAGCCTGTACTGTAATAGCAGCAGTGCTGGATATGAATGTGTAGGAGATTGTATCAGATGCGAGTGGGGTGGGGGGGAACCAGAGCTCTCTCAGGGGAAGCAGCCTTCACATCTAAAGCACTGTTCTCTGCATCATCATCATCACCTCTTGGGGGAAATCACTATAAACCACAAAACAGGAATGTATTAAAGCGGAAGGATCAGCCACACTGACATATATGGGTGAGTACCGGACCTCTCTTTTCAAATTATAATGCATGTCCGTTTGTTGGGTAATAATGAGAGATTTCTGCATCGGTCCTGAACCGTATTGTGTTCTACAGTAGAACTGTTATAAATGTATCTATGTATAATAATGTTTCTATGCACGATCACTGATGTATATCTATATATAATATATATATATATATATATATATGCATTATATTTAATGGATGTGTTACCCATTTTCCCTCAATGTGTTTTATTCTTCATCATCTGTATTGATGTTTTGCAATGATGCTTTAGCATGATGATACAAATGTAGAATCTGTCATAGGGATTAGTAACATGCGTAGAACACATATACTGCTCACATTCCAGGATGCAGCATCTCTCTTCTTCGTTGCCACCTAGCAGCAGGAACCTATAATTATCCCTACATGAGTAACCATGCACAGATGACAGCGGCTGAGGGACGGCTTTCCCTGCTCCATGTACTGGGTGTTTTCACTAGCTACACTGTGCTCCTGATGGACGGGTTATCATTTCGGGGAAGAGATGAGCTGCAGTGTCAGATACAGTATTATGCTGGTCCCAATAATGATCTCTCTCCTGAACAGTCCTTGGTTTTACCGATGAGCTGCAATTTACACGTCTTCTACTGATATATTGTGTATGTAGCCTTAATAGTATGCAGTATATCATATTCTGGTGTCTTAAATAAAACCAGGCGCAATACAAGTGTGTCGCTGGGATGGGTAATGATGATAACATTGATTATCAATGAGCAGAGGTGTCACCGTTAGTTATTAGCAATGTCTGAATGCTGCCATGATGAGGCTACAGTGTATAATACAATGATATGTAGTGAGGGTGGTCTGGATATTGCACACAACCACCCAGTCTGCTGCCTGATGTTTAAAGCGTTAGGTTTATAAATCTTTTTTCTTGCCATGAAAAGTGATTATCACATTATTTAGGTATAATTTAACATCTTTTTTTCTTTACAATAATAGAATTACAAGATTATGCGACCTAGAAACTATAAATTGGATGCTAAACTAAGATTAATGCTTTCTGGCATTCCCTTAATCCCCCCTGACCCCCCTTGCTCTGGTAAGACTCGCCACTTACAGGGTAGCAGTTGTGCTGCCTGTGTCCCTTTGGCAGGAAAGGAATTTGACATTGGACATTGAAATATCACAAGATAGTAGTCTAGTTGGGGGGGTTCCAAGTGGGTTCACTCATTCTATGTGACCCTGATACAATTTGAAAGCATGTGCTACTGCATATATGTGGTCCCAAAACCGCTAAAAATACCATCACACCAGCGCCTA
Source organism: Crinia signifera (assembly GCF_055691185.1). Classification (NCBI taxonomy): domain Eukaryota; kingdom Metazoa; phylum Chordata; class Amphibia; order Anura; family Myobatrachidae; genus Crinia; species Crinia signifera. Next base: position 280,470,532 of record NC_139219.1, read on the forward strand.
CTACTGGACCTCTAAGCAGTAATCGTCACCCTTGAATGCACTGATACTTATCTTCGGCGGACAGTTGCAATATAACTTCAAGATAATATTTCGATATAACTTGAAGATAATTTACTTGCAATATAACTTAAAAATGAAAATATAAAAAATGACGTATTGGCACCGCAAGGGTGCAGCCACTATGGTGCTAGAGGTAAGGGGTACCCGGCCAATCTGATCCACTGTCAGGAAACCTCCTCTACGCTCTTTGGAACTCCTGAGGAGGCAGCAGATACACATTTAACAAGGGAGTCCCCAGGGTAAAGAGAGCAGAGCTTTAGGTGGGTCGTTGTCACTGGGCTTGTCCACCATTTTGTAATGAAATTGGTGATGCCATAATCTGCCCCAGCTGTATGCAGTATATTTGTCTCTGGGCTCTCCTGTGTCTGATCTAATTGAAAGTAACCTATATTTTGCTACACCAGCTAATTGCAAAAATGTAGCTTTAGAAAGTGATGGAAAACGGGCCGCCTCCATCCTGTATGACCCCCCCCCCCCCCCGTGTGAGTGCCACACCGACTATGCAAGTCGTTAAGGCGCCCGCACAGAAGCCATGCACACGCACATTTGAGAATATGCACGTGCGCAGAACACGCGGGGGACCATGGCGACCAGAACTCAGGGCCGTTATTCCTACTGTATATAGGAACTTGTGATCATAAATAATAATAAATCATATGAGGCATTTTCTATGTTCAAACCAGTGCCTGCTGCAACACATTACACTCAGAATGCCACTTATCTGCCTGTCTTTGATTATTGCCAGTAGTTTGTTATTAACATGCAATAAAACCAAGTGTCCTTGTACTGTATTAAATGTTATTTGCAAGTTAGAGGATGAGTAGAGGCTTGGGGGGGACATGTATAATGAGCAAGTATATTAGAGAGCTATATCTTATTGTTGGGGGCCTGCTGTCCGAGTACCAATGCAACTGGTCTTTGGAAACCAAATGAAAAATATTGGACAGTCTGTTAGCAAATATTTTGTTATCTGAGCTGTGTAGGCTTTTGGATGGTATTTTTGACAGACTGAGTTGTCCTTTTGGAATAGTTATCGTTTGGACCTCCAACATTTCTTTGGAAACAGTATCCAGGGTGTATAGATTGGTTGAAGGCCAACTTTTAAAGGCTCACTCCAACGATCTATATTGTGTGTGCTGTATTACAGCTTTCATAACTTATATCTCAGCATGAAAAAAACACCCAATCGGTCTTCAACATAAAACTAAAGGTGCGCATAAACGTATACGATTTGGGCAGGTTTCGCCCAATCCCGATGGATCAGGCCCTCTTCCCACCTGTTCTCACAGCCCTCTTCTTGCATTTCAATTATAGTTCTTACTTACTTACCATCTATACCCGCATCTGTTCTCACTTGTGTTCATTCATCTCTGCCAATGACTACGTATCCCTGGTACCATACAGACTACTCCTCTGCTTTCCTATATCTCAGCTGTGTTGTGCACTAGAATTGTGCTGCTAATTGTTACCTGTGCTCTGTTTTAGTTTTTCAGTTACTATTATGTTTAGTTCTGTGTCCCCTGTATTGTACTAATGTGTGCCTTATGTACGGAACTGTGGCGCCATATAAATAAAATGTAGTAATAGTAATAATATTAATAATCGCTAAGTCTAGAGGGAAATTACTACTATTTAAATCATATTGTAAGATCCCTCTTATGAGTCACATATATTTGTTTGGCTGTCCAGTGTACAAATTCAGAAGTGCATTGCATGGCATTAGCAGGGGTAATGAAATACTGTATAATTCTAGATTATGCATATACATTACACCTGTATTGATGGTCTATATTGTAAGGATTGATCTAATTGTTTTTAAACATTACGTAAATACTTTTGCCTTATATATTTACAGAAATACATTTTCAAAATGGAACTGATCCGTGGCAAAACCTTTATAAAAAGTTATGCACAAAATGCGCCAAAAAAGGCGACACCAACTGGAGGCAAAGACAAAAAGAATGCGGAATGGCATAAGAATGTTAATGAATGTCATATAAAAAAGAATGCTACACAAACACAAAGAATGTCTAGAAATATTTGCACAAAAGAGGCAGATGCTAAGATCCACTGCCCAAAACTCACTAGAAGTAGAAGTAGACCACTCGACTGTACCCTAAGAGAAAACAAGCCCGAGAAAAGTCGTGGCCAAAGTACACAGGGCAGGCTATCCAGCAGTGTCAGTTCCCCAGGCCTCGTTGAAGATCCTGTCGGCAAAAGGAATAACGTACCCACCACAGGGCAGGCAACATGCAAGCAATCTATGATAGACTACAGAAACTTTGTGCCTCAGATGCCTTTTGTACCATCAGTTGCAAAATCACTGCCAAGAAAAAGAATTTCGCTAAGAAGATCCAAAAAGAGCTTAAAGAATATATTTAATTTAAAGAAAAATAAGCAACAGGATGCTATAGCGGAAGGTGAGATGCTCCAGCCAATGACTGGGAGAACAGTCGATGAAGGGCATCAACTTCATATTGCTGAGATGTCTTCTGATGATTTCCTAGTTCCTGAGTTCCCTGACCGAGAAATGTACATTGAGACCGTAGATCCTTTTAAAGCATTGTGCGAGGATGTTGCTTCTCTCAAAAGTTTTGACTCCCTCACTGGGTGTGGGGAAATATTTGCCGATGAATGTTCCTCTTTTATTGACATTGAAAACAGCAGAGTGACCTTCATTTCTAAACCAAGTTCATTAGCTGCTAGTTTCCAGGGAGGAGTAGAGCGACTTGCATCCCCCGCCAAGTCTGAGTCAGTAGACGTTTCTAGATTGCGTGGGCACATCCACTCATCTGCTATGAAATTATGCCCAAATGTACATTTTGAAACCAATTTCTTGCCAGACTCAAATGTTTTAATTAAAGAGAAACCTGATGACAACATGTCAAGAGACCAAGTTTCCAACTCCTCCTTCAATGATCTGATGTCTTCTAGCGAGAATAATAATGACCTGGAGTCCCCATTGTCCACAAGTGATGAAGGATATTATGATTCATATTCTCCAGGATTGGAAGAAGACAGAAAAGAGGAAGGTGTTCCTAGGCCATTGCCAAGAGATAGTTACAGTGGCGATGCTCTCTACGAGTTATTTTGGGACTCATGCAAAACAAAGCCCTGGTCTGCTCAGGATTGTGACTTGTCTGTTTCCGGTCACAATACTAATAATTCTAAATCAATCAATAGTTTTTGTTTGGGAGCTGAAGAAAACCAAGTTCCTCATTCTGCTAAGGACCTCAATGAAAATAGTGCTCTTCAAAGTACATGGAAAGGGAGCGAATGTTTGTTAAAATTATGTGACACAGAGCTGTCCTTAACCATAGGGATGGTAAACTGGTTAAAAAAGAATGGAACATCTGAAACCAATGACCTTACAGATAACTCAAAGGAACCAGTAGAATTCAACAATGACAACACAGATATAGAAACGACAACAAAGATCAGAGACAACAAAGAGCAAAACACATCACAATGGGAATGTGGCCAAAAGGAGTCTGGTTCTACAAAAAATCATACCGCAGAATTTATAAATACAGAAACAACCGCAATAAACTCCAAACACTGCATACCGGAAAATTGCACACTTGGATCACACATGGATCATTCAGAGAAACCACCAGTCCTTAAGAGTTTGACCAGCATTAGTAAATACAAACCTGATTTAGACTTCAGACCACACAGTAACATTATAGTTCCTAGAGCTTTATCACATAAGCTGAATGGAACAGATGTTCTTCAGTCCTATACCCATGTTAACGCCTTGCAGCCAATGGGCCTACAATATTTCACACGGACCACATCTGAGAATGACAAACGTCTAGTTCAGATTCTGGAGAAGTGTGCTGCTCAAATCTCATCACTGCATATAACGTTCGGCAACCAGAGTACACTGTATAACCCGGGTAAAATAATGCGACCTTATGAAATTACTCAAAATATCAAGAATTCGGTTGATCAACATAAAAAGGGGACTCCGGACGTGCCTCTTCAGAAAGCCTTGTTACCTGATGTAAACATGAACAAGCTTAAATCTGATACTGATTACGAGCAACCTCTGCAAAACAAGATGTGTGGGAAAATGTCAAAGTATGAATATATTAGTAACCTTCAATGTATACTTAAAAACTTTAAGGAAACACAAACGTGTAAGGCTGTCAGTAGGCCAAACTTCCAGGCGCTTTTTAAATCTCCGTGTTCATCTGTGATCTCTCGCTGCTCTTCGGTTTTGTACAGAGTTCAAAACTTGGAAGATAAAATAATATTTTTTAATGCAAGAAAGTACAACAACCAGTCACCTAATAGTAACGATGACTTTACACCAGATTCAGATGCTTCATCCATAGACATCTATAATACAGACATGATGGCTTACAGCCCATAAACCCTACGGCTTGCATTGGAGAAGGCAGTAAGTACCATTAGTCATGTTTTTAAGCATAGTAATTTTTATATAAAACATGGAGAGATGGCTGTACAAGGGGTGTGGTCATGGCCTTTGGCATACCCCCATGTATCTGTATGTCAGGTGGTCAAGCAGAGTGCCGGGAGGCAGAGCTGCATAGCCAGCCAGTCCATCTCTCTGTGTGGCTGGATCGGCACATCAGAACATCAGCTTTTTTGGCATTTGCCACAGTGACAGATGAGCAAGGACATCTTTATGGGTGAGTGGCCCCCTAACATGTGCCGCCCCTAGGTACGTGACTCACATGCCTAATGGGAAATTCACCCCAGATGGGTAGTCCGGTTCTGACATAAAATACAGTATTTTATTAAGATTACAGTGTTCAGTTTAATAATTGTGCTATATATCTATAGTACACTTGTATTGGACAATATTATACTGACATTTATAGACTTTTACATATCCCACCACATATATAGCATTTTTGGATTTAAGGTCCATACACACTGGGAGACTATGCCCAGTGTGTATGGACAGCGATGATGTCAATCATCGCTGCGGGGGAAAGACGCTCAGTACATACACAGTGAGCGGCTTTCCCCCTGCCCGGCGCCGGAGGGGGGAGGACGGCGTTGCATAGCGCAGAGCTATGCAAAGCCGTCCTGAAAGCCGCTCATCTGCTGGTTATCCCAGCGATGATGTGGGAGCGCGCGGGAGCGCGCTGGGGCATACACACTGGGCGGCTTTGAGCTGAAAGCCGCTCAAACCTGCTGTTTGAGCGGCTTTCAGTTCAAAGTGGCCCAGTGTGTATGGGCCTTTAGTGCTATCAATAGTCAACAAAAAAATATGTAACATTTTTATTCTGGCATATTGAAGAGAAACAATGTTATCCACAATTTGGGTTACAAATTAAGTAAAAATAACAGTTAAATTATCTCAAACTAATCTAGTGCTCGGTAGACTGGATTATTTGAAACATTTCTTTGATTGTAACACATCTATGAAAGTCTATGATAGTGTCAGTATACTATAGCCGGAAAGCAGGGGCGTAACTAGTTATTCGTAGGCCCCATAGCAAAAGTTTGTAAGGGCGCCTATATACCAAAAAATGGTGATAAATGTACAGTATCTAGCAAATATAACTTATACAGTAAAGATGGGCCCCCTTCAGCTCTCAGCCCCATAGCAGCCGCACCCCTTGCACCTATGGTAGTTAAGCCCTTGCCGGAAAGCCTGAATTAAGTGTAAGTTAGACTTATTAGCCAGTGAGCTATTTCTGTCTGTTTTCTTTTACAGGTTTGTTAACAGCAAAAAACAAGGAGCGACTTTGCAGGATAAGAAAACTTTATAAATGAAGACCATCAGAATTTTGTGACATAAATATGGACACAATACAGCCGTGTTACAAGGAGGGAAAATCTCCTCTCCCCCTACATACAGAGCAGCATTTATGTTTTTACTACCACCGAAGCACAAGAGTGCGGAGTAACAGTCAAGTTAACTCACAAAATGACATCACATCTATAAGGGAAGAGGCCAATTATCCGGTGCCCCTCATTTCACCTTTCTCTATCCAACACGTGTGTTGGGCAAAATTAGCACAGCCTCATTTCTACACAACACCAATATGAAACACCAGAGGTCACAGAACAAGGAAATAACTGGTAGCAAGGCTCTTAAAATACAGTTTTGTATGTATGTATGTATGTATGTTTGTATGTATATATAAGTGCTAACCGCCCCTCCCTGAATGGGCACAGAATACATCGCCCGTTCCTTACATTCTCGCCAGCGCATACACGGCGCAAGCTTTAGTGAGAGTGGAACAATCTGGAGAATGCACATGGTCTCTGTCCTCTCAACTCGCTACTACCTCCCAGAAATCCCCCGTTATTGTTGATCAACCACATTATCAGCTGACACTGCCATCTGTATTTATACAAGTGACAGGAACGTAAGAATTTACATGTACAGTGCTGAATATGCCCTGGTTTTTTTTCATATGTAAGATTGTGGATATACTGTACATATACTGGATATACACATATAGCTATCCTACCCTTTGTTATTTTAGATATTGCAAAGTTACAATGAAAAGTTTACATATTTCCTACATTTACAGTATTGTACTATTTGTGTTAGCGTATTTTTAATATTAGATTTGTCTATAGCCTGAAAAAGACTATTCTGGCAACAGTAAGGGCAGTTAGTCATTTGCAAAGATGGTTGGCAGACAGTGGCGGCTCTAATGGTGGGGCTGCAGTGCAGTTACAAATTCAAATAGGGGAGGCAGAGCAACTGCCACTCCAAACTGACTCTCTGGCAGTAGTTGTGCTACTACTATTTCAATTTTGAACTATACTGCAGCCCCTTCTTCTGGAGTCTCCAATGGTGACAAAGTGTTAGACTCGGACATGCAGTGGCATCACAAGTGGGGTGTAGGCTGCACAGGGTGTCACCCCCCAAAGGATAACACCAAAATGCTCAGTTACAGGAGCCGGTTGCTGCACTGTAATAGTGCATACAGCACCCAGCTCCTGTCACATTGTAGGAGCCAGCACTGCATCTACAGCAGTCACCGGGGCAGACTGCATCTTCCAGAACCTCCAAGCCGCGCCTCCTTTTCAAGCTGCTCACCTACGGTGCGAAGCTGGACCCAGAGGGACTGTACCATGAGCCTTATTCAGATCTGAGCTCAGTATAAATTTGTTTGGAAAATGGGCAAAACCATGTGCATTGCAGGTGGGGCAGATGTAACATGTATAGAGAGAGTTAGATTTGTGTGAGTCATTTTGTTTCTGTGCAGGGTAAATACTGGCTGCATTATTTTTACACTGCAATTTAGAATTCAGTTACAGCACACCCCACCCAAATGTAACTCTCTCTATACATGTTACATCTGCCCCACCTGCAGTGCACATGGTTTTGTCCATTTTAGAAATTTGTACTGAGCTCACATCTGAATAAGGCCCCATGTGTGAGTTTGGTAAGTTGCTGCTGACATGTGTATGTTGTTTTGTAGGGAGCTTGGAATCTGTGCACATAAAATATACAATGGGGCTCATTTAGGGCAGTATTCAATGTGAGAGGGTTAAACGGCGGGGATTGCCGAAACCAAGCGACCCTCGCCGTTTAACCCCCATGCCAGCCGCTCACCCGGGGGAACCCTCACTGTCAGATGACAGTGAGGATTCCCTCAAACAGCGAGGCTCGCGGCTAATGCAGGAAGCCTGTGCATTTAGCCTTGAGCCTCGCTGTTTTGGCGGCAGCACACACCATTTCCACATCGCTGTAACAACCCAGCGATGTGGAAACAGCATGTGCAGGGGGGTCAGTTGAATACTGACCATGCGAGCTGTGACAGCGAGCAGTCAGCACTGCTCGCTGTCACAGCTTGCAAAAAAGCAATGAATATACCCCTTACAGTTGGACATAAATCACTTTTCGTTTCTCGCTGTGTTTGCACACCAAAAATGCCTTCGTTCATATATAAATGCTAGCATTGTGTTGACTTCCATTGCCGTTTGCCTACAGTCTCCACCGTAATCATCTAGCTAAACTAAAGATTTGCCTATTGACAATAAATACGCAGATGTTAGCGCTTATTGCTGTATGATACATTTGCTCCTAAGCTTCTATCAGGAGACAGCACATGTTGTAGCAGAATTACATGGTATTTATGTGTTACTGCAGTCAATGGCCAAATGAATGCTCAGTTCAGTGAATGTACCCTTGAATGGAATGTACTATAAGTCTTTAATGTTCTAGACAATTTGATGTTTTATCAACTTCTTAGACAATAATTTTAGTCTATAACTGAATGTTTTTAAAATGAATGAAAATGTTTAATCTTTGTACATGGATACATGGATTGTTATTGGTAAATACATTAAGCAATAACTGCTCATTGCATGTTATATAATAAACGCCAATAAAACCTTTTTCAAAATATGATGATTAAATAGCATTTGAGATGTTAGATTGTGTACAGCGCTATGAAAGTAAGAAAATAAATGCCTGCAAATGAGGGGTAAATTTACTAAGATGGTCACTTTATTGAATATGGGATCTTGCCCATAGCAACCAATCAGAATCTATCTATTATTTCTACAAGGTGATAAATACGTAAGAAGTAGAATCTGATTGGTTGCAACATCCCATCTTCAATAGAACTCCCATCTTCATACGTTTACCCCTGAATGCTAGAAACACATATGTATGTACAGGTTTGGATCAATAATTTAAGTTAATGATCTTTCTGTTAGCATAAACAAGGCATTGCTTTTTAAATATAAATAAAATAAATATAAATAAAAGTGTCCGGAATTTACCAGATCTTAAAATATTTGAGATGAAACTGTGCTTATGGGGGAAATAATTTTTTTGCAACACAGCAGACTTCCTGTGCCTTGCCTATACTCCCATATTTACCGAAAATCGGGTGCCGTCCTGGCCCCCAGTGGGGTAGTCAATTCTCCCGGAATGGGCTCAGCATCCTGTTCCCTCCCGCAGCCAGCCCTAAAACCGATTGGTCTGATGAGGCCCCGCCCCTGCTTTATAATGCCATTAATCTACTACCCACCCGTTGTGAGGCCAGACTCCCCACTGTGACACAAACATATGCCCCCTGCACCGCATACCCTCCTTTGTCACCAACTCAGGTGCCCCCTCCTACAGGGGGGAACCAGAAAGCATGCCTCCTGTTCCCATACCTCCCCGATTACAGTGGGACAGTCCCGCTAATTGGAGACTGTCCCACTGTCCCTCCTGCAGGTGGCAGTGTCCCACAAGCGAGGGGGGGCACAGCATCTCTTCAGTGCAGGGAGGGAGCCGGGGGGCTTCCAAGCTGCTGGGAATGCCCCCAAAGTGCTGAAAACGGTGGTCACCACACAGGCCCCCCTGCAGGAAATTTCGGCAGTGCCACCCCCAGTAAAATTAAGGCCCCCCCCCCCCACTGGTAAGATAAAGCCCACCCTTCCCCAACCCTTACTCCCCTGGCACTGCTTGCACCAGGTGTGTGGCCAGGACCTGCAGATCTACTTGTGTGCAGTCCCGGCTCTCCTCCTAGCTGGCTCCTGCTAATGAAAAAAATAGCTCACACAAAATGCCCACCACCTTACAGCAGACACTTTTGAGAATGCTAGAGGAGGCTCAAGTAGATCTGTGGGTCCCAACCAGGGGCGGAGATATCGTGAGGCAGCCCCCGCTGCTGCTTGGGGGAGCGGGGGCTGCGTGGGCGCTGTGTGCTGGTCCTGGACGGAGTCTGGACAGAGTCCAGAATACTTATGGGGCAGCGCAGGCAGCGGTAGCAAAGTGGGGGCGCCGCCGCCGGACAAGTCAGTGTCCGGCTGCGGCACACTGACCACAGTTTACCGGCTTCTGTGTGCTGACTTGTGCCACCTGCCCGGCCCCAGGCCGCCTGCCACTGCCCGCCGCTGCCCGTGCGCTCGCTCAGTCGGCACGGGCGCGGCCATGATGGTGAATCCGGATGTCATTTAAAAAAAAAAAATGACTGTGGGCAAGAGAGCCAATGGGAGGGGGGTGGGCGGCAGGGGGCGTGGCCTAGTCGTGTCAGACTGAGGCAGGGGAAGCAGCAGTGTCTGCTGGTCCCTGCCTCAGCTTCAATTGCTCCTATGCGTGTGACGTCATCACGTCACATGCTGGAGCCTGGAGAGCCAGAGGAGCCGGGAAAACAGCAGAGGGAAGAACAGGGGAACAAGTCGCCCGTCCCACCCAGTCAGTGACAAACTTCTGAATAAAAGAGGTTTTTTTTTTTAAACCAGTGCTATTAAAAAAAAAGTATTTTTTTCCATGTGTTTGCCTTACTGAAATGCCATGGGGGAAGGGGGGGGGGGGGGGGCGCAGTAAAATTTTTGGCAGGGGGGAGCTAAATTTATAGTTACGACTCTGGTCCCAGCCACACACCCGGCGGCAGTGGCGGCAATGGCAAGCAGCGGGGCAAGGCAGGGCAGCGCATTGATAGCCCCACAGACCCCAGGTGCCCACACTTACTCAGCGCCAGGGGCTGGCTGGCAACTTTTAGCCTAGGGGGCAAGTCCAGAGCACTGGCCCATACCCCCCATCTTTCTGGAAGGCTGAATGCTTGTGCGCTGAAAAATTAGGCGTGTGGCCTATCATAAGGGGGCGTGGCCTGTACCTTGATTGTATTGTGTACCTGCAGATTGCACATTGTAATGCTAATTACACATTATGCCGCACACCTTGATGCCCATTACACCCCATACTGTGATGGCAATTACCCAATGCTCCCCACACCGTAATGCCCATTACACCCCATACCATGATGCCCATTACACCGCACAATGTGATGTCCACAATGCCAGATTTCCCCCCACAGTGCCAGATATTCCGCCACAGTGCCAAATACACATATGCCCCCACAGTGCCAGATATGCCCCCACAGTGCCAGAGACACATAAGCCCCCACAGTGCCAGAGACACATATGCCCCCACAGTGCCAGATATGCCCCCACAGTGCCAGAGACACATATGCCCCACAGTGCCAGATATGCCCCCACAGTGACAGATACACATATGCCCCCACAGTGCCAGATATTCCCCCACAGTGACAGATACACATATGCCCCCACAGTGCCAGATATTCCCCCACAGTGCCAGATACACATATGCCCCCACAGTGCCAGATATGCCCCCAGTGCCAGAGACGCATATGCCCCCACAGTGCCAGAGACACATATGCCCCCACAGTGCCAGATACACATATGCCCCCACAGTGCCAGAGACACATATGCCCCACAGTGCCAGATATGCCCCCACAGTGACAGATACACATATGCCCCCACAGTGCCAGATATTCCCCCACAGTGCCAGATACACATATGCCCCCACAGTGCCAGATATGCCCCCACAGTGCCAGAGACACATATGCCCCCACAGTGCCAGAGACACATATGCCCCCACAGTGCCAGGTACACATATCCCCCCACAGTGCCAGATATGCCCCCACAGTGCCAGAGACACATATGCCCCACAGTGCCAGATATGCCCCCACAGTGACAGATACACATATGCCGCCACAGTGCCAGATATTCCCCCACAGTGCCAAATACACATATGCCCCCACAGTGCCAGATATGCTCCCACAGTGCCAGAGACACATATGCCCCCACAGTGCCAGATATTCCCCCACAGTGCCAAATACACATATGCCCCCACAGTGCCAGAAATGCCCCCCACAGTGCCAGAAAAACATATGCCCCACAGTGCCAGATATTCCCCCACAGTGCCAGAGTTTCCCACCAGCAAATCACCATTGTTGCTGTCTCTCCATCTGCTGCTGCTGGGCGGGGGGGGGGGTGTCCGGTGGGGTCCGACAGCCCTTCTGCTCCCCCGGGCCGCTTAGCCAGTCACTGGCTGCGGGCCACGCTGGTCACCATCCACCTCCTCCAGGCTGCCCTCCTACGCTGGCCGCGGCTTCCAGAACATGGCCGCGGCTACAGGAAGATGGCCGCCGGCCTCCTGCACTGAGGACATGTGTCCTCAGTGCAGGGGGCCGGCGGCCATTTTCCTGTAGTCGCGGCCATGTTCTGGAAGCCGCGGCCAGCGCAGGAGGGCTGCCTGGAGCAGCGCGGCCCGCAGCGATTGACTGGCTAAGCGGCCCGGGGGGCACATGGCACCCTGCCCCCCGGCCCAGCCCGCCCCTGCTCAGCGCCTCCCACGGGGTCTGCGGGGCTATTGTTACACCAATGGATATGCCACTGCTATCTGGGATTATGCCCACCTCATAGCCCCGCCCTCTTTTCGGTCCAGACACTCCTTTGGTAAGGCAGGTCCCTATTTTACCTACCCAAATTTGGGAGGTATGTGTTCTATTGAAGAAAACTGCAACCAGTTATTTGGATGAATATGCAGCTACACAACAAATGATAATATAAATTACACATTATTATTATTATTTATTACCAGTTTCTTATATAGCGCATACATATTCCGCAGCGCTGTACAGAGAATATTTGTATATTCACATCAGTCCCTGCCAGTGGCGCTTACACTCTATATTCCCTACCACATGTACACGCACACATATATTACATGTGAATAGGTAATGGATTTATTGACACCAAATTTTAGTTTATTTAAATAAATGGTTAAAAAACCTAGGGGGTTATTCAGGCCTGGCTAATTTGTAGAGCCCTCAGATCGGATATCTGCCGCCCCACCAGAGTGAAATCCCGCCCTGTGCAAGGCTGCAAATGGCTTGCAAAAATATTGCAGGACAGGGATTAGCAGCAAATCCATTTGCATCTCACTCACCATTAAATGATTTCTACAGTGTTTGCCGTAACCCAGGACCTACTCGTATGGTGCGATGGAAACAGTCTGATCAGGGCCAAAGCTGACGTCACACTTCCATGAAAACGCCTGTGAATGCCTGGATTTTTCTATACACTCTCAGCAATTGTCCCGGTGACACCCAAACATGCCAGCTTCCTTTCAATCAACGTTCATATGGGCAGCAATGAAAAAAGACACTGGATTTTATTGCTGGATGGCCTTGTGCCACCACTAGGCAGGTTTAGGCATTTGCCTAGGGCACCGGCCACTGGAGGGCGGTAGTGAGCTGCAGGCCAGCCGCAGCAGAGGAGCAGGAGAGCCGGAGGAAGGAACTCACAGGTGTTCGGTGAGTGATCCGGCAGCATCGCACTGCCCCCCCCCTGCAGCATGGCGGCCACATCGCGGGACCCCCCCCCCCCAGCGCCGGGCAGTGCGTCAGCAGCATCGTATAACCCCCCACACTTGGCACCCCCCAGCGTGGCGGCCATGTCGCGGGACCTCCCCCCCTGGAGTGCGCCGGCAGCATCGCACACCCACCCGGCGGCACGGCGGCCACATTGCGGACCACCCCCCCACCAGCCGGGCGGATAAAGGGATAAAGATACCTTTATATACAAGGTTCCACTGGATACAGTGTGATTTGGGGTATGATTTCTGCCGTAAAGTTAAAGATACCTTGATGTGCTTACAAACATCTATACACCAGTGAGTTGGGATACGTGCTATTCTCTACTTAAGGGATAAAGATACCTTTATATACAAGGTTCCACTGGATACAGTGTGATTTGGGGTATGATTTCTGCCCTAAAGTTAAAGATACCTTGATGTGCTTACAAACATCTATACACCAGTGAGTTGGGATACGTGCTATTCTCTACTTAAGGGATAAAGATACCTTTATATACAAGGTTCCACTGGATACAGTGTGATTTGGGACATGATTTCTGCCCTAAAGTTAAAGATACCTTGATGTGTTTCCCTTTATCTTGCTTCATGTGAGTTTTGGTATGAAATCTATCTAAACATATAAAGGTGGAGGAAATCTATTCGAACAGCCTTATGAAGGATTTCTCACCTCGTGGACTTTGTGTTACTCCAATATATGATTTAATACCATTTTGACTGAATATACTACCATATACTGCTATCCATGTTTTTTATGTTTCCCCATGACATCATGATAACATCCATGATCTGACATCGAGTCTCTTCAGGATTACCAAACCCGCCATTGAAGGGAAGTCATTTTCCTTGTGTTATATATCTTTTACTAGTGCCTATCACTTTTTCCACCTAAAAATATTTCCCACCAACTTCCCAAGTGGCCTTGTGCCTCAGGGTGCACCATACCCTAACTCAAAGGGTACCTCCCCTGCCCAGGATTGGCTAGCCCCACTGACAGACAGCACCACCTAACCAGTTCTGTCCCAGTGACAAGCTTGTCACCTTAACTTATAGAAAAAAACCTGGGATTCTTAACTCTTCTCATTCTGATTTGGCCCTCATTTGTTCTTCTTACTGGTCTACAGGGCGGACTGCATCTCTGAGACCACGGTGTGACAAATCAGTGGTTCTAGCTGCTAGGCCACACCCTTATAAGCAAAGCCACAGCCTTTTTTACCTGTAAGCACTGTCAAGCACTGATATTAAGGGGTGATTCAGATTGGTTAACAAAAGCAAACTCCTTCTTTAATGGACAAAACCATGTGCACTGCAGCAGGTGGAGCAGATAACGTGCAGAGAGAGTTACATTTGGGTGAGAAATGTCGTTTATGTGCAGGGTAAATACTGGCTGCTTTATTTGAACATGTTACATCTGCCCCACCTGCAGTGCACATGGTGTTGTCCATTAAAGAAGGAGTTTGCTTTGGCAAACCAACCTGAATCACCCCCTAAACAGTTTGCTTCTTGTCCAGGTTGATCAGAGCTCTTTATATTTATGGTAGGATCACTGGTGAGCCACTATGATCAGCAGCACTACAGTTTTTTGCCATTGCCCTTTGCATATTTGTGTTATTCACCTAAACTGAGCTTACCTTAGATGGTCTGGTGACTTTCCTGTACTCCGATATACTGTACTGCCAATCTCTCCCAGTTCAGTGTTTATTCATCTGATAGACAATGTGCTGCTAACGAATTGCATGTATTATGTTTTATTTAAATTAGTTTTATTAAAATGTAATAATCCATTTATTTAGTTGACTACTGCCATATTATGCAACTGATAAGGTTAATTGTTTTTCTTTAAATCTTCATAATTTTTTTGAATTCGTTTGTATATTTTAATCATTTGGCTTCTTATGGAGTCACATTCGGAGCTCTTATTTTTATGTTTTGTGATTTTAAGTTTTGCTCATGTGATACTTAAGTACATACTTGCCTACCCTCCCGGAATGGCCGGGAGGCTCCCAAAAATTGGGTCCCCCTCCAAGCCAATAATTTCATTTTGCATCATTTTAGCCCCTCCCCCAATCTGCAGACCCGAAAATGGCCGCATTTGTATGTTATAGGGGGCGGGGCTTGATGAGGTCAGCAATTATGCTTAAGGATTAATTAAGAGAAAAGTAAGGGTATTTAAAGAGAGCATAGTCGCATTCTTAAGGCCAACACACACTGGGGCAGATGTATTAAGCTTTAACAAGAGATAAGTCCAAGGGTGATAAGGAGAGATAAACATCCAGCCAATCACCTGCTAACTGCTATGTTACAGGCTGTGTTTGAAAAAAAGTCAGTTAGGATGTGATTGGCTGGACGTTTATCTCTCCTTATCACCCTTGCATTTATCTCTTGTTAAGGCTTAATTCATCTGCCCCACTTTGAGATGTGTGATTACTGATCTGTGTTAAGCGATATAGACTAGGGGATTTCTCTTGATCTTCCTGGTGTCTAGATTGCCCATACACACATGTGGGTCGGCGCATTATTATTATTATTATAATTTTATTTATAAGGCGCCACAAGTGTTTCGCAGCGCCGTACAAAGGAACAATACAGGGAGACAAAACTTGGCATAACATTGAATAAATAACAAAAATACAGTACAAATAAAGAGCACCACAGTTCAATACACATTACAGCTTAAATGTAAGTAGTGAGGACCCAATCAACATACAACTAGAGGCTTGAGGCCAATGATGGAGATGAGTATGAAGATGGTCACTGAGTGTTGGGTAAAGGAGAGCTGTGAGTGAAATGTGAAGAGAAGTGGGCTTTGACAACAGGAGGGAAGAGGGCCCTACTCGGAGGAGCTTACAATCTAGTAGGAAGGGGAGACAGACAGATTACAAGAGGTGCAAGCGAGGGGGTGGTGGTTAGATAGCAGGATGTAAACAGGCAAGGGGTCGGAGAACCAGCTGGTTTATGCAGTGGAAGGGTACGCTTTGATGAATAGGTGAGTTTTCATCCCATAGCATCACCATCGCTATGGGATGTACACACGCAGCAATGTGTGCTTAATTTCTAAGCGATCTAGACAGATCACTTAGAAAATAGGCATAAATATCTCCATGTATAATGTGCCCCTAAAATTTAGGGCCTAAATGCTAGCAGAGCATCTAGGCTGAAGCATGAGGTCATTGAGAATGAAAAGGTTAACATTATCCATAGGAACAGGAGGACTGGTGACATGAATGATCCCCAGTGAACAGAGAGCATTCATGCTCATACATATTAGCCCAGGTGGTCAAATGCCTTCATCCCTATTATGCAAGTGCTGCATAAAAGACATGTGTTATGTTATTAGAGTGATGAATGTCCTACTTGGTGTGGAGATAAACAGCAATAGAATTTACAGACAGTTCCCTACATATGCTTTGTTGAAGATGTTCTACAGGCCAAGAAAACAAAAACACAAGCCAGAAAAAGGCCAGAATTATTTTTGAGTAAATATCTGTGGATTTTTGCATTTTTCAGAACTGACACTAGGGGTGACATTCTATGGGTTGAGATAATTAGACTTTTGCAATTTTTTTCGCAAAAACGGCCGAAATCGCATTTTTTTCCATTTTCGCATATTTAATGAGCTGCGAAAATGTGAAAAAAGTGCGATTTTGGCCAACAAGTTGGACACACTGGAAATGCGATGGCTGCTTTTCGCAGCACATCGCATCCAGATGTTTTCACATGAAAAAGTATACAAATCGCATATTTAATGGTATGCGATTTGTATAAAGTGTTTCTATAATTCGCCCAAAAATCAGACCAGGTTCTGATGGGCGAATTAGCCAGAACCCTGCACAGATCGCAATGATCTGTGCAGGGTTCTGGTGTAAAAAAAAGTAGGGGTCCCCTTGATTTAATGAAACCAGCACCAGGCTCAAGGTCCGGCGCTGGTTCCCAGAATACGGGGGACAAAATGACTAGGGGTCCCCCGTATTTTAAGAACCAGCACCAGACCCAACCAGCCAGCAGGGTAATGCCACAGCCGGGGGACACTTATTATATAAGGTCCCGCGGCCAAAGCATTATCCCCCTGGCTGGTCAGCATGGGCAGGGGTCCTGGGGAAGTGGGGACCCCCCCAATGAAGGGGTCCCCCCCCTCCAGGTCTTACCAGCCCATGCTGAAAGTCCGGGGCTCCCCCCGATGCCCCTGGGCGGTGGGCATCGGGCTGATGGAAAGTGTAAAAAATTGAAGAAAAACTATTGTTTTCTACTGTAGAACTATGAGTCCCAGCAAGCCTACCCCGCATGCTGGGACTTGGAGAACCACAAGTCCCAGCATGCGGGGCATTAAAGGGCCCGCTGGCACTTGTAGTTCTACAGTACAAAAAATAGTTAAATAAAACACACTGACACCCTGAAAAATAAAAGTTTAATACACACATAACACACACACTGATACTTACCTACCTTGAGCCCGTAGGTCGGTCCCTGGATCCTGGGTCCAGGGTCCGGGGCTCCAGGGCTGAAGAGCCCGGTTACGGGGTCTTGGTCCTAGTTCCGGGGCTGGTCCGGGGTCCTGGGCTCCAGGGTTGATGTCTCCGGGGTCCAGGATCCGAAGTAGTCCAAAAGGGGTCCCTAAGGAAGGAAATCCTACTCACCTGGTCCCCGGCGACGACCTCGGCATCCTCGCCGGCAGACGCGCTGCTCCCGGCTGGTACCCGCTCTCGGACTGGAGAGGCGCAGAGATATTTATCTTCCGCGCCTTTCCTCCGAATGATTCTATTGGCCGCCTAGCGGCCAATCAGGAGCCGACTTTCTCGTGTGCATCCATTGCAACGGTGCATGGTCTGTGACCAAAAAAACCTCTCATCCCAACAAATATTATTGCAAGGACTCCTTCATGCCCACTTAATTGCCAATCACTCCTGCTCTACAGCTGAATACTTGCGCTCTCTGGGCAGTCATTTCTGGCTATGGTAGAGGATTGGCTTCTCCTCTCCCTCTACCTCCTGTCCCAGAGGCATCCGTATGCAGGACAGTCCCCTAAATTAATGTCCCCAATGCAGGACAGTTGAAAAGTATGCTCTAACAGTTAAATATCTCAGTCATTATATTCTTCCTCTCTTTAACCTATACTGTCACGACTCAGTTTCTCCCTCAATGCTTCACACACAGCAGTACTTTCTGGCCCTTTCCTCCAGCACCACTTCAGTGACATCACTTGCTTGAGTCTTTCAGCCAGACCTGCACCATTCGTCCCTGCTCTCCATTTGTACTTCTCTTGTCCTCCACAGCACCACCAAGTGCAACCCTCCAGTATTACAAGGACCATAGACTTGAAGCCTTACTCAGGGGTATCACCCATTAATGACATAAAACATAGGCCATTAATTATTAAACCTCTTTAGGTATGAGCCAACACTTTCTGTCACCACTTTCTGAAATATAAATGACAAGTTCCTGATGTACTTAATATATTTAATCATTAAACATCATGTAATCATCAGTCATTTCAAATTGATGGATCCAGGAAGAGCTAAAATACAGTCTAGGCAGACATGCTATAAAACCTGCGTCATAAAGTCATGTATCAGCTTATCAGCATCTAAAGATGTTTATGTAGGTACACGACAGAGGTATCACAGCTCGGACCAATCAGCTCCTGGTCTGTTCTATATGTTTTCTTCTTATCTTCAGAAATTATTGTGGTGACAGCTGCAGTAGATTAATCAATACTTCATGACCAGAAACAGCAGAAACTTTCAATATCACCAGGCTTATAGCTAAGCATAAATATCTTGTTCTATATACAGTACACTAAGTGATGTGCTCAGTCAAGCAGACACCGCATCTGTTGCTTTACTGTGTCAGCGGAATGAAGCTGTCAGACATCTACAGCGGCAACAAGCACAGACATACACCGTTGTGTGGAGCTGTATACAAAAATTACACATGTTTTGTGGTCAGGATCTAAGTGCCAAGAACCTGGATCTTTGGACATGAGGTTGATTTACATTGTAGGGTAAACATTCGCCACCGGACAGACATCTGGATTTACAAACTTGAAATGAACTCTTCGGACTGTACTGTGTCACTCCTGTCACTAAGAGGTGTGGACAATTTCTCTCAAAACATAGCAAGCCTTGCCCACAACTTGCACCCCGAGTGGATACTGTACCCCTATCACCTGGAAATGAGGATGTTCATGGTTCCTACCATGGTCTGTTTTGTTGCCGCCATTTTAGTGACTCCACCAATCTTGTTCTCCATCTTTTCCAACTTCAGCATGCGCAAGGAGACTCGGTTCCTGCTCCTAGGGAATGCTTTGATTTCCGATTTGATCTACCTGTTCTTATACACCGCAGCTTGCGTCTGTAACATGACAGACATGCAGATCCCAAAACACGTGTGCACGCTGCTTCTCTTCTTCCTGGCTGCAACCTACGGTGGTGGAGTCCTTACCGCAGCTGGAATGGTGGTGGACACCTACTTGGCGATTTTGTGGCCTCTGCACTACTTGCTGATTTTACCTCTATCAAGAGCTAAGAGGCTGATTGTCTTGCTTTGGTTCTCATCTTTCTCCTTCTCAGGGGTTTTGTTTTTGGTCTTGTACTTTACTCAGGAGCCTGTTCCATGCCAACCTAACTTGTGTTCTCTGCCTGTCATTCTTGTAATGACGCTACACGGAGACCATGCAATACGCCTTTTTCACATACTTTTTATTACTGGGTTCCTGCTGTGCTTTTCAATGATATTGTGTTGCTACTTATTCCTGTGTTACAAAACAAGAGAACATGGCTTATGGAAAGGTGCCTCTTCCAGGGCAAACATCACGTTCCTGATGCATCACTTCATATTGGTCTTCCACTTCTGTCCGGTCCTTCTTCTTCTGGCAGACTCTTTATTGTATATTAATAATGTTATAGATCTCCAGACAGGGTTGATGATTACCGTCACCATCTGTAATATACTTATTGTCTTGCCAAAAGGTGTCTCCCCATACCTATATGGATTTAGGTATAGAGCGATATATAAGTCTCTCAGGTTGTTCTGCAAATTCAAACGTCACAGTCGTGTTGCCATGGATCACAGGTTTATTTAGGAGATATTATGGGATGGCTGAATGCTACTGCTTAATACCTACAATGTAGAAAACTGTTGCAAATATCAGTCAATGAATTAAGAAGGTGGTAGGTGAAGTTAGATCATGAGATGCACCTACAGATTTCAACGTGTAAATATTTAGTGTTTAGTAAATGGCATAGGGTCCTATATACTTAGGGGTGTATATAATGCATGTATATTTTTATGGCAGAAATATGCAGACATCAAAGGATATTTTAATAGTTTTATTGATCCACAAACTTTTTCAAAGCGAGGTGTTTACATTATTATCGCTAATGTATAGCAACACACAGAATCAACAGAACACAAAGGAGAACCTTTGAGGCTCATCTTAACAATTCTGTGTACAGATATATAATTGCTCTCATTAGTGCAGGATAGGGATCATGGGCTATGGTGTGTATGGAGAGTACCCAAAGAGAACTAAACAGTGCAGATAGGGGGGAGATGTACGAGGCTTGGATAGAGGTAAAGTGGGGAAGTTGAAGAACTTTGACTGGCAGTGACTTCCTCTTTGAAGTCCTACTTGCCAGTCACTTGGGCCCTTATTCTGATCGGTGCGGATATTCCCGCATTCTTACGGAGCGGTCCGTACGCCACGGTGTTTTGCCGCGTGCGGCCATCGTCCGTAGAAACGCCCACGTGTCCTCCGCATTCGGACGGACTCACTCTTTAAGAACAGGGCGTGTTTACGGACGACATACAAACCATGCGTGTGCGGGAGAAACACTCCGATTCTGCACGGTATTACAGAGTATTACAGAGTATGCTCGGGAATACCGCATCCGAACGGGAGCCAAGCGGTGCTACCGCACGTAAGCGGAGTATTTACGCCAAACAACCCACTATTATGTATCTTCTGCAATACATCACTTGACCCACTTATTCAATTACCTATCCTCATAAAAAACTTCTTATTTGGAATTGGAATCAATTAGATGCCAATATATCCTTACAAGCATGCCTAACACATGCATTGCACACATTAACCCTTACAGCAATTGAAGCAGCAATGGTTTCAATTAAAGCACTGACAAGCGTCCTATTAGTGAGTAATGAGTAAAGGAGTCGATTCTATTGGGTTCAGGTGTTAATGCTTGTAGTCATTAGGCGGTACGTTCGCCTACCGCATGAACGAGTGGTGTCCGCAAAGCAATAGTACACTTGTGGACACCGCACATTTCTGCCCTTTTTGGTCGCGTGCATTCGGAGTGCTATCCGAATGTACGCCCCCCAACATAAGTGTACTCCCCCGTGTCCGCCCATGTTTCCGCCCCGTTTTGCCCACTTTGAAACTACGCCCATGTGTCATTCCGCATGACGCCCATAATACGCCCATATTTCCCGACTGATTGCGGTGCACAGTTTTGTACGGGATTTGCCCGAACAGGTACGGAGTCAATGCGTGGCACATGCGCGTTGCGTTCTCCACGCATGCGCAGACGCCGTAAAGACGCGATCCGAAAGTATGCGGTAAAGTACGCGTCAATCAGAATAAGGGCCAGGATGCCTGTCACCTCCATTAGGAGATGTTCCCTCCCTCTGGGACTGCCAGTTAGAGCTGCGATAAGCTGGGTTCCTGGCTCCCTGCCTTATCATCAGCCTATTGTATATTGCAAGCCCATGTGCATCAACTGTGAAAAACTATGCTGCCTTGACACTATTATGACACCAACCAGCTGCTTGACTGATTGGTGTCGTAATACACAGCTATGGCTTAGCAACATGGTCCCAGGAAGCAAAATGCCCAAGGCATTAAAGCTGCATATGGGATAGAAGTTGCAGGCCAACTGCGCCTCAGAAATGGTGGCAATACTCCTCTGTTTTTGCCACTACTCCACTGTCACTGTACCTACCCAAAATGCCCCCTGACTGTCATTCACTTTATAAAAAAAATCTGCGTGTGACGTCTACCACAAGCCCATTGCGGAACATGCGCAGTGCCACATAGACAAATGCACAGACTGCTAATAATCAACTGCATAAATATTGGGTTTGTGTCCATCTATGAATGAGAACATACATTTTCTATTGCAGCAAATTTCAAGTGGCAAGTTTTTCAGACTGCTTAGCTTGTTGTGAGAATATATTACTGTTGTTTCCTGTATAAAGTAATCAGTTTAGCAAGAATACAATGTATTTCAGTTTGTGATATTGATGAAACGTACCATTTCTCCATCATGTATATTTAATGAAAATAGCATAAATAATTTTGTTGCTATTTACTAACAAATAATGTTTTTACAGCTGTGTGAAATAAAGTGTTGCATAATATGTACAATATTTAGAATATGGTTTTTAATTCAGTTGCTATGTACAGTAAACATTTAAATTGTTTGGTGACTACTGTATATTGCAGATGTATCATTTACATATCGAATTGTATCTGGTTCATTGACAAGTTCTTCAGCCAGCAACCCCAGCACAACCTTAGGCGTTGTAAAAGGGGGAGTGGGTGCTTCCTCTGCTCAAGTTGTAAAGTAGGAGGCGGCCACTGCCATAGCTAATAGAAACAGCCCCCTTGGTGACTACACAGACACATCCCGCCTCTGCACTGTGTGTACTTACCTCTCTCCTATGCCCCACCCAAAACAAACTTTATTGACATCAGGCCAAAGTGACAGAGCTCACTTCCTGCTTCTCCAGCTTCTCCACATTTGTAGACTGTTAGCTGAAGGCAGAGTAAACCCTTTAGAACATATCCAAAAGCCATATACAGGGATTTTCTCTGCCTTTTTTGTTCTCCTGTTAGTAAGTGGACCCCTGGTTGGCAAATCAGCTAGTAATTATTATTTGTATGAGATAATTATTATATTATACAGATGGAGCCGGCTCTATCCTTGCAGGGGATGGCGATTCTATCGCCATCCCCTGCCAGCGGCCGGCTACCGCCAGGGACGCACATGCACAAGATGCTCGCACGCCCTGTGGCAACGGAACTTGGCGGGGTCCCCGCTGCCTCCCCCACCAGTCCCCCTTGCCGCTGACACCCCCCCCCCCCCGAACTGGCCAGCATCACCCTGAAGCGTGGGGCGGGCAGGGAGACGCTGCCCAGCCGCCATGATACTGGGACGTGCGTGCGCCTGAGATGCACGCGCATCCCAGTGTCTATCGCCAGCGCACACCAGAGAGGAGTCTCTGCCGAGCGCCGGGCAAAGATAAAGCCGGCTCCATCTGCACATCTTATTTTCAGTGCCTACAGCCAACCTGTTGCTGAAAGTCTGTGGCATTTGACATGAAAACTCGGATACTGTTTAACATTAATCCTTTAATATTAACAGAGACAGAACCAAATAAGCTTTTGATTTGTTTTTTATTGTATTTTTCAACATAGATACAAATAAATGACAGTGCAAATAAGGCATTGAGTGAGTGCGATTGGGCGTGTTCATCATCTACGAATATCTGTGCCCGCACAGCTGACTTTATTACGAGATAACCAGTGTCTCAGTGTGTCTGATATCTCTCGATACCTAAGTCCGTACAGGAATGGCGTCAGCGCTCTTGGCATCATCATTATGACTCCGCTGTTAGTAGCGGAAATCCACATTCTTGCATCAATAGTAATGACACTGTATTTAAACATGATGATTTCAGTTGTCAGAATAAAAGCGGGGACAATATAAAGGCACAACAGTACCGAGTGTGTGACTAGAGTAATCCGAGCTCTAGAGAAGCGGTGGACCCAAATTCCCGACTGCCTTGTCATCCTATATAGCTTTATGTAAAAATATGTCATCATGACAGAGCATAGCACCAAGAAAAATATTGCCAAAGAGCAAACGGCAGTGACTAAGTTATTTTTCTTCTCGTCCTGGCCATAGTATAACAATAGGCAGACATTTTGTTTTTCAAGTGGGTCTTCATCAAACGACTCAGACAGTAAAAATACTAACAGAGGAAAAAGCGAGGAAAAAAGCCAAATACCCAGTAATATTATTTTTGTCCTCTGCATTGAGAGGAGAGAATAGTAATGAAGAGGGAAACAGACAGCGATATAGGTGTCAACCACCATGACTGTAAAAGTCAAAACGCAGCTGGAGTATGACGAAAATGTGAAGAGGATCATTATGAAGCACAGAATCCTGCGGACATACCAGCGGATGACATTACATGTGGAGATGATTGTATTAAACAATAGAAATATAAGGTCTGAGATCATCACATTGACCAGTAGAATGTACCTTGTCTCTTTCCGTAGTTTGTCCTTCATTAGGATGGTAGTGAGGATCAGTGGGTTAACTAATAAGGTGACAATACTACAAATGGCCGCGGGAATTAAAAACAACCACAGTGCAGAAGTAGATTGGGAAAGGCATGGTGTCTCTCCGCTAGTGTTGCTTCTGGGGGTTTCATTTGATGTGATGGACGATGGTGGAAAAGGGTAGTACAGAGTACAATTCATGAAATCTACAATCATCTTTATCTGATTCCCAACCAAAGCTCATTACAGTATGGCGTTAGGCACTTCATTCGATGTCCACTACAGCCATCAGCATTTAATAAATCCTGTAACATAAAAAATAAAAATGAGATAGATAACTACAATAATCTGATAAGAAATGTACACAGTCTATACATAACTTGGCTTAAATTTGAGTGGCACTGTAATAGAGCTACTGAAATTGACAATTAAATCACAATCACCTGCAATTGCATTGTTATGCTAATATCATTCAAAAGTCCTTCCTTGTGGAGATGCGTGCGTCTGTGCAAAGCCTGAGATGCCCACTGTCAGCATCTGTAGACGCTCCACTGCATCCAATATTTCTGCTTGGTTGAACTGAGCATAAACCCCAAACAGAGATACTCCTTGGCAGTGCCAGCTCCTACCTCAGCGCAGGAGGGGGGCTGCCACTGTCCACGATGCCACCCCCTTCTCCTCTGCCTCCGCTGCTATTCCCCGCCACCGCCGGTCCCCGCTGTCACTGCTGTTGTCCCCGATGATCCCCGCCATGGTCGTGTGCCCGGCTAAATCATGGCCCATAGAATCTAAATCACATTTTTAGCATCCTTAAAAATGGTCTGCTGTAAGGGGGTGGCCATTTTGTGAGGGACATTTTTTCATAACAAGGCAGGAGGAGCACCGAGACGCAGACATTGATCTGTGGGTCCCGGCCACAGATGCGAAAGGGGGTAAGGGGGGAGGGTGGGGCACCAAAATTTGTCATTACGCCACTGAAATAGAAATTACTATAATAATTATCCTGCGTCGTATACAGCCATCAAGACTTTGGGGGTTATTCTAGTCCATTCTTTCTGACAAAATCCTTCTTAGATGGACAAAACCATGTGCACTGCGGGTGGGGCAGATGTAACTTGTGCAGAGAGAATTACATTTGGGTGGGGTTTTTCTTCAAAGTGAGATCTATATTGCAGTGTAAAATAAAGCAGTCAGTATTTTCCCTGCACAGAAACAAAATAACTCACCCAAATCTAATTTTATCTGCACATGTTACATCTGCCCCCCTGCAGTGCACATGGTTTTGTCCATCTAAGAAGGATTTTGTCAGAAAGAATGAACTAGAATAAACCCCTAAGTGGGCTATTCAATAGATGGTGAAGGGTGCGAATTGCCGTTGCCACAGTGTTTAACTTCCTCAAGGATTTTTGCAGATACATGTATGTTTACTTTGATTTACAAATGAGGGTTATTTTTAATTGCAAAGCTTTCTGAAGTATGAATATATATTTAGAACTAATTTGGTCAATATAATCAATACTTAAAATCTGTTTACAACACATTTATCATTTCTGTACATTTGACTGGGGCACATCGCAAATATTCAACAACAAAAAATTGTAACAGTAAAGTGTTTTATTTTTTCAACAAAAAATACTTTTTGAGCAACAAATTTTGAGCAATAAAAACAGGTACATACACTAGATATGCTTAGGAATTGTAATTATATTCATGTAACAGGTTTTTAGTATTGTGTCTATTTACAGTAATTCACCGTAAATAGTAAATGTCCACATGTAGATATTTATCGCTCGTCGGTTGTTTTGTGCCACCGACACCGTATATTCCATATGTATTTTTTTGTGCCAGTGCTCATGCAGTCAGCTGATTGAGTGAAGGACTGTAACAGGTCTGTGTGCGATTCCATAGCTACTGTAACTGATTCTGCATGGGTAATGGTTTTACTCTGATTGGCTCTATGAGAAAGCGACAACTCCATTTAAAGCTAGCAATGTACTCTTTGCCTAGCAGCAGCCTAGAGAGGGGTGGATCGTTCCAAATTTTCAGCAGACAAATCAACAGCCAATGTGATAATTCTACAGTGGGTAGATATTTATATTCTTCATACAGATGTGTCCACTTTCATTGTTTCTGGCAGCACCACACAGCATGCAAACATCGCACCCATACATCGCACCCATACATCGCACCCATACCTGCCTACTTTTTTCACTCCTCTGTGGGAAAAGCCTGGAGAGGAGTGAAAGGGGGTGGGACAGGGCTAACGCCACAAGCCCCGCCCCCATGTCACTCAACTGCAGCAATTGGCGGGTCCGTGGATTGGAGGAGGGGCTAAAATTATGCAATATGATGCCAGTCACGTAATTTTAGCCCCGCACCCTCCGGCTGGCCCCATAAATTTCAAAATTTGATGTTGCAGGGAAGGGGGTGCGGGCAGTGGCGTAACTATAGCTCCGCAGCCCCCGCGGTGGCGGGGGGGGGGCGCAGAGAAATTGGGGGCGCCGCCGGGGGGCTGCGGGGCTATAGTTACCCGCGGTCTGCGTCTCGCCCGGCTCTCTGTCGGGACCTTCCTGACGTCATGGTCCCGGCCGGCTCCTGCTGCAATGAAAACTGACAATTAGAAAATGGCTGCCCCCATACTGCAGACAGTTTTCTGTCTGCAGTATGGGGGCAGCCATTTTCTAAGAGTCCGTTTTCATTGTAGCAGCAGGAGCCGGCCGGGACCGTGACGTCAGGAAGGTCTCGACAGAGAGCCGGGCGAGACGACGCAGACCGCGGGTAAGAAGGGGGGGCAGGTTAGGTGGGTTGTGGGGGGCGCCGAATAAACGTGCGGCGGGGGGGCGCTGAATAGTTAGTTACGCCCCTGGGTGTGGGGGTGATGCGGGAGACTTTCCCACCTTCCCGGTGGTAGGCAAAATTTGCGGGAGCCTCCCGGCCATTCCTGGAGGGTAGGCAAGTACTGTATGATACTCACTGGTGAGCCTCTTTATCACGGCACACATGCTGCAGCATACCACAGCACAAGCAAATGCAAGATGTCATCTCCAGATGGGACAGAAAAGTAGGGCTGACCATCGATGATTTAAAATCATCAATGGTTTGTGGCCGATGTCGAATACTTTTGCCATCAATGTGGGAGTACCAGATAGTTTCCCTACATCGATGGTAAAGGATAAACAATGTTTCCTTTTTATTTTTTTTTCTCAAGGTGCCTGGATCACGGAGCATAGCTCCGCCCCTGACACCCGGAAGTCCCGCCCATGAGTTCTGATTGGCCCACGGGCCATTCAGTCACATATAATGGATGACCATCAATAGCTAAAACTATCAATGGTTATCCATCAAATAGTTTTGATGGCGTCTGCACCGATGGCCATCCCTATAGAAAAGGAGAGTGCATGGTGCGAAAGGTGCCGCAGCTTGGCGTACTGTGTTAGGCACATGCATTTGTATTGTGTGCTTCACTGCAAGCCAATTTATAAAAGGACACATCTGTATACCCAAGTAACATGGCCAATACAAGTTTATGGGGTGATTAGATATATGCCATAGGATTGCATAGTATTAGTTATGAGTCCATAGTAAACCTATGGAACCTTTTCAACTATGGTGAGAAAAAAAAAACATGAGTTTACTGGGATTCAAAGCGGAAATTGCAGCAACATTCATCCAAATGGGCGAAAAGACCAAATAAAAAACTATAATACGGAAACATCACCAGAGAAAGCAAAACGTTGGCGGAATGTTGTGCCGAAAATAGGATTGGATGGAGTTGGACATTATTCAGATTCAGACAAGATTCATAGGGAAAAAAGTACTTAGATGGGAGTTCTATTGAAGATGGGATGTTGCCCAATCAGATTGTATCTATTATCTTTTAGCTGCTAAATAAATAAACAGTAGAATCTGATAGGTTGCTATTGGCAACATGCCCTCTTTAACCCCTTCCCGACACATGACGTATATATACGTCATGAGTCGGTTGCGGGGGAATCAAGCCAGCTCACGGAGTGAGCTGGCTTGAAAGAGAGCAGGTAATGGCTGTATATTACAGCCAGGTACCTGCTCTCACGGCCACGAGCGGCGAGTTCGCCGATCGTGGCCGTTTAACCCTTTAAGCACCGCGGGCAAAGCGCCCGCAGTGCTTAAATAGCTGATCGGAGGGGGGGCGCCCCCCTCCGGCGCCGATCGGGGCCCCCCGCGGCGAGATCGGAGGGTGCCGATCGGTTGCCATGGCAGCCAGGGGTCTAATGTAGACCCCTGTGCTGGCCATGTCAGCATACCTATTACATCCTGCCTGAGGCAGGATGTAATAGGAAGTGCTGAAAATCACTATGTTCAGCCATAGAGCTCTATGGCTGAACCTAGTACAGGCGATCGCGCCCCCTAGTGGTCAAGTACACTAGGGGGCCTTGTAGTAAAAGTAAAAAAATAAAAAATAAATAAGTTTAAAAATAAAAAAAAAATAAAAAAATATTAAAAGTTCAAATCACCCCCCTTTCCCCATTTCACAAATAAAAATAAATAAAAAATAAAAAAATTAAACATATTTGGTATCGCCGCGTTCCTAAAAGTCCGATCTATTAAAATATAACATTAGTTATCCCACACGGTTAAAGGCGTAAACGGAAAAACATTCCCAACGCCAAAACTACGTTTTTTGGTCGCATCGCCTACCCAAAAAAATGTAACTAAAAGAGATCAGAAAGTCGCACATATCCCATAATGGTATTAATTAAAAAGTACACTTCAGCCCGCAAAAAATGAGCCCTCACCCAGGTCCGTAGGTGGAAAAATAAAAAAGATATAAGCCGCAGAACATGGCGACGCGACGCAAAGTAGAAAAAACGTAAAATTTTCTATTTTTTTTTTAGTGGTAAAACGTAACGAAAACTATATAAGTTTGGTATCACCGGAATCGTAACGACCCATAGAATAAAGATAACCCATCATTTTAAACGAACTATGAACTCCAAAAAAACCGTAACCAGCGCAAAATTGTGGAATTGCGTTTTTTTTCCTTTTTACCCCACATTGAATTATTTCCTGATTCCCCAGAATATTATACGGTATAGTAAATGGTACCATTAAAAAGTACAACTTGTCCCGCAAAAAAAAAGCCCTCATGTGTCTATATAGCCGGAAAATTAAAAAAGTTACGCTTATTTGAACGCGAGGAAAAAAAAATTAACAATAAACGCCCGGTCGGGAAAGGGTTAATAGAACTCCCATCTTCGGAAATTTACCCCAGTGTGTCTATAATGTATGGCATCAGTCTATACTTAACAACCACCAAAGGCCAACATACACATGGGTATGGGTCATAGGTTCGGCAAGAGGAAGGTCTACATGCATTAGGTCAACCACTGAAGGTTGACATGCATCAAGGTTGAAATGTCTGAAGGTCGACACGAGGTTAGATTGACAGGGTCATTATGTCGACACAAACATTAGGTCGACATGGGGTTTTTCACTTTTCTATCCCAAATGTTGACACAATCAACATGGACAATAAATAAAGCTGTGCTCGCCATGCTTCGGGCTCGGTGCCTCCCTAAGCTCGGCACTAGTGGATGGTAGGGCATAAAATACCGCCTGTCGGTACATGTCGGCTAAAAAAAGTGAAAAACCCCATGTCGACCTTTTGACTGTCGATCTAATGCATGTGTCGACCTAATGATCCTGTCGATCTAACCCCATGTTGACTTTCAAACATGTCGACCTTCATGCATTTCGACTTTCAGTGGTTGACCCAATGCATGTCGAAGCGTATGTGGCCTGTGCAGTTTGCTGGTTTTCGATGCATTTATATTTAAAAAGAAAAAAAAATCAACTTGTTCTTTACTTTCTATTCAATAAATATATATTTTTAACTGATTATTCGTATATATCACTAAAATTAAAAATTTGTCCCTGAAGAGGCAAACACCAGCAATAGCACCCTGTCTCACCCCTTCACCCAGCTGATTTACACCCCATTTTGCACAAAAATAGTCGCTACCCTTTGAGTAGTTAGCACTTGCTGCCTTAAAGTTTGGAGGGTGTCGCTGTAAACAGTAAATCATACAGCACACATATAGAGGGCTTCATAGCAATTACACCATCTCACACTATAAATAAGGTACAATTTACCCGTATAAGTAGCGGTGGTTGCACCATTGGGGTTGCAGTGCCTGCCAAATCTACCAAAAGAGATCCTGATAACAGAAAAACATGAACTGTACCTGCAAACGTCTGCCGGGATTATATAAGCTTACCGGGCATCAGCTGTGTGTATGCCAGCTGCAGCTGCTGGGATAGGGCATTAGCTGCCTCTGTGGTGCATCTGCCCACCCCCAGACTTTTATTGGCTAGTTCACAACAAACATGACAGGGAAATGACTTGCATAGGGGTTATGGCTGTGGTTGGCAAACTCGGTCCTCAATGACCCCTGATAGAGTTCACGTTTTCCAATTCCCCTGGTAGTTGCCCTGTGTATCACCAATTGCCCCATTTTAAAAATCCACAGGTGGCCTTAAAAACATGAACTGTTAGTGCTCCTTGAGGACTAAAGGGTCTGTGTATTATCTAATCAGCTTTTATAATTTTTCAAACATTTGTAACATTGCCTGTAACATTGAAGTTAGAAGCTGATTGTCTGATACTTCTCCAATGCTTAATACATAGACCCCTGACTTTGGGGAACCACTGGTTTAAAGTACAGGTTTAGGGCAGGCATGTCCAAACTGTGGCCCTCCAGCTGTTGTAAAACTACACATCCCAGCATGTATTGCCATAGTTTCAGCATTCCCTAATAGCAAAACTGTGACAAGGCATGCTGGGACTTGTAACATAGTAACATAGTAATTAAGGCTGAAAAAAGACGTTAGTCCATCGAGTTCAACCTATCTAACTTGTAACTACTGACTTGAGTATGTCATAGCTATAGGATTCCCTTAGTGGCCAAAAATGTATCCAGTTTTGATTTAAATTCAATTAACATTAGTCGCTATAACCCTGAACCCTCTTGGAGAGCGGGCAGCAGTGGGCGGGGCAGGCATGATGTTGCATAAGGGCAGGGGAGTGACTCTGGATAGGAGGTGGTACAAGGGGTGTGACCATGCCCCCACCGCACAATACTGATATTATAGGAATAGTACAGTGGAGCTGCAATGATATAATACAGCACAAATCACCCACAGCTGGAGGGCCATAGTTTAAACATGCCTGGTTTAGGGTTTACAGCAGGCATTCCCAACCACGGTCCTCAAGGCACACCAACAGTGCAGGTTTTAGTGATATCCAGGCTTCAGCACAGATGGTTTTATCAGAATCACTCAGGTACTAATTAAGTCACCTGTGCTCAAGCCTGGATATCACTAAAACCTGCACTGTTGGCAGGGCCGGTGCAAGGCACCGGAGCGCCCCAGGCGAGTCGTGGTGGGGGCGCCCCTGGTGCCGGGGGAGGGGGGGTGGGGTACCTGTCCTGCGGCGCTGTGTATTAAAAGCTGGCGGCAGTGGCAGAGAGGGGTCCCTGCAGTCAACGAGCGCTATCCGCCGGGCTATGCGGAAGCGCTTCTGTTGTGAAAACACTGGCCGCACGGCGCACGCTGATTGGCTGAATCTCTGCCAATCAGCAGGACAGTGTTTTCACAACAGAAGCGCTTCCGCATAGCCCAGCGGATATCGCTCGTTATTTCTTATTGACTGCAGGGACCCCTCGCTGCCTCCGCCGCCAGCTTTAAATACACAGCGCCGCAGGACAGGTACCCCCACGGCACGGGGGGCAAAATGCCGCCCTCCAGTGGCCGGCGCCCTAGGCAAATGCCTAGATTTGCCTAGTGGTGGCGCCGGCCCTGACTGTTGGTGTGTCTTGAGGGCCGTGGATGGGAATGCCTGGTTTAGAGGGTATCATTAGGGTTAGGGCTAAGGTTATAATATAAATACATTGTTGACATTATTACCATGTCGACATGTCATCAATGTTAATGTGCTGAATGTTGACATGGTTATTGTAGACATGATGAATGTGCAGTCATGTTGTCTGTCAGCATTACCATCATTGACAGTGGTTGCTATGGGCAACATCCCATCTTCAATAGAACTCCCATCTTAGTAAATTTACCCCATGATATTATTTGCTTAAAATCATTCCTAATTTTTTCTAACCTGGCGTATACATCTTGGTGAGCTATAACATCAGGGCACTTGTGCAGTTTCACGGCGCCAGCATGGCGCCGTGCTACTTCCGGTTTGTACGCTCAGCAAACTATCTAAAATAAACTAACTTAACTCCATGCCAACATGGATAGTTCATACCCCCACTATCCATGTTGGCATGGAGTTGATTTTAGATAGCGTGGCGAGCGTAGCGAGCCACCGAGCCCACAGCGTGGGCGAGCGAAGCGAGCCCCGCAAGGGGACACAAGTACCAACATCAGCATTGCTCTTTGTAATGTTATCCCAAAAAATATCCAAACCCGGTGCAGGTATATGCAGAACCCATGTATTGCTGTTATGGTAAAACACTGGTGAGCACAGCAGACGTTGTTCAGAGGCATGCCACCGAGCATATCATGCTTTTAACAGTTCAAAACTGGGTCCATGTTGACACCTCCTACAAATAAATTCTACCAAGAGCTCAAATTACCAGTTACTTTACTGATTATAGTACAGCACTGGCTGACAATGATAATGGATATTACTATCCACAAGTACTATCTCTGGGAGAGCGGGAAGCAGGGGGCGGGGCAGGCGTGATGCGGCATAAGGGCAGGGGAGTGACTCAGTATAGGAGGCGGTACAGGGGGTGTGACCATGCTCCCACTGCACAATGCAGATATTATAGGAATTGTACAGTAAGGCCACGATGATGTAATACAGCTCAAATCACATGATCGCATCCCCAGGGACTGTCCACTTGTACTCGAAGTGGGCGACTGACGGGGGCTGCAGGAGACTTTCCCACCTTTCCAGGGGGCTGGAAGTGGAATCCAATTTTCAGGCTGATTCAGGAGGGTAGGCAGGTATGATTATATATATATATATATATATATATATATATATATATATATATATATATATATATATATAATATAATATATGTGTGTCCAGTGTCCATGCGGCACCGAAACACTGCCATCTGTTGGCAGTGAGGGAAACTACATTGACTAGCTATCAAAGCTTTTGCTTCAGGGACGTGTGGTGAGGTAAAAGGCTGAGGAGTCTCTGGCAAGTACCAGAGCCAGATATGCACACAATATATGAGCCATAGGGTACATGTCGGCATTATACACATGTGCAGCACTATAGACTGCTGGAGATTCACTGAGTTTTGATAAGAGATGTGCAGAAAAGGTAGCCAGGTGAGGCACTGCCTCGCCTGCCATGGACTTTTTATACCAAAGTTTTGACTATAAAAATTATTTGGATAATAAAAATTTTTTTTATATATATTGTTTGTATTTTTTACATACTTTATAAATTCAAAACTCTGGTATATACGTTAGTATTACAGGAAAGGCTGTGCCTCACCTGCCTCACCCCACCGCAGCCACTGAATATATATATATATATTATCTTTGGATAAGAGGCGCCACTTGTGCTGAATTGATATTTAACAATAATATTCCTTCAGTTGTAAAGGTGTCAGCCTGTCTCTTAGTATAGGTAGTGGTACGTTACTATAAGTTTATGGATAGCGAGGTTAAAAGACTACGGCGACTAATTATTGTAGATAGAATAAGTTAGGTTTAAAAGATTATATAAAAAATTTAATAGGATGACAATACATACAGAAAATACAGATGTATACAAATGGACATATAGTATAAGATAAGAGAATTGTATATAAAATAAATAAAGGGGGATATTAATGTATATATATAAAAAAGACTATATATATATATATATATATATATATAAAAACGAAGTAGTTAATAAAAGATATATGCTTAGCTTAAAAGGTGGCAGGAGATAGGTAGACCAACGCGTTTCGTCGATGTGACATCGACGAAATGCGTTGGGCTACCTATCTCCTGCCACCTTTTAAGCTAAGCATATATCTTTTATTAACTACTTTGTTTTTATATATATATATATAGTCTTTTTTATATATATACATTAATATCCCCCTTTTTTATATACAATTCTCTTATCTTATACTATATGTCCATTTGTATACATCTGTATTTTTTTTACCAATGTCATATTTGTATTGTCATCCTATTCAATTTTTTATATAATCTTTTAAACCTAACTTATTCTATCTACAATAATTAGTCGCTGTAGTCTTTTAACCTCGCTATCCATATATATATATATATATATATATATATATATATATATATATGTCCGCAGAGGCATACTCCTCCTGCTTTAGTCCTGCTCTATGCCTTCTGCCATATCCTATGCTGTATAATACATTACAGTAGGAGGATATTTACTTAAAAGAAAATGCACAGCTGCAGGTGCTTATTTTTCTAGTTCCTTTAATAACCAACGAAGCTTTGCAACTGCACCATAGAGATTGCCACCAAACACCATATTATCCCAGGAAACATCCAGCTG
Organism: Crinia signifera; assembly: GCF_055691185.1. NCBI lineage: Eukaryota > Metazoa > Chordata > Amphibia > Anura > Myobatrachidae > Crinia > Crinia signifera. The sequence goes on from NC_139219.1 coordinate 280,505,566, forward strand.
GACTGGAGATATAGATTTGCCCCATACAGTATGTGCTGCCCTGTAATAGATGTAAATACACCGTACAGTAGGTTTCTATGACACCAAGTCCAAAGAGCATCTCTGCTCGCCCAAGTATTCCCAATACAGAGTACATTAAGTTCAGATAAGATAAATGCTATAGAAGATATAGGAATAAATCATTCTTCTTGGCTAAAATAAAAACTGATTCCGGACTCTACTTCCTGGCATCGAGTGGAACAGCACAAGCCGGTTTCCCAGCTATAACTATATAGTAGTAACAACCTAACGTACTACACACTGGTTATACAGGCATTCGGAAACGATATAACTACATCTGGCGATGAACTGGAACAAAACCTCCAAATGACTCAATATGCTTATAAATATTCATCTTTATATCAGAATTAGGCAACATACTGTACACAGTATAAACGCACAGCTGAAATCAAATGTATCTACAATCACACATCAATACACTTACCCAGTTTTTATTGTGTTGTGTATCCTTATGAAATGTAAAACAAAAGTGCACAGCTCTCCCAGAAGCCCTTATTACAGCATTCTTCCTTAGGAGTATTGCATTCATCTGCAGCCCTATGTGGGAAATCATTTTCCTGCTGCATTTCACTATGTACCGAATTGGTTATCAGCAGATAACGTATTGTTGACTCATTTAGCTGACTAATATAGTTATAGCTGGGATCCATGTAGCACCAATGGGACATTGTCCCTGGTTACTGGTTATCATTCATTAAGTCTTCTGTATGGAAGTGGTCTCGGCATACAAACATGCACAGAGTCATTGATTTTTACTTTAATGATGTAAAGTGGCAATGTACTGTAGAAATGAAAATGACATGCTCGATGCAACTTGACTTGTGATGCTTTCCTAAAGCAGTCAGTCAAGGGTTCTGTTTCCATATGGAGACTGAGCAAAGAGGCCACTTAACATAAGTGAAGATATAGAATTGGTTCATTCTCAGTCTCCCATAATTTACCTGTTATTCCTTCTTGTCATTGGAAAAAGCTCATTGTTAGTACAATATTACTCACTCTTGTGAAATTGACATACATTTGTAAAAGAAAAAATAAATCAATGGTCTCTTCCTAACTGAGTATCCTACTGACATACAACAAAGAGGGCATCCTAGTGACCAATATACAATACAGGGAGCATCCTAGTATAAAATACAAAATGCATAATTGTGACAACCATTTAATACATAGAACAGCCCAGTTACTGCCTCATTATATAGAAGTTCCCCTTGTGACCACCATATTATACAGGGAAAATCCCAGTAACCATTGTATTCAATACCTAGAACACCCCAGTGACTGAGAATATTTAAACAGCTTTGCATTGGGCACATACAGAGAGCATGTCAATGAACAATATACAACACAGAGAGAATCATAGTGGCCATCATAAAATACAGAGAGCATCCCAGTGATTCCCATAGGATATAGCATCATTGAGACAGGCATACAATACAGTGATCATCCCAGTAACTGTCACACTATACAGAGAACCTCACAGTGATCGCTTTACAATATGCAGTCACCCTATCCTCTACATTAATTAACCTTTTTTTTTTTTTTATAACTTTTTTATTGAGACATTCTGTGCACTTTACATAACATATGCGATGTATTAGTTGTCACATTCTTAACAATCAAAAAATAAGAATAAAGAAGAAGTGTAATCAATAATGGCGTTTGTTTGTGTACATTCATTTGGGTCTTGTTACAGTCTTCGATGCATCAATTAAAACATTGTTTCACATTGCAAGTAATCATTGAGTAAGGACTGGTGGGTCCTGTGCAGCCATTCGGCTGAGGTACCACGTTGTAGAGTGTAGGCTATTATGTAACATCTTTCTGGTGTTCAGTGGGAGAGTTGTTATATAAGAGTCCCACAACATGAAGAATTTGCCCACTTTTTTTTTTTTATGCAATCAATTTTTATTAAGATAGATCACAGTACATCTCCAATATAAAACAATGTAATGCACTTTCAACAAAAGCAGGAGTGCAATAAAGACATTTATGCCCACTTTTTTATCTCTGTCTACCATAGCCTCCACCCAATCCATCCTGAACAGGAAATGTAGCTTAGACCGAAATAGGGGGAATTGTGGAGGTGTGGGGTCAATCCAACCCTGGAGAATAGTCTTCCTACCCGCTGCACTCAAAGCCAACAGCAGTTTTTTGCATTCTTTTGTCATATGGGTGTTTGGGTCGAATATACCCAGTATCGCCCATTCTGGAATAAAGGGGACATGAGTAACGAGATTTGCTTCTGCGTATCGTTTTATTAGCAGCCAGAAGTAACGAATAATGGGGCATGCCCACAGACAATGGTATGTATCCGCATTGTCAGAGCGGCATTTTGGACATGTATGGGTGTCTGATGTTCCCATGTGGAAGCGTCTTACAGGGGATAGGTAAGAGTTATGATAAATGTTTATGAATAGCTCAATGTACATGTTGGCTTTGAGGGTTTGTTGGGAATATAGAAGGCCCCTCTGCAGTTGTGGAATCGAGAGTGTAGGGAAGTGGTCAAGCCATGTGGCCATGCCACTCTTGATCTTGGAGTAGTCCAAGATCTGTCTCAGAAAGGTATAGTGGATAGAAATAGCTTTTGAGGTCGGAACCTGATAAGTTAGCATGGTATCCAGGGTGTTATTCCAGTCCTTATCAGAGAAATGCCCTATCACATGCTTCACATAAAAATTGGTTTGCATAAAGGCTAAGGGGTATGGGCTAACCATGGGATATTTAGCTGTCAGTTCTGAGAAACGTAGCACTCGTTTTTCCTCCTTTACTACCAGGGAGTCAACCGATTTTATCCCCAGTGTTGCCCATGCGGTGTGTGGATGAGCAGCCATGCCGTCCAGGAATGCTGGGTTTTTGAGTAGGGGCAGGAATAGTGAGTGGTGTTGATTGAGGCCTGTTTTGTGTCTTAATATGTGCCATATTTTTTTAGTTGACCACAGCAGGGGGTTGGTTTTTATTTGGTCAGTCAGTTCTTGGTCATGTTGGTGTAGGAAACCTACAAGATCTGTATCACCCAAGAATCCCTGCTCCAGGGGGGTGTTAGTATACACAGAACTAGAGTGTAGCCAGTCCCGCAGGTGCCGAAATAAAGCTGCGTGATTATAGGTAACTATGTCTGGAAAGTTAACCCCTCCATTAAATACTGGTTGTGTGAGTTTTTTCATCGCGATGCGTGGACGACCTCCTGCCCATATAAATTTGCGGGCAATACAGGTGATCTGTTGCGCATCTTTTTGAGTTAGTAGGACTGGGAGCATTTGTAATGGGTAGAGCAGTTTCGGGATCACTACCATCTTTAGCAAGTTAGCACGTCCCTGGTAAGATAAAGGGAGACGTTCCCATTTGGCCACTTCGTTAGATAGGGTGGTGATAGCATTGGTTACGTTTAGGCTGTATAAGGTGTTTGGGTTTCGGGGTATTAGGATGCCTAGGTACGGGATGCATGTGGTTTGCCATTTTAATTTGTATTGTGAAGCCCATGGGGGGAGGAGCCTTTGGACCATAAAGTAAAAGGGCAGATGATTTGTCCATATTAATGCTGAAGCCAGTTATGGATTCAAAGGAAGATAACTTGTTTAAAAGTAAAGGTAGAGTGTGTTCTGGGTTGGCGATATAAAGTAGTATATCATCAGCGAAGGCTGATAGTTTTAGTTCCTGGGTGCCTATTTTTATTCCTTTAAATTCTGGCCATGACTGTAATGTCCGTAGGATGGGATCTAATGCTATGTTGAATAAGAGCGGTGATAGGGGGCACCCTTGTCTGGTTCCCTTTTCTAAGCAGAAGCGTGGACCCTTGGATCCATTTATCAGTAATGAGGCTGAGGGGTTACGGTATATTGTTCGTATGAATTGGAGAAAGTCCGAATCAAATGCCCTACTCTCCAGAACGTGAAACAGATGAGGCCATAAAATCATGTCGAATGCCTTATTAGCATCTAAACTTAGGAGCATGTTGCGGGAGAATTAACCTTTTTTTTAATCATTAACTCAGTCAGCCTTACCACAACCTTTTCATAATCAAATTTTGTACTATGACTAGCCTGGCAATAGTAATAATGGTTGCTACTTTTTGGTCTGAGGTCCAGATTAGCCACCATAGTCTCTTTACATGTTTCTGTGTAGCTGCTCTTTACGGCTCTACGCTAATTCACTCTCGCATTCCATGACCAGTGCTCTTAAACACTTCTTAAACCTCTAAGTGGTTTCAAAGGTATTGCCCCCCCTGGTTGTCCTTCCTCAATGCTAGTTTATTTATTTATTAACCGCTTCTTATATAGCGCATACATATTACGCAGCGCTTTACAGAGAATAGTTGAACATTCACATCAGTCGCTGCCCCAGTGGAGCTTACAGACTATATTCCCTACCACATGTACACACAAAGACATTCTAGGGTTAATTTGTTGCGAGCCAATTAACCTTCCAGTATATTTTTGGATTGTTGGAGGAAACCGAAATACTCAGAGGAAACCCACGCAAGTACGGGGAGAATATACAAACGCACAGTTAGGGCTATGGTGGGTATCGAACCCATGACCTCAGCGCTGTGAGGCAGTAATGCTAACCATTATACTGTCTTTGCAGCGTTTCCCTTAAGCCTCTTCTCTTTTGTAAACTCTTTATCTTCTAGCCCCCCCCCCCCCACCCCCCATCCTTTTTGTACAACAATTTCTAGACACAACGTCTCCCTTTCCTCCTCCACTCTCTCTGATTTTCTACAGAGTTAGATTATAATAGGGTTCTCGAGTGCATTTTTACTTTTACATGGTTTCCTTGCCAATCTATGTAGACATAGACTCTCCCCCCCAAAAAATGAAAAACTCATGTTGACAATTGTTGCCCCCCCCAAAAAATGAAAACGCATGTCGACCTTTTGACCATGTCATCTTTTTCAACCCTGTTGACCTTTAGAATGTCAACCTTTTAACCATTGACCTTTTGACCCTGTCAACCTTTTGACTGTCGACCTTTTAGCCCTGTTGACCATCAGTTGTCAACCTTTCGATTGTAGACCTAGACAGATTTAGTAAGAAATCTTTTTTTTTTTTTTTTTAAAGCGGCAATCATTTACACGGCAAAAGCAAACTGGTTTTGCCGTGTAAATGATTGCCGCTTTAAAAAAAACTGAAGCTTTTTTTACCAAATCTCTCACTTTCTGATTCTCTCACCCGATTACATTTCCCCCTGAAGATCTAAAACTAACCCATGTTGATGCTGGAACCACTATCAGTAGGTGTCTTATACTGTTGTCTTGATGAACATAAAACTCAAATATCTTTTTTTTTTCTTTTCCCCTCAGACCTGATGTAATATTACTTAGATATAGATAGCAGTCGTGGCAGAGATTGTGTAACATGTCACCCTGGGGTCTGAGTTTCCTAGAAAGAGATTTTCTTATCCGGTAGTTAGGCTTGCTCAGCACAGAATGTTGCATTTCTGTCATCTCACAATAGTTATGTCTGCACCCTCACCAAGCAGATATAAACCCCAGAGGAATGTAAGTCTTGCGCTGGGACCAATTACTATTTCCTGCATTACGCTTTATCTGTGCAGCACAGCAGGAAACATGTGTCACTGTCATCAGACCGCCACTGGGTCAGCCTGTGCAGGTTGCTGTCCACATTCTTTAGCTGGAATGTGGCTGCCTCTATAGTTAGCTGTCTGTGCCATCATCACCCTACCAAAATCATAACCCTGTTCTTCAAGGACTTCTAACCAAGACAATAACAAAGGCTGCTGTAACCAATTTCCTTTTGTTAATAGAAAGAACAAAAGGGGTCAGTTTAATTATAGGCAATGTAAGATAGATGTTCCGGCATGAGGTATGGACGCAGTGTGCACAGTAAAATATTTTGAAAAAACCATTGTGTCTCGCACCTCCCGACTGGTCCCCTTTTTTGGGGACTGTCACATTGTCCAATACACAGGCAGCAGTGTCCTGGGGTGTGTGGGAGGACAGGTGGGAGCCCTTATCTGACTTGCTGCTCTGCTTAGTAGAGTAGTGGTGGTGTATAAATGCTATGTGCTGGGAGAGAGAGAGAGAGAGAGAGAGAGAGAGAGAGACAGGGGCTATGCCAGCAGCTCATAGAGCACTGGGCATGGCCCCTCAGTGGTGATAATGGGGTGTGGCCTCATAAGAAGTGCTGTGATCATGACCACGCCCCCTATAAGCAAGGCTGTCCCTCCTTACTTCTGGCAGAAGGAATGGCATCCAAATGTGCAAGGTCTGAAATGTCCACTTTCAATGTCCGTATATGCTGAAATATGGTTGGTAGACTTTAGACGTACCACCTGTCACACCATCAAAAGCTGTAGCCGACCTATGGCAGGTGTAGTTTATAAGTCTGAATATGGCCTCCTATGTGAATGATTCTGCCTCTCTGTATGCAACCACTATCACCCCACCCAAGACATTCCCATAAGGACATAGCAGTGTGTCTGGTTGCCCACCCCTCTATTACATAGTTACATAGTAGTTAAGGCTGAATAAAGACTTGTGTCCATCGAGTTCAACCTTGGTTTTAGTGAGTATGGTCTATTATCTTATCCCTTAGTTATACGTAGTGTTTTCTGATGTCTTTAAAGACACACTATGATTATTGTTTGTACCCCTGGATGTTTTTAACCAATAGATGTTTGTCCAATCTTATTTTAAATGCATTTATTGTGTCTGCCGACACCACCTCACCCGGGAGAGAGTTCCACAGTTTTGCTGCCCTGACTGTAAAAAAAATGTTTCCTTCTAAGGGTATGAAATCTTCTTTCCTCCAATCTAAACTCATGCCCACGTATCCTGGAGTCCTTCCTTACAGTAAAAAGGGCGCCTGACAGTTCCTTATATTGGCCCCTGATATATTTGTACATGGTAAGCATGTCTCCCCTTAAGCGTCTCTTCTCCAGTGTAAACAATCCCAATTTGTTCAACCTGTCCTCATAGCTTAAATTCTCCAACCCTTGTATTAGCTTTGTTGTGCTTCTTTGGATTTTTTCCAGGTCTATGATGTCCTTTTTATAGTGCGGGGCCCAGAATTGTGCTCCACATTCCAGTTGTGGTCTAACCAATGCTTTGTACAGTGACATAATTACTTTCGAGTCCCTGGTTTCCATACCACTTCTTATACAGGCCAGTATCCTGGTGGCCTTAATAGTTGATATGTGACATTGAGCACTGCACCCCAATTTGGTATCAATTATGACTCCTAGGTCTTTACCCAATTCCTGCCCGCTTAGGTTATAACTAGCACATTGGTTATGTCTCCCAAGATGCATAACCTTGCATTTATCCAAATTGAACCTCATTTTCCACTTTTTTGCCCACTTATCTAATTTATTGAGATCGCTTTGAAGTGTGGAGATATCTTCGGTTGATTTAATTACTCTGCTCAGTTTTGTGTCATCAGCAAAGATGGAAACATTGCTGAGTATTCCCACTCCAATATTGTTAATAAATATGTTAGTACCGACCCCTGTGGCACTCCACTTAGTACTGGTATCATATTTGATACTGCGCCATTCACAACCACTCTCTGTTCTATTACCTTCCAGGAATGCAGACATTTCCAATACACTTCTGCTACCATGTATCCAAAACTGTTCTGTGACTCTGTATGTGCAATCTTGGGACACTTTCGCAATTCAATTCCACTCTGAACACCGGGGACCTGACTGCACACTAGCCATGGCTCAGGTGTTTCCACCAGGCCCAGATGAGATGTGAAGGTCAAACATCATCCACCTGCCATTGGATTATTGCAGGACATGGAGTCTATATTAGAGACCGCTGCTGGGTCTTGGTGCCACTTCACTGTAACGTGCCCTGCAGAGCACTATGCTGTACTCTGTTCTATTGACTTTGCTGATACAAAGGACTCACAAGTAGCTGTGTTCACTTTGTGCCACTGCTCTGTTGCTTAGTAACCAGCCAGCTCGCTGCATTCCTTGTCCAATATTTGTGAAAACAATATTGTGAGCTGTGTGGTCGTCAAAATTGATTGGAAACGACTGGAATATGATGTTATTGAGGTCAATAATACTCTAGTTCAGGCATGTCCAATCTATTGCCCTCCAGCTGTTGTGAAACTACAAGTCCCATCACAACAGCTGGAGGGCCACAGTTTGGCCATGCCTGCTCTAGGTACCAAAAGGGTACAAATTACCTTATTTTAGCTTTTTTTCTTTTTTCAATTTGCAAATCAAAAACCAAAACCAGATGATGGCTCAGAGCCAAATCCAGCACAAATGGTTTAGCACATATCTGTATCTGTACGATTTTATAATGAGCACCCCTTTCATATTGATATTCTTTGTAGGGAGAGTAAACATTTACCCCCTATCTCCCACTGCTGAGATCAGACATTGTACATGCATGAGAGGAATCATTGTTTAAACAATGTTGCTAGGCAACATGGGATGATAATACTGAGATATGAGCTATATGATGCAGGAAAGGAGGTATGACTGTCAGATAACAAGACAACTCATTAAAACCTATATTTACTAACTAGATATACCTTGTCACATTCAGGTTAATGTACTAAAGATTGCCAAACACTTACTGTATATGACATTTCATGAAAGTACTATTTTGCATACTGTAACATTATCATTTACTGCTAATGCTGCTTTATCAATATGTCAAACTGGTACATTGTGACATAAACATGTAATATGTTAAGTATTGTATACTACTGTATTCTCATGACATAAACCTGGTACATACTGTACAGTATATTACTGTATTCTCCTGAAATAAACATAGTACATATGCTACTGTATTGCCCTGACATGACATAAACATGGGCTACTGTATTCATCTAACATAAACCTGGTACATACTGTATATTATTGTATTGTCCTGGCATAAACCTGGTACATATGCTAATGTACTGTACTGACAGAAACCTGGTAAACACGTTACTGTATTCTCCTGGCATAAACCTGGTACATCATATACTATTGTATTGTCCTCGCATAAACCTGGTACATATATTACTGCATTGTCCTGGTGAAAACCTGGTACACATGTTACTGTATTGTACTGACACAAACCTGGTACCCATGTTAATGTAGTCTCCTGATATAAAACTGGTACACGTGTTAAGTTATTCTCCTGACATTAAAATGGTCCACATGTTAATGCATTGTCCTGACATAAACCTGCTACAGATGCTACTGTATTGTATGGACATAAACCTGCTACAGATGCTACTGTATTCTCCAGACATCAGCTAAGAAAAGTATAAAGTTGGACCAGGAGCGGCTAGTGTAAGGGGTGTGGCCTTATCATGGAGATGTGGTCAAACCACCAGCAAATAAAAACTATGAACTAAAGAGTATGTGAGGCACCGCAAAGCACAGGACAGCGCTGTACATCCCTCAGCCAGGGGCAAATGCAGGCAGAGAAAACTGTTGTTGCTCTGCGACAGAATCGTCCCAAGTCCCACTGCAAGAAAGGGGGAGGTAGACACGGACCACTAAAACAAATTAGGGCACAAATAATAAGTACCCCGTCCCAACTTTAGGCTACCCTTGAATATGCTATTGTATTCTCCTGACATTAAACTGACACAGTTCATGTAAAATACATTGGCCCTTTGCATGGAAAGAAGAGACCAGTAAATAACAGTTAAACTGTTGGTGGCTGTATACTGGTTTGGGCATCTCTAGATCTGGGGGCACACTTGAGAACAGCTCAAGGCACACTAGTGTGCCATGGCACAGTGGTTGAAAAACACTGATCTAGATTATAGTTAGATTATAATGACAATAAACTGAGACATTTATTGTGTTACAACAGTATGGACCTGTTATGTTATCCCATGGTGGTTACACATCAGATGACATGCCGACCGATCGAACAGATCAGAGCGATAGATCATACAAATCGTCTGATGTACACCAGTGATTGTGCCCGCCTGCCTGCTGAATGATGTGCTGTCATGGCAGTCGCCGGCGGCATGAGGCTAAATGTGGCTAATGAACTATATACCATGCGGGTACAAGATATATCATTCAGTGTATAGGTGACCGATGTACGCAGCCTAAAAGATTCTGTCTAGCAAGGAACACTTCCCAATCTCAGATAGAGTTGTTGCAGGCAGCACAGAGTTGTTGCAGGCAGCACAGAGTTGTTGCAGGCAGCACAGAATTGTTGCAGGCAGCACAGAGTTGTTGCCGGCAGCACAGAGTTGTTGCAGGCAGCACAGAGTTGTTGCAGGCAGCACAGAGTTGTTGCAGGCAGCACAGTTCCATCTGCAGTTTTAGAAGAACACACACCTCTTCTAACTAATCATTGCTAGAAGGACAAATAAACTTATTCGTGGGGGCCTATTCGATTTTTGGGGCCTGTTGGCCCATTATAATTAAATAACAAACTCTCTGTGAGTTGTGGTGGTGAATACATAACCATTGAAGCTATTGAGATTAATTCTGCATTTGACTGTAAGTGGTAGTTTCCCCAACACTCCAATATGTTAATGTAGGTAATTGCGGTTGTAAATTTAATGTAAAAAAACTGTGAAGATTGATTGGTTACCCATATATCCGAATATTTAAATGCATCGACCCAGCGAAGTGGCAGAGTTCCAACTGGACCAGCAGGACAGGAACCTCAGGAAGGAAGGATACAAGTCTTATCCCAGTTAAAGGATAATAACCCCCAAAAGTTTAATTATATCCAGAACATGATTCATAGCGTTCGAATAATCAGAGATTAATAATGAATTTGACATATCCTTCTGCCCAGCCGGAACCCCGCCACTCGTAAAGAAGAATGAATAATACAAGCCAGAGGCTTTATCACAATGGCAAAGAGGATTGGAGACAGAGGACATCCTTGCATCATACCTCTTTGTAAAGAAAAAGGGGAAGACACATGGCCATTCACAGAGACACAACGCTGAGTAAAGTAATTTGACCCATTTTATGAATTTAGGTCCAACACTAAATCTCTCCAGTGCCCCCCACAAGAACCCTCACTCCACCAAATCGAATGCTTTAGCAGCATCCAAGGAAACAATCACTGAGGAGCAGGAGCTCTCGCCAGGAGACTGCAAGTGGGTATAGAGACATCTCACATTACCCAATGCGTACCTACCTTCTGGTCTTCATGAATGATTTGTGAGCTTAGTCTGGTTGACAATATTTTAGCCAAGATCTCGATGCCTGTAGCTAGTAGAGAAATTGGACTATAGGATTATACCTGTTCTGGGTCCTTGTCTGGTTTTAAAAGAAATAATAATTAGGGCCTCTGTCATGAAATTGGACAAGGTTCCTGTTCCTAAAAAGTCATTAAAAAGTTTCAGAGGTTTGGGACCATAAAAACTAAAATGTTTTTCGTAAAGTTCTAAAGGGACCCCATCTAACCCAGGTGTCATCCATCCGGGGAATGATCCAATCGCAGATTCCAATTCAGAAATTGTTAGAGACTCTAAAAAGGCAACTGCCTCAACAGCTAGTATAGGCACAGAGAGTTCAAGCATCTGAATGGCCACAGGACACACAGTGTGGAGGTGGCTGGGGATCCGATGGAATCCCTCTTTGCGACCTGGCCTTCCTTCCAATAGAAAGTTGACATAGGTTCCTGCAAGTGACAACTTTCCAATTTAAGAGTTTGCTGAATCTTAGTCAACCGCATCGGTGCACTAATAATTATATATTTTTGGGATTTATACTGTATAACAAATGTGAGTGATGCTGGCATTTTTAGCGAATATTTTGCTCATCTCTCACAGAGAGGTTGGCACTCAAAGGGTTAATGAGCCTGTTACTAAATACATGTAATGGACCCTTTAGTGATATTTAATAAGCACCTTTATTTCTGTTGATATCACATCCTGTTTGTGAGGTATAATCAAATTAATATGTTTTCAGCAGCAAGAGCTGCAATAAACGTACCCAGTGCAGCCCCCCCCCCCCTCCTCCTCAAACCATAGCCACAATTCCCAAAGTTTACTTCCACATCTTGCCCCGCTTCACTAAAGCGATAGTGCTGGAAATCCTGCCCCTACTGGAGATGCTGGGGAATGCCTGAAAACACAGTGTCTCCTGCAGTTTTCTGGAGAGTAGGTAAATACAGTATGCTGTGTTCATGATCATGTGAGAAATATTACAGCTTTTGGTACTTGTGCACGGCGCCCGTTATGTAGTTAGCGTAGCGTCCCTGTCAGAATCAGCGTACTGTTCGCGTGGCCTGCGCAGTTAGAGAAGTCAGTCAGAAGTAGCGTAGTGCTCCCACGGCCGCTTAGCGTCCCTGTCAGAAGTAGCGTAGTGTTCCCGCGGCCAGCATAGTCAGCATCCCTGTCAGATTAGCATAGTGTTCCCATGGCCAGCGTAGTGAGTCAGCGTCAGTCAGAGGTGAAGGTGAAGTGACTGTGGCTGTATTATTTCTGACGCTCGTATAAGCTCCTTGCTAATTAGGAATGGCTGCAGAACCTCTCACAATGTTTAACCTGCCGCAGACAGAGGAAGAGTCGGTGGCATTTTTTCAATAGCACCATTTGCCAGTATGTAACATGGAGCACTGGCAAATGCCTCCTTTATTGTGTATAAGACACACTTGCACCCGCATACCCCCTTTGTGCACGAGACGCACGTGCTACTGAACCCCCAACCCCGTCTCCCTGAAGAGGACACGGGCAGGTTTGCCGTACCCTGCCGCAATCATTACTGAGATGCAGGAGTGTCTGAGACACACATGCATCTCAGACAGATGGAGCGCCTCTCCACCGGCGCCCGCATGATCCCCTCTCAGCCGGTGTCCGCCAGCACAGGGGATCTGGCGGTTACCGGAGCTGTGTGAGAGGCGCACACTAGGCTTGCCAAGGATGCCAGGGACAGAGCCGGGCTGCCGCAGAGTCACTAAGCTAACTACGCTAGGCAGCCGTTGGGCTACGCTGACAGAGTAGCTTAGCCTACGCTGAAAACATAGCGTAGCCTGGCGCCGTGCTATTACACAAGTACCCAGCTTTTTATTTCTACAGTTCATATGCTCAAGTCATTGCAAAGAAGGGTGCTGGTAAAATTAAAAGGGTTTTAGAAAAAAATGATCTTATGATGAAGGCCCTTGGGGAGAGATGTTGTAATACATGCAAACCTTTATTTCAGGGTGGCATTGTTTATTAGGAATATATTGAAACTCTCTACATAATGAAAAAATTGGGTACACTTGGCTTACAAGAGCTGAGAAATCAGACAGAAATGTAAAGAACACAACAGAATAAATATATAAATTGACTTTATATTCACAAACAGAACGTCCAGTTATTTTATAAGATTTTGTAAAAAAAAGCATCCCGTTACATTTTCCATCTTAAGAATAGCTGTTGCCAGTTGTGCCAAGAAACATGCCCTCGCTGTAAACGATATAACTATAAAAAGATCTGGTGTAGTTGTTACCATATTGAGTAAGTGGGATATTTTGGGTTGTACTTTCTGTTCTGATTTCTAATCAACAAATCACTTAATCTTTCTCAGGATTAAACTAATGTGCATATAAAATACATTGTTTGATCTGCTTTCTCTGTAAAGACCTCTGTGAGGCCTCTCGCAACTATTTCCTACAGTATGCCGAAAGCGTTTTACACGTTTACCAATCTTTCATGTACCTCAGTGGGGTTGTCCTTCTATTGAGAAGAGATATTTAGAGGAAGAAAGATAGAGATGGGATAAGAAAGAGATATTCATGGTGAAGAGGGGGAGAAAGATGGAAGGACGGTGAAAAATAAAGCCCCAAAAACACTGACCTACAGCTGCCCATGCAGATCCCAGTAAATAATGGCTTCAGAAACTTGGAGGCCTGTGGCAAATGCTCATAATGGGCCTCTGATTAGATTTATATTCACTCTTATGTCTACATGTGTAGCTGCAGTAGGTACCAACAGGGAACTGGCAGAGGAGGAGGGGGTTTACAGTATCCCCCAATAGACCAAAAAAAAATAATCTAAATTGTGAGTTTGAAATTCCAACAATGTGAAAATGCTGTGGGTCCAAAACAGAAACTCATCTGCAAAATTTCAGCTTGGTTGAATAATTTTTACTATCCCCAGTGGGTGCTTGAAGTTTTCAAAATTTGGTGCCAATTAAGATATTTTGTAATCAGATGAAGGCACAGTAGTGGGGCACGTATGATGGCAATGAAGTTGCTTTTAGGCCAAAATGCTACAGTTGGAAGCAGTTAGATACAAACCTATGGTAGACATTCAAGAGAGGAACCGCCCCCGCATGATTTGAACACTTCAGTGGAATATCTGATTGGTGCATTTTAACAAATTGCTGTTACGGCATCTTGTGATATGCATAAATGGTCCAACCAGTGGTCCTGCATCACATTCAGGTCCTTTAGGAGGACAGTTATCTCACTCTGAAAGCATACAATCAAAAAATGTAATCAAGTAGACATTGTCTTAGCCCTACAATCAGATAGCACCGCCAGAGTGAAATCCCATCCTGTGCAAGGCTGCGAATGCCAATCATGCCGATCGGTGTTTACCTGCAAATCCATTCATAAATCCATTCACCTTTGAATGATTTTTCCAGTGTGTGCGGTCTTTGCGTAACCCAGAACCTACTCAAGGCGTGACCTGAGGTCACACACCCTTCATAATAATGCTTGGGCACACCTGCATTTTAACTGACACTCCCAGAAAACAGTAGAAAAAAGAGGGTTTGAGCAGCGCTGGGTTTCACTGAAAGAACCACTGGTATCCAAATAAAATGAACCAATACAGCACACTGCTCCTGAGGAAGGTGCCATTTGGGCACCGAAACGCATTGAGACACCTGTTCCGGACCAGCATCCCAAAAGACAGTAAAGGACCCTGCCGTCTCCACCTTTGCCAGTGAAGTGCTACTTGCCCATTGTGGATCATTCAAGACGGACTGCTCATCTGCCTACAAGGGTAACCAATATTCTCAGCTGGGTATTATTCCGGAACTATACTCATTTAAAGGCTAAACACCTAAGTAGCCGAATCTATACCAAAAGGGATTGGGGAATCCACAGGGCTATTTTTGTGCAGGCTCCAGCAGGAACTGTGGCCCTTATTCTAGTTCACTCTTTCTGACAAAATATTCCTCAGATGGACAAAACCATGTGCACTGCAGGTGAGGCAGGTGTTACTTGTGCAGAGATAATTAGATTAGGGTGGGGTTTTACACCTGCCACACCTGCAGTGCACATGGTTTTGTCCATCTAAGAAATATTTTGTCAGAAAGAGTGAACTAGAATAAGGGCCACAGTTCCTGCTGGAGCCTGCACAAAAATAGCCCTGGGAATCCAGAGGCTTCAATAGAGACCAGATCTTTAGTGGAGAAGTTCGCCTCCTCCTCGCAAAATATGCAAGACTGATTCTTTTCAGCATTGATCATTGCTTTTATTATTTTATTTTTAATATCACAATATTAATTATTGTACATTAACCAATTGTTTCATTTTATTTGAATATCAGTGGTTCTTTTAGTGAAACCAAGCGCTGCTCAACCCCCCTTTTTACTACTACTTTTATATTTATAGGGGGCTTCCGCAATTCCCTCCTGAGCAGCAGCTAAGACAGTACCTATACAGTAGATACACATTGTATCTTTTTTTCTGAATTTACTCCCAGAAAACAGCCAGTTACCACCCCAAATGCCAGCACCCTATAAATTTACTTCTGAATGGCTTGCGATCAGAAAAGATGTTAATTTTATTCACTGAATGTCCACCCATATGCGCGCTATGATCCGTATGCAATCGATAATTGGCTGCCTTGCTAAATCAGGTATGAATAAACCGCTTAGACTCCATAGAACTCCACAAAGACCAGCAATACCGGTACTTATGTAGTATCTGGGCTGCCGATTTCTAAATCGGGTACATCGCATCACATCGCATGCGACCATCGGATGCGATGCGATGACCCGATTTTTCCATAGGAATCAATGTTATAATGGACTGAGTCCATTTTAACATGGAATTCAATGGGAAAAAGGGGTCCTTTTCATACCCCTACTATCCAAGTGGGCATGGAGTTGGATATAAACCTGTGGCGAGCGTAGCGAGCCACCGAGCCCGAAGCGTGGCGAGCGTAGCGAGCCCCGCGAGGGGACACAGAATACCGTCCCCTCGCGGGGCTCGCTTCGCTCACCACGCTTCGGGCTCGGTGGCTCGCTACGCTCGCCACAGGTTTATATCCAACTCCATGACCACTTGGATAGTAGGGGTATGAAAAGGACCCCTTTTTCCCATTGAATTACATGTTAAAATGGACTCAGTCCATTTTAACATTGATTCCTATGGAAAAATCGGGTCATCGCATCCGATGGTCGCATGCGATGCGATATCGCATCGCATCGCATCTGATTGTATGCCTTAACTTAAGGCATACAATCAAAAAATCGGCATCCCAGATACTACATAAGTACCGCAATACCTGTATGAACTGTGAAAAGCAGTCAGGCTCAGGATATTGCCCTCATGACCTCTGTAAGCGTAATCCTGGAACAATTTCTCATTCCACATGGCTAACAACCAGGGACGGATTTAAGTGATAGGCCACCCCCGCGACCCCCCCTCCCTCGATTAGCCGACCCCCCGCGACCCATCCTCCCGCGAGAAGGGGGGATGCCATGCCGCCCATGGTGGGAAATCTGTCCCTGCTAACAACAGCAAACATGATCCTGAGATTGTATATAAGTACTTCAAATCCATCAAAAACTTGAAAATTCTAGTTACATTCATCCTTTAAGGTCTCTCCCCTAATAAATCACATATATTTATTTATTAACAGTTTCTTATATAGCGCAGCAGATTCCGTTGCTCTACAATAGTAAACAGTGATAAAACAAACTGGGTAACAACAGACAGACTTGGAGGTAGGAGGGCCCTGCTGCAAGCTTACAATCTATAGAAAACAAGCTCTTGTATATAAGGCAGTAAGCTATTGTGGGAATTAATAGGAAAATCATGGTACTTATCAAAGAAACACTTACAGGAAATTGATTTAACCATTGCTGGGAATTCACACTATGGCCATCCCAAAAATCTTCTCATGACTATGGTGATGGATAAAAGGAGAGATGTGAGCAAAACTGCCATATCCCAAATACTTCTGGCACGAGAATCTCATCTTCAAGTGAGAGATCCCCGCAACTTCAGAGTTCCCTACATCAAATTTCAAGCTGAGAAGTATTTGGAGATGATTGAGTGGCAGAATAAGACATTGTATGAACCGCCACAGCTTTGAGGCATTCCAGCTGAGGTAATAAGATCTCACAAAAGACAGTGTGCTACAAGAAAACCTTTTTAATTTTTTTGCTACCAAACTCGAGAGGACTGTAAAGGCAGTGACTGAGGCTTCCCGGTATGTTTGCGAACCCAAAGCATGACATGGCTTAATTTTAGCATCTTTGAAGTCCAGGCTGATTATGCCTCACTTTAATACTAAGAAGGATACCATGTAATTTCGCCTGAGCAGTAAGTATCAAAACGCCAGTGCTGTAAATAAAAAAAACACTTTAATAATGATGGCCGGAGGAACTCCCTGTAAACAGACACACTCACAGATAACAGCTGGAATAGCCATGGAGACACCCTTGGCAGACCCCAACAATAGAGTAACCTCCTCAGGTAAGCAGCAGACAGGTTTGGTGGGAACAACAAGCAGCATTGCAGGCGAGGAACCAGGAGTCCAGATATCCAGGCTTCGGGGCGATCATATGCTATAGCTTCGACGGTGGTGCTAGGTACTGTAGGTCCCCTTTACCTTGTGGGCCCTTGGACATTCTAGTCACCCTGTAGTTAACCCACTGATCCTAACCCTAATTTCATGTATCAATGGGGCAGATGTATTAAGCCTTAACAAGAGATAAATGCAAGGGTGATAAGGAGATATAAACGTCCAGCCAATCAGCTCCTTACTGACTTTTTTCAAACACAGCCTATAACATGGTAGGGTACTTGTGTACTATCATGGCGCCCATCGCATCGCAGACCAAAAGGCATGCGATGGTATGCGATGTGATGCAACGAGATTTCACCCGATGTCATACAATGTTAAAATTGTATAGCATTGTATATGGCATACAATGCCATACAATGCGATGCGATTTTTAAATTGTATTAGCACCCTAATGGGGGCTTACAATGTTAAATGCACCCCCACGCCACCCCAACTATGAACGTGAACCCAAAGCGTGGTGAGTGGATGCGGAATACATGTAAAGTTATACGCGTCCCCTCGCGGGGCACGCTTCCCTCGCCACGCTTCGGGCTCGGTGGCTCGCCACACTATATAAAATCAACTCCACGCCAACGTGGATAGTGGGGGTATGAAAAGGTCGGAGGACGCGTACCGCCGCCCCTCGCGGGTTTGCTGCTTCGGGTTGGCGTTCATACTGGGGGTGGCGTGGGGGTGCATTTAACATTGTAAGCACCCATTAGAATGCTTATACAATTTAAAATCGTATAGGGTGCTTATAGAATTTTAAATCATATCAGTGTGCATCCGGTGTATGGCATGCGATGCGATTAAAAGTCGTGCGACTTAATATCGGGGGCGCCGTGATAATACACAAGTACCCATGGCAGTTAGCAGCTGATTGGCTGGACGTTTATCTCTCCTTATTACCCTTGCATTTATCTCTTGTTAAGGTTTAATACATCTGCCCCAATATTCTGAATATCGGCATTAAGAATGTCAATATTATAAACATGCAACATTAAGACCTTATTGACATTATAGTGTCGATATTCTGAATGTGAACATGTTGACTACATCCCATGGTAAAGCACTGGCCATTTGCAAAACCAATGCCTGAAAGTAAAACAGAGGTATAAAAGAGGAATAGAAAATAATGTACAGTACCAGTCAGCTACAATGCAGCTTTAGAAAAAAAAAACAGTTAAAATATACAATTGAGAGAGCAATCAAATAACATCAGAAAATATATAACAATCTAAAAAAACAACTATAGTACAAAAGTCGTATGCTGTAATTTAGGCCCACATGGGCTACTTAAATAAAAGGCCAAGTATCACCACAATGTACTGTATAACCCAATAGCCAACAATCAGCTGTTAGCTATATTTAGTCCAGTGGAACATCCACTTACTGTATGTTGCTATGGGTTACAGCTATCTGTGTAAGGTCAATAAATAAGCGTCCCAATACGCCATCTGCAAAATGAATATACTGTATGGTCGTCTTCCCATAATTTACTTTGCTGCTGTATGCACTAAATGAAGGAATGTTCCAGATGAAGCGCTGGGCCCGTGGCGCTTAGACAGACACAGCCCCTGCGACTATCCGGCGGATGTGACTGTATGATTTTCTTATTGTTACGCTGCTGTGATGGGAAACATTGCGCGGGAGAACACATTCTTCTGTCAGTTTTTCTGCCTCAGTGTTCCAGCACATGACAGTAGCAATGACCTCATTCCTCTCGTCTCGCCCACCCGTGATGAATATTTTATTACAACAGGCAGCGATTCCACAACTCGCTCTTTCGTGGCTAAACTTTGTCACTAGGCACCAAGAGTTTTCCAAAGGACTGTACGAATACATTGCTTTCATTGCCCCACCTACAGATGGATACAAAATACAAATGATCAGTTATAAACCGTAGACTACGGATTCAAAAATGACAGTTACAGTAATTCCATTGCACCTGCTACATATGGGCCTAATTCTTGTTTGTACATAATGCTGATGTTTATTCAATGAAGCAATGACCAGCAGACTGTGCATGTGCCTCAATCACAATGCGCAGGTGTCAAGGGGCACCATTGTGACCAGAGTGATATTTTATATGGAGCGATTAAAAGGACGGGTCCATTTAAGGAAGGTAATGTGGGAGTTGTAACAAAAATGCAGGCGTGTCACGTTAGTTTTTGAGGTGTGTATCTGCCTTTAGCTGTGATCATGTATATAGAGAAACATGGTAACAGTGCCGCTACTGCTGTGGCCAGTGTGCATGGCCATACTGTAGGCCAGCCCTAGGAGTAGCTGTTCCACGTTAATGCTGCCTATAAGAATTAAATTGTGGAAGACTTGCAATGACTTTAGAGGCCGTCTATCTTGTTTCCTGGGTGGCAGCTTCACATGCAATAATCAACAAATGAATAGCCTAGTAAAAATGCAACTGCCCTACGTACAATGGGTGAGGACATGGGGCCTTATTCTAGTTCACTCTTTCTGACAAAATCCTTCTTAGATGGACAAAACCATGTGCACTGCAGGTGGGGCAGGTGTTACTTGTGCAGAGAGAATTAGATTTGGGTGGGGGGTTTACTTCAAAGTGAGATCTATATTGCAGTGTAAAAATAAAGCAGTCAGTATTTACCCTGCACAGAAACAAAATGACTCACCAAATCTAATTCTCTCTGCACATTTTAAATCTGCCCCCCTGCAGTGCACATGGTTTTGTCCATCTAAGAAGGATTTTGTCAGAAAGAGTGAACTAGAATAAGGCCCATGGTGTAGCAGTGAGGAAGGTGCTATAAGGGCCATTTACAGCCGGGCTGACATTCAGATTTCCAATGGTCAGTATAGCGACATCAGAATCCAGACTGCCGGTGCTCCGACAGGAGGACAAGCGCAAAGAAGCCCCTTAAGGGCTCGCTGGACTTGCCATGCTGTGGGCTCGGTGGCTCGCTGCGTTTTCCACAGCTTCTATTCTCCCTCTATTGGGGTCGTGGACCCCCACAATAGAGACTAGCCCCTGTAAATCGGGATCCCGACTGTCAGACATTTAACAGTTGGGATTCAGATCTAGGTATATTGACTGTCGGACTCCCGACTATTGTAGGTCATCCGGCACCCATACAGTATTAGGTCACAAAGCAATGACTGTAGTGTAAACCAAGTGATAAAACATTGCCTTTTTCTTGCTCTACGCTCACAGTAACCGCACACATCGGAGTGATAGGAGTAAGCATATACAGTATTTTACTATATATAACAATTAAAATGACCATACTGTATCTCTAATTGACACCTTTTTAACTAAATAAAAAAGTAATTATTATGTGATTTTGTTCTTAGTTGTCAGGATAAATGCAAGGGTGATAAAGAGAGATAAATGTCCAGCCAATCAGCTCCTTACTGACTGTTTTCAAATACAGCCTGTAATATGGCAGTTAGCAGGTGATTGGCTGGACGTTTATCTCTCTTTATCACCCTTGCATTTATCTCTTGTTAAGGCTTAATACATCTGCAACATAATAGTTACAAAGTTACATAGTAGGTGAGGCTGAATAAAGACTTGCGTCCGTCTAGTTTAACCTATGTTTATAGTAGCTTATCCCTTGTTGTATAGTATGTTCTGATATTTTAAAGCCAGATTATGTTACTTATTCGTACCCATGGATGTTTTAAACCAATAAATGTTTATCCAACCTTATTTTAAACATATTTATAGTGTCTGCCGACACCACTTCTCCAGGAGGAGAGTTCAAAAGTTTGACAGCTCTGACTGTAAAGAAATGTTTTCTTCTAGATGAACAAAGTCTTTTTTCTTCTAATCTAAACTCGTGCCCTCGCGTCCTAGATTGCTTTCTACCAGAAAAAGGGTGTATTTATACATGTTTAGCATGTCCCCCTTAAACGTCTCTTCTCTAGTATAAATAGTCCCAAATTGCTATTGAAGGGATATCTCATAGTGCAGCCTTAATTTATTGCAATACGCATAGTGACCTGATAATTATCATCTCTTGCTGTCACAAGAATGTATCATAAAACACATCTAGGGACACCAGTTTCTGTAGGAGAGTGTCCCAGCAATGTCTAAGTAAAGTGATTGCTGATGCAATACTGGACTTTGTTGTTTATGTGCCGGTCACACTACTGTGCATGTGCGGTCAGCAGGTCATGTATGTGCTAATGGCCATTACAGGGAAGAAATCCTATGGATCCTTCTCCCTATTTGCTACAATGGCTAAGACATACACACTGGGCATTTTTGGCCAATGATCTAAGCGATTTCCCCGGGGGGTGGACAACTTCCCATAGCAGGACATTATGGAAAGCCGTCCACCCTGTCACTCATCTGCTGGTAATAACAGCAGATGAGCAGCGGAGCCAGCGATGATGCGGAAGTGCGCTCACCGCTCATCGTTGCCCCGTACACTCTGGGCGGATTTTAAGGTGAAAGCAGAACAAAAGACAAAACTTAATCGCCCAGTGTGTATGGACCTTAACTCCTTAGCTACTGAAGCTTGGTAAGTGTCAGAAATAGCAGTGCCCATAGAATCATATGGGAGCTGGTAGTGTTATTGAAAATGGGGGACCGGGGCAGAGATCTCCTATAACTGCTGTTAAGATTGCAGATAACTGGTGTTTTAAAGGGGAATATACTTTCAATTTCCTTTAATAGTCAATATTTTCTTTTTGATCAAATCCTTTTGAGTAGTGCATTTCTAGATATACTATATTGGTATAATAGTTATTTAGTGATTAATAAATGACACTGTATGCCTGAGATTTATTGTCCGTTATAGTTTAGTAGAGATATTAGAAACATCATTTTTCTTCATGGTTCCAATGGCATGTTGTGACAATTGTTTTATGTGTTCTTTATGATTGGCTCAAAGTACTTACCAACCACATAGATCTGATCACGGAAGGTCACGGCATTAATACATTTTGCTTCCACTGGCATTGGTGATTTAAAACTCCACTTGTTAGTAGACGGGTCATAACACTGAGTTGTGTCCGTGGCCAGCTTTCCATTGGGTCCTCCCCCAATAACATAGAGCTTGTTCTTGTGACCCGCTGCCGCAAATGAACTTACGCTGATTGCTAATGGGGCTACCTGTACAAACATAACAAAATACAAGGCAATTACACAGCAAGACAGTACAGCTAAGTCAATGGCATGATGGTACACACAGATTATCTATTCTGATCATTGTCTGGTTATCTGGGGTATGCAGATAATAGGTTGACAGTGTTTGGATAGGCAGTCGATATGTCAAAACCAAAATTTCAACACAAGTTAACTTTGACAAATGGTCGACACAAGCACAATGTGGTACTTGTGTAGTTTCGTGGCGGCAGGCTACGCTACGTTTTCAGCATAGGCTAACGGCTGCCTAGCATAGTCAGCGTAGTGACTCCGCGGTAGCCCTGCGTAGTCAGCGTGGTGTCCCCGTCAGGCAGCGTAGTCACCATACTGTCCCTGAGAGCTGCAACTCTGTCTCCAGCCTCCCTGGCAAAATGAGCGCCTCTCACACAGCACCGGTAACTGCCAGATCCCCTGCGCTGGAGGACGCCGGCGGAGAGGGGATCATGCGGGCACCGGCGGAGAGGCGCTCCATCTGTCTGAGATGCAAGAGTGTCTCAAGACTTTCCTGCATCTCAGTAATTATTGCGGTAGGGTACGGCAACCCTGCCTGTGTCCACTATAGGGAGACGGACAGGGTTAAGGGTACAGTAACGCGTGCGTCTTGTGCACAAAGGGGGGTGCGGTGTGTAAGTGCGTCTCATGCATAAAAAAGGATGCATTTGTCAGTGCTCCATGTTACATGCTGGCAAATGCCTCCATTTCAAACCCCCACTATCCACGCCAGCCCGAAGTGTGACGAGCCCCACGAGGGGATACGGTCTGCATCCTCCCGACCTGTTCATACCCCCACTATACACGTCGGTGTGGAGTTGACTTTATAAATTGTGGCAGCTGCGCTCGCCACGCATTGGGCTCGGTGGCTCACTACGTTTGTCACACTTTATACACTCAACTCCACGCCGACGTGGATAGTGGGGGTATGAACAGGTCGAGAAGACGCCTACTGCGTCCGCTCGCCACGCTTTGGGCTGACGTGGATAGTGGGGGTGTTTCAGGAACACATTCACACCTGTCATGTCAGGCAGGTTCAAATGGTCAATGGTTCCCACACAATGTAATAAGCGCTGACTGACTACGCTACCTGCTGACTACGCTGCCTACGCTGGCTGCAGGAACACTACGCTGATTCTGACAGGGACGCTACGCTAACTACGTAACTGCCACCGCGAAACTACACAAGTACCCACAATGTCAACACAAGCAAAAGTTCAACATGGTAATGGTCAACACATGAAAAGGTTAATATTATTATTATTATTATAATTTTATTTATAAGGCGCCACAAGTGCTTCGCAGCGCCGTGCAAGGGAACAATACAGGGAGACAAAACTTGACATAAATAACAAAAATAGTACAAATAAAGAGCACCACAGTTCAATACACATTACAGCTTAAATATAAGTAGTGAGGACTCAATCAACATACAACCAGGGCCGGTGCAAGGCATCTAGGTGCCCTAGGCAAACCTGCAGGACACCGCCCCCCCCCCCCCCCCCCTTGCCTGGCTCCAGGCTCCAACTGCATGGCGCGTAGACGCTACCCCCACCAGGCTCTATAATTAATAAAGTAATGAAACTACCGAGGGTGCAGGGGACTGCTTGCCCGTGTACCAGCTAGCCGCTGCGCTGACAGACAGTTCTGAATCCCCAGTTATCAGGCCTGCCTGCTACAGCGGGAAACTTTGTCACCCCTGTCAGTCAGTCAACTGCCTGTCAGCGTTACTTAATCCCCTGCCCGCCTCCCCACCCTGGACGGTCTGGACTGGACACCGACACACACGAGCGGGCGGCAGAGCAATGTACTGACTCCGGCGGGTGGAGGAGCGCCCGCCAGCCCAGCTACTTAGTGAAACACACTCACTATGTAGCTGGGCGGTCGGGCGGCGGCGGCTCCTCCACCCGCCAAAGTCAGTACATTGCTCTGCCGCCCGCATCATCATGTGTGTCGATGTCCGGTCCAGACCATCCAGGGTGGGGAGGCGGGCAGGGGATCAACGCTGACAGGCAGTTGACTGACTGACAGGGGCTACGAAGTTTCCCGCTGTAGCAGGCAGGCCTGATAACTGGGGATTCGGAACTGTCTGTCAGCGCAGCAGCTGGCTAGTATGCGGGCGGGCGGGCTCTGGCGGGGTTACTCACAAATAGCTGCTTGCTTGTTTCCTCTGCAGGCATGGCAGCTTCTCTGGGCATAGCTTCCTGCTGGCTGCTGCTTCTCCCCGGCTGCAGCTCACTACCGCCCCCTAGTGGCCGGCGCCCTAGGCAAATGCCTAACCTTGCCTAGTGGTGGCGCCGGCCCTGCATACAACTAGAGGCTTGTGGCCAATGATGGAGAGGAGTATGCGGAAAAAGATGGTCACTGAGTGTCTGAGTATAGGAGAGCTGTGAGTGACATGTGAATGTGCTTTAACAACAGGAGGGAGTAGGCCATATATACAAATACGACCAGGACCGGCTCTTTGAGCCTGGGGCTGGTTACGGCCGTGGGACCCCATGCCATTTTTTTTTTATTATATATTTTAATTATTTTTATTTTTTTACACTGAAGCCTGCACAGATCTACTTTGTCTATTATAGCTGATACTCATTTGTGGATTTTGTGATATTTAATGCAAAATATTATTATTATTATTATTATTATTATCATTACAGGTTAAGTATCTGTTATCCAAATATCCGTTATCCAAATTATTCCAAAAATCGGTACTTGTGTAGTTTCACGGCGCCAGTGCTACTTCCGGGTGTACGCTCGCCACGAAATATGTCCAAAAAAGTAACTTAACTCCATGCCAACATGGATAGTTCATACCTCCACTATCCATGTTGGCATGGAGTTGATTTTAAATAGCGTGGCGAGCGTAGCGAGCCACCGAGCCCGCAGCGTGGGCGAGCGAAGCGAGCCCCGCAAGGGGACTCAGACGCATGGCGCCATGCTGGCGCCGTGAAACTACACAAGTACCCAAAAATCATACATTGCAGAAAGTAAAAAAATATATTTTTTTTTTGCTAAAAGCACTACTGGGGACATCTGTACCAGCACTACTGAGGACATTATATGTAACTGGCACTACTGGGGACATCTGTACCAGCACTACTGAGGACATGACATGTAACTGGCACTACTGGGGACATCTGTACCAGCACTACTGAGGACATTATATGTAACTGGCACTACTGGGGACATCTGTACCAGCACTACTGAGGACATGACATGTAACTGGCACTACTGGGGACATCTGTACCAGCACTACTGAGGACATTATATGTAACTGGCACTACTGGGGACATCTGTACCAGCACTACTGAGGACATGACATGTAACTGGCACTACTGGGGACATCTGTACCAGCACTACTGAGGACATGATATGTAACTGGCACTACTGGGGACATCTGTAACAGCACTTCTGAGGACATTATATGTAACTGGCACTACTGGGGACATCTGTACCAGCACTACTGAGGACATCATATGTAACTGGCACTACTGGGGACATCTGTACCAGCACTACTGAGGACATGATATGTAACTGGCACTACTGAGGACATGATATGTAACTGGCACTACTGGGGACATCTGTAACAACACTTCTGAGGACATTATATGTAACTGCCACTACTGGGGACATCTGTACCAGCACTACTGTGGACATGATATGTAACTGGCACTACTGAGGACATGATATGTAACTGGCACTACTGGGGACATCTGTAACAGCACTTCTGAGGACATTATATGTAACTGGCACTACTGGGGACATCTGTACCAGCACTACTGTGGACATGATATGTAACTGGCACTACTGGGGACATGATATGTAACTGGCACTAAATATGTGCAAGACAATGATTGCTTGGCATTCACATTCAGTGTCTGGGATAAGACACAAACTTTGCTTCATGTTTTATGCACAAATAAAATATATATGTGTGTATTTCATGTGGTTGATGTGTTTATACAGCATAAATGCAAGATACTTCAAAATACATCATTGAAATATAAAAATATTTGGAAATACAGAATAATCTGTTATCCAAAATTCTCCAGGTCCCGAGCATTTTGGATAAGGGATACTCAACCTGTATTATTATTATTATTATTATTGTTATGTGAGTTATTATTTGTACATGAGAGTTTTACAATTCTGTTAAACCTGATAAGATTTTAAATGGGATTACTCTATGTTAATGTCCGTTATTTTAAATGTTTTAATGCTTCACATTGATCTATGCAGAGAAGCCATTTGGGATTAAAATGAGATATACCAGGAACGGACTGGTGCTCTTAGACAGCCCTGGAACTTCACTGTGCAAGCACCCCTGACAACAGAGGGTACCATAAGCTAGGCGACATAGCACACCCTGGGCGGAATTTACCAAGCAACTGCAGTACATCCCGCCACACATCGCAATTCTACTAATTGCACATGTACTAACGTAGGCGATTGGTATCTCAAAGGGCAGGTCTTGCAATGAGAGCTGTCCTTTGCGAAGCAGCCAGTGGGGGGTGAGCGGGTCTCTGCCCCTCTACCCCTCCTACTGTGCCCAGCAGCCCCCTGCTCAGACGGCTGCCCAGCTCCGCCTCCTCCTCCCTGCACCCGGAAGAGATGCAGGGAGGGGGGAGGTCACTGGTGAGGGGGGTGGGGTGGGGTGCGGATCGGTGTGGGGTGGCAAGGATCAATGCTGGGAGGCAGGGGAGGTGAAAAGAAGCCCATTGGCTTTCTTCTGGGTTATGCCAGCTAGAGCTGGTATAACCTCCACAGCGATAGTGCGATCGATCATAATAAAACAATTAACACCCATTGGGCGGGATGTGCTATCGCAGGTTTTACCGTATTTTCAGTTTATTACATCCTGCCCACTGGTTGTTAATTGTTTTATTATGATTGATGCACGATAGATAGATAGATAGATAGATAGATAGATAGATAGATAGATAGATAGATAGATAGATAGATAGATAGATAGATAGATAGATAGATAGATAGGTTAAGCACATTGTACATAATATTTCCTTGAATCTTTTGTTTTTACAGTATGTGTGTTGGGTAACTGTATATTACATGTAGCCAGCAGCTGGTGTAGGGAGCACTGGTTTACGGCCTATCTATTTGGATATCACAGTGCTACAGTATAAATCTGCACCATTGCTGGCACTGCCTGCTGTAAATGTTAATGACTCAATTGCATCATAGTGACCCAGCTGATTATTAGCGTTTGTTTGCTGTAACCCAGCAGTGATAGCGATGCGCAGGCCTTCAGATGGCTGTAATTCTGTATGCTCAGACCACTCATGCATAAACAGCAAACAGAACCAATGGTAATCTTAGGCCCTATAAAACCAATAACTCATATGACTGTACACTATTGCACACCTCATGCACATTTTATATCTGTCAACAGGTCATAGTTCCATTGGGTGGCCTGATATTCCATCAGGGGTGTTGTCAACATTGGCATATGTGGAGTGTTTTGAGAACATGGCCTTGAATTTCCCAATGTCCCTATCAGGAATGTTGCTGGGTTTGTCACTACTATAGGCGTGATTTAGACACAAGTGCATTTGCAGAATGTTATACATTTATAGATACTAAAATGTGCATGCCAAGTATTGTGCGGACTTCAGGCCATACAGTGGGCCTGATTCAAAGCTGGTCACTGATGGGCGAACTCACAGACTGAGCGATTATCGATTGACTGTGCGTGCGTATGGATCGTAGGGCACATATTCGAGCCCTAACTTCGAAAGAAATAGAGTATGGATTGCAATTGTCCTGCAATTTAAATAATATTATTAGGCCCTTCTAGTGCTGGTATGGTGGACTTTCTAACTTTGGGGGGATATTCTGATTCACTCAGAAAGGCACAATCACTCTCTAATGGACAAAACCATATGCACTGCAGATGGGGCTGATGTAACATGTGCAGAGAGAGTTAGATTTGGGTGTGGGGGGGGGTGTACTTCAAACTGATATCTATATTGCAGTGTAAAAATAAAGCAGCCAGTATTTACCCTGCACAGAAACAATAAAACACCCAAATCTAATAGTGTGTACACACGGTCCGATTTCCTTTCCGATGTTGACGATATAGTCAACATCGGATCGGCATCAGATCGGAATCGGATGCAGATCGCAAGGGTTTTAACCCTTGCGATCCCGATCCGATCCCGATGCGCGTTCACGTATCGGAAGCCAGAAAGTCTTGGCTGCCTTGTCTATATAGTGCAGATCTGCACTATATAGTCAAGATTGGATGCAAATCGGATGTGCCTTAAGATCCTATCCACAATCCTATCTAATCGGATCGTGGATAGGATCTTAAGGCACATCTGACCGTGTGTACATACCATTACTCTCTCTGCACATGTTACATCAGCCCCACCTGCAGTGCATATGGTTTTGTCCATTAGAGAGTGATTGTGCCTTTCCAAGTGAATCAGAATACCCCCCTTTGTCCAGACTGCCACTCTCAAAAAGAAGTGACTAGCTTCTCAAGATAAAGTATACTGTATAAAGAATTAATCACAGACGGACCTCCCGGACAGAGCGTGTAAACTCTTATAGAGAGCACTGTCTGGTCAAATACTAATTCAAACAAATCCAATGATTTAAATCATGATTATTTTAATCCATAATTAATTAATCCTTCCCCTTATTTAAAAAAAAAAGAAAGAGAAGGAAGTAATAAAAAAATTAATAAAAAACAAACATACAATAATAATAATAAAAAATTACACACTATTAAAAAATGAGAAATTCATAGAGTAGCATGTCGCTTATTAGGTCTCATAATATGGGTGAATTTTCATGACAAAAGAAGGTATATGAGGCTTTTGAGGCCGGATGATTTAGATCTCATTTTGTATGAGGCTTATATGGCAATTTTATGGATCACAGTCCTCTGTGAGGCTTATAAAGCACCGTCTCTCTGTCCTGCAATTTGACTGATAGGAAACCGGTATATTGGGGGTGAAAACCTTTCTGGGAGTGTCAGAAAGAAACACAGCACTGCCCAAGCATTTTAAGAGATGGTCAGCCTGTTTCTGTCGCAGATGATCGTTACAGTCAGGCTTACTCACATTAGCACAGACTGGGAAAATCATTCGATGGTTTGTGAATTGCATATGGATTTGTGTGTGGATAGCGAACAGCGATCCATTCCCAATTAACTTGCAGATGTGCACAGAGAGGGTTTTTTTTCTTTCTGTCTGGACAACGGCTATCTACCCACCGTCATCTACAACTGCAATCAGGTCTGAATCAGGTCCAATGGCCGCACGGATGATGGCACTGTGACTATCACTAATAGTGACCAGAAGACACATTCTTCATATCTGTGTGCGGGCATTAAAAAAGGCTGCTGCCTTAGATTGTAAGCTCTTCTGTCCTTACATATTTAGCCTCATTGTAAATGTTTTTGTAATCATATATATGAATACTCATATTTTTTCGACATGGTTTAATTGAAATCTATAAGTCATAATAAGAGATGTCAGATAACAGCAAATAATACAAACCTCTGTCCAGCAATTGTGGAACGGGTCATAGGCTTCAACACTGTGGATTCTTTGGGTGCCATCGAAGCCACCAATGGCATACACTCTGCCACACATTGCCGCCATCTTGTGCCTCCATCTCCCAACATTCAAATATTCTATTTGTATCCATTTATTGATGGAGGAGTTGTATTTCCATACTTCATTTTGTGTTTCTTTACCACCTTAATGGAATAAAAAAATATATATGTATGTTGTTATAAAATACCTTATTCCAGTGTCAGCTTCTTAGGTGCATGAAAGCTCAAATGGGAACTGTACTTTTTGGGACTAATCATTTCACCAGACTCACCTCTGTGAGGACATTCAGCAGTGTATATGACAGTGATTAGGATCCAGACGTATTCTACGCTGCCATAGTGACAGCATGGGGCAGATGGATTAAACCTTGGAGAGAAATAAACTACCGAACAATAAGCTCCTGTCATTTTTCAAAAACAGCCTGGAACATGGCTGCTAGGGGTTGATTGCTTGGTGCTTTATCTCTATCTAAGGCTTAGTATATCTGTCCCACTGTTCTGTTGAGCTGGGTACACATGAGACGATTTATCGTTAACAATATGCACAATAATTATATAATTAACGATATATCGTATATAGTCTAGTGCAGGGGTCATCAAACTATTTTGCTCTGGGACCCCATCAGACAATAAAAATAATTACAGGACCCCATCAAGTTACTGCAGAAAGTCATCACATCACATGTGTAGTCAGCAGACAGCACATACATGGCAGCATTGTGGAGGCACAACATGATGGGAGGAGTCTAATATACCATAACCCATCACATCACATGTGTAGTCAGCAGACAGCACATACATGGCAGCATTGTGGAGGCACAAAATGATGGGAGGAGTCTAATATACCATAACCCATCACATCACATGTGTAGTCAGCAGACAGCACATACATGGCTGCATTGTGGAGGCACAAAATGATGGGAGGAGTCTAAAATAATAGACAATTCAGTAGATTTTTCAGACTCCTTGAATCACTGACTAAGATTAGAAAAGTCATCAGCGTGATAGTCAGCAACATGGAGTTGCGACCCCATGCTGAGAAGGTCTAGTGTGTATGCTCAACATCGTTAACGATGTCCTCTGTTGTCTGTACAATGTTGAGTACATGGTCAACCTTTGCATGTTCTGAGCGGTGTCCGGGTGAATGATATTGTTAACGATAGATAGCAGCAGGAGAAGCACAAACACAACTTTAAGAGCTATGTGTGCAAATGCTAGGAGCTTAGGAAATAAAATCCCAGAACTAATTGCAATAATGACAAGGGATGAACTGGATATTGTGGCTATTACAGAGACATGGTGCAATGAAAATCATGACTGGGACATAGCTATACCAGGATATACTTTATTTAGGAAGGACAGAATGGGAAAATTGGAGGAGGGGTTGCAATATATGTGAAAAAATATATAAAGACTACCTTAATACAAAGTATTGAAGAAAAAACGGAGGCCCTTTGGGTGACCATAGAAACAGGGGAAAAGGCGATTCTTCGTATAGGGGTGATCTACAGACCACCAGGTCAGGAAGAGGAACTAGACAAGAGCCTATTGCAGGACATCAATAAAATGGCATTAAAAGGAGAGGTGATAATCATGGGAGACTTTAATCTACCTGATGTAAACTGGGAGCTGCCTGTTGCAAGTTCCACCAGAAGTAGGTGCGGTCGCATTGCACCACCCGGGGCAAAAAAAAGCAGTGAATAAATTACATAGGAAAATCGCATCACATCGCACACATGCGATGCGATTTGCCTACGGTGCCGTACGTATGGTAATTGGGCGCTGTGATAATACACAAGTACCGTTGTGCCTATTATTATATTGGACAAATAAATCACTCCTATTTCTTGATCTAAATCTAATTGTTTCCCAGCAATATGTCAGGAGGATTAGTGTTTGTTTTTAGATAGTGCCTTATAATGTACTTGTAAAGCTGCCTGTTATTATATCCAATGGATGTGACACTAAAATAGTTTAATTGTCTGATAAGCAGATCTTGGAGTTAAACAGATACTTTTAGTTCTGTATATAGCTGTATTAGCAACAAATGTTGCACATGAGGAGGCATAAAAAATAGCTGAATAGTATACAGTTCCTGGGTAGGTGAGAGCATGATAAAATTGATCTCAAAATATATAGAACTGTGTGGTAATAATTTAACACATGCTGTATACTAATATCATTTGTATACCAGATCTGACGGGTAGCACCGTCAGTGGTTAGAATTTCTTAAAGGTGTCTCAGTCAATTAGCAGCGCTGAGTTATATGGACCAATATTATTATAGACAATGTGATACAGAGGTAGATGACATTATTTTTGTGCAGCCCATTTGCCTGAACTAATGTTCATGGGGTGAGTTCTGGCAGATGAAAAAATCAGTATGTCTCTGCCTATCATTTAGCACTCAAGGCAATATTTTTTTTTAATAACAGTTCATCAGAAAAGAACACACTGGCTGTAGTGTAACTGTAAGCACTGGCTCAGCCTGTGAACGCTGATCACTAGTTATTTAAGTAGAAATATATAAATAGATATGTCCATATACACCTAACCTCAATATATGCCTAGAGTGCGTCGGGTGGTGTAGCATATATTTTTTTTCCAAATCTAGGTGTTATTCTCGATCAGGGGCGGATTTAGGGATGAGGGCACCCCTAGGCACAACAATAATGTTTACTAAGTAGGACAGTTTACAGGGGCAGTATCTGCATGTCCTATCCATTTACACTCTATTTAACATGGAATATAGTACAGTACAGTGGATATTTTGCAGTAATTGGTACATTTTGGGCTGACAGCACTATCACAGGCATCCAAGTGCCGCCCCCAAACATATGCCACCCCTAGGCACGTGCCTCACGTGCCTAATGGGAAATTCGGCTCTGGTCTCGATATGACAAAACCGCTCCCAAGACTACAATGTGGGCATCACTGCAAGCGGCAACTGATCACTCTGCCCAGATCCAGCTCACATCTATCTGTAAGGACCTGGAGGCACGGCATCTGAGAGGGAGACAGCAGCTCCACTGAAATCCCGGAGTAGAGTCCATGCAGCTCCAGCTCCACAATACTTACAATGAACATCCCATTGCTTAGCTCTGAATTTTCTGCCGTATTTTAAGATTGCTTAAGCAAACCATTCGGAATTCAGGGGTAGATTTATTACACTGCGCTATGGGGTATATGCGCTATCCGCCTGCACTAAAGCAGGGGATAGCGCTTCCCCTCAGTTATAATACCTGCTGTGCGGGTACTTTAACAGCGGCGGTGCGGGGCAGGAGGGTTAACGTATAAGCATTAGCTGCTGCAGAGCTCCGGGCTAATACCTTATTTATTAATTAGATGGATGGCCGTGCGCTCCTCTGTTTTACGTAAGTGCATATCGCCAGAATAATCTGGCGCTGCGGGGCTCTCCTGCTTTCTTCTGCGCCGTTTGCTTGTCTCTGTCGTCTGCAAATTGAAACTGCGCATGCGCCGGGTACACAGGATCCCCGGCGAACATTACCCGGCACATGCGCAGTTTCAATTTGCAGACGCCGGAGACCAGCAAGCGGAAAACCGCGAATGCGCCGGGTACACAGCATCCCCGGCGAACATTACCCGGCGCATGCGCAGTTTCAATTTGCAGACGCCGGAGACCAGCAAGCGGAAAACTGCGCATGCGCCGGATACACAACGCGAGACCAAGGTATCCGGCGCATGTGCAGAAGACGCCACCGGACGCCAACGCGTCTTTCGTTATGGGAGGGAGCGTATCCCCGGCAGGAGGGGATAACGCACTCCCATAACGTGCGGCCACACAATAATAAGTAGGGCGAAAGGCAGGTTCTCTTCACCATGATAAAGTGGTGAAACGAACCTGCGCCCTTAAGGAACGATAAAGTAATATTAATAAATCTACCCCTGAGATGGGTATGTCTGTGTACAACTTTAAGTATGGATCAATAAATGAAGCATAATGGGGCAGATGCATCAAGCCTGGCCAAGAGATAAACTGGAGATAAAGTGGAAGGAGATAACGCACCAGCCAATCAACTCGCAATGGTCATAATTCAAACACAGCGGATTGGCTGGTGCGTTATCTTCTTCCACTTTATCTCCAGTTTATCTCTTCGCCAGGCTTAATACATCTGCCCCAATGTAACATGGTGCAGCGCATTGTAACTAAGAGGTAAATTCAGACCTGATCTAACACCCGCGAATCTGCAGCTGCCAGCGTTCAGTTAAGCCTTTGCGTTTTCACGGACACTCCCTAGGCACGCCCACTAAACATCTGGTTTCCACCCACAGGCCCCCAAACTCTGTTGCTTGGGACTCACAGCTTAGTGAAGGGGTGCTTGGTGCATCTGCAGCAATAGTGTATGAGGACATATCTGTGTAAGAAGAAGTTTTGGTTGAAGGCTGTGGATGATTGGTTTACAGGGACTAGGTTATGTACAATAGATCCATGAATTTTGAATGAATGAGTTAGGAATCTAGAAGTGGATCCATAACAGGGAGTCATGACATCGCACACAGGGAGCAGGGCTAGCCAGCACCAAGACGTGCTCTAAAAGACACTGTTTAAGTGGTGGCTTGGGATGGAAAGAAACCGGCCTGGGAAATTCCTGGAAGCAGGTGGGGTATGTCGAGGTTGTGGGGTCTGTTGAAGGGGTGGGAACCCTCATAGGACTTGTTTCTGAATTGTACACAGCTGCAGCCACCCTTGAGTCCTATCCTTCTGTGACTTCACGATAATTCTACTACAATGCCTTTCCCTGGTCACAACAGAGCATAGAGCTGCACAGTGCCACCAGTGCTACAGGTGGCACTATGGCAATGTTACAGGCACTCTGATAACCAGGACCAAGTATCATGGGGCAGCGACGGGCGCAGTAGCGCACGCAGGGGGGGTTTCTGAAAGCTGAGGGTCCCCTCTTTCCATGGGTATAAGAATTGTAAAAATCGTCCATTGGGAACCAGAGATATCTGACTTCAAAGCAGTGGTCCCCATCCAAGCCTGTTAATTGTTATTCCCAGTCAGATATTTCAGGTTCTGTCTGATGTAGAGTTTTTATGAGGGTATATTCCAAAAGCTGGGGCTCTCACTAGTAGCTTGTCTCTACTGTGCCCAGAACCAGAGATATCAGCCTTACAGCAGCTGGTTAGTGTCCAGCTCCACACACCTGGTATGTAGTTTTATATACTCCCTGGCAGATGGCTCTGCCTCCTGAACTCTGATCCCCTAGTCCCCAATACCATTTCGTAGGTGGGATTCTTTAGTTTTTAATTCCAATCTAAAGAAATCTAAGAAATCTATTTCCGGGAACTGGAGATATTTGCAGTCAAGCAAGCTGTCCTCCCACCAGAAAATTGTGAATAATAAGCCCACTCCACTATACACCCCTCCTCTGCATAATAAACATCCTCTACCACCCTGGAAGTTATGTATCAGGGCCCATTCATTCACCCCAATGCCCCCTTCTCCCACCTCATCTCCCACCATCTGTGCAGTAAAGAGGTAATTAGTGGAAATTACTAATCAAGGCCCTACATGCTGAGCGGTTGATATAATACCCCCTACCACCCGCAGGAAATCAAAGCTTCCCCCACCTCTACCGCTGGAGGATCGGTAGGGGGCCCCAATACATTGCTATGCCCAGGGGTCTACACTGCTGTTGACGCCCCTGTATGTATATGTATGTATGTATATATATATATATGTATATATATATTTAAATTTTTATTATTATTATTTATATATATTTGGTCTATCTATAATACTTTGTAATACTGTGCTTTGCTCCGCCCCTCTGGAAACCCCCTTCTGAAAATCCTGCGTTTGCCACTGAGGCGCACACCCTTAGTTACGGATCTGTCTAAAAAATTTATAATCTACAGTAAATAAACGACATATTCAGATGGAATTCATCAAATCAATGTGCATTACAATGATACATGCCTGATATGTAGACCTCATTTCTAAAGGTTATGCATGCAAACTCAACCCATTTCTTATGTTCACTTTCACTTTCTTGTTCACACACTGGTAATTTTGCTACTTCGAGGCGGCTTCTTCTTAATGGATCGAGACAGGTGACCTCAGTAACAAACTTTTCCTCTTTGGTGCATCCACCAATTATCATGAACACCTCAGACTGAAATTCATGCATTCGTGGCTTTGTCCTCTCTGAGATAATCTACAAAGACAGCAATCAACACGGATTTAATGCCACAGATTATGGATACCAATTCTGAATAATAATTCTGTATTCCATACAGTATCCAGTGTATAAAAAGGGCAATATTCAGGGCTGTTACCCTCCCCCAGACTCCCGTATTTACTCCAATGCGCTGCAGAGTGCGAGATTTTGGATTACAATTGGACACCCCCCTATACAAATCCTGCGTTTGCCACTACTTTACACTACTAGGAACATCTTTTGGTGTTTAGAACTTCCCCAATCGCAAAGTCATATCTGTGGGAAACTTTGATGATGCATGTTTAGGTTGGAAATAAGCAAATCAGCAGATGTACAAGAAGTCAGTTGTATAAAAGAGGAAGATCCAGGAGTCTAGACATGTAAAGTTTCTGCTCGTGTTTATAGCGGGTTACAAAGGAGGAAGTAAAAGCCTAAATTTGACTGGCACAGGTGTGTGACAATGTGGCCTAGTACAACTTCTGCTCAGCTGGGTCCTACCACTTAGCGATTTTCCGTAATCTGCGTAGGCTGAATAAGGCCCTAATATTCAAAATGAATATTATACAGATAAAGTGAACAACCCAAATAGAATACAAAAAGAGCATAGTAGAAAGTGTTATCCAGTAGTTACGGTATATTCAAATTCTCAATATTTATTAATTTATCTTAAAACATAAAGGACAAAAAGGGGAATGTGAACTATTTATTTATTTATTATTTATTAACAGTTTCTTATATAGCGCAGACCTTTTACGCAGCGCTTTACAGAGAATATTTGAACATTCACATCAGTCCCTGCCCCAGTGGAGCTTACATTCTATATTCCCTACCACATGTACATGCACACACAAATTAGGGTTAATTTTTTGTTGGAAGCCAATTAACCTATCTGTATATTTTTGGATTGTGGGAGGAAACCGGAGTACCCGGAGTAAACCAACGCAAGCACTGGGAGAATATACAAACTCCACACAGTTAGAGCCACAGTGGGGATCAAACCCATGACCTCAGTGCTGTGAGGCAGTAATGCTAACCATTACACCATCCGTGCTGCCCTAGAAATTATTCGGATTATTACAATAAAACTGTAACTGAAAATATAATTTCTAATTTATCGGATATATCTCCTGTATATCCAATACACAAAGCTAAACTGTGTCTATGTTGGGTCTCTTTGCTTTCATTGATTATATCCGTTCAGAAGTTTTGTATAATGTAGCAGTAGAATAATCC
Organism: Crinia signifera; assembly: GCF_055691185.1. NCBI lineage: Eukaryota > Metazoa > Chordata > Amphibia > Anura > Myobatrachidae > Crinia > Crinia signifera. The sequence continues at coordinate 280,543,437 of NC_139219.1, forward strand.
TGGTGCAATTATAATGAGCAGTGAAGTCGGGAAGTCTAATACCCTTTTCACACTTGTAAAAATATCCTGGGATTTTGCACATGAACGCACATCGACCCAGGATTTAGTTCAGTGTGAAAGGGTCTTGAAAGAATATCCCGGGATGAACCTAGGTAGATTCTAGAATCGACCCGGGATGCGGTCAGTGTGAATGGTCCCATACCTAGGATGGGTACACGGGACTTTAAAAAACTGCTGATTGGAGCTTTCTTGGGCTCACAAATGCTGATGTCATCTTTCAGAGCCCTGGAGTCCATTTCTAATGACATGCATATGTATTTGCTGGGATTTCCCGGGATCAGTGTGTATGGGGCTGTCCTGGGTCGATCCTAGGTCTGAGTGCAGTGTACATTCCTGGGTAGAGTCCCGGGAAGCATCCGGGAACACATTCCCGGGTATGACCCGGCTCTGCGAGTGTGAAAGGGGTATTATTCAGATGTCATTGTACAGAATGGCAGGCAAGTCTACTTCTGCTACGATCTGCCAGATTGAATGCCGTTCCCCCTCCCTCCCCACTGCACTCATCCTCCCGTCATCCTTCTTGGCCGATGCTGACACCAGGCATGCTTCGATATCGAATAAGTATCGACGGCCGCCAGGTCAGGCCGTGTCTACACAGCTTAAGTCTGCCTCCAATTTATATCCATTGTGACATCTGTTAAAGGGACAGGTTGGGGTTCTCTCTGGGGGTGTAATCATTTCTGGGGTGTTTCTGGGCTGCACTGGAGGAGGAGTGGGGGTATTTGTGATATTCGGGGAATTATGGTAATTAATTGTTTATCTGCTTGATAGAGGTGTTGTGGGTCTGTGTTCAGTCTCAGTGGGGGGTATTATTTGAAATGTGGAGATTTGTAGTTTGTCACAACAGCTGAAAGGTCGGTGGGCCACTAGACTGCAACGTGTATTGAAGACAACGGCTTCCACACAGATATAGTGATGGAGTAATACTGACTAGTTTGGTATTGGTCATACCTACATTTCATTTAGTGCCACCCACGTGAGGCCGCTTCTAGAAATTTTTCCAGGGCTACTATTAGTTCCCAATCCAGCCCTGGATCTCTGTCCAATGATGGAAATGTCTTGGTCTGTAGAAATTGACGTAGCATGGACATTAATCCATGCATGCCAGGCTCCTCCTTAAACAGACGCCTCCTGCTGTATTACCACACTTCCAAGTAAGCTACAATGATGCACCTTCTAACTACATCTGAATCAGACCCAGAGTGATGTTTAGTGCTGTTGTAAAGCGGGGTACACACTGCATGATATCGGACGGATCAGACTGGCAGATCGCACATATCGCTCAGTGTGTTTGCACAATATGCGCACTTTCTTGGTTGTTTGCAGTGAATCTAGGTTTAATATGCTGCAATCAAACTAGCGATATCGCTAATGACACAATGGGTGAAATGTAATAGGATGAGAGACTCATAAAGTGAGAGATTTGGCAAGAAATCTCCAGGTTTTTTTAAAGCGGCAATCATTTACACTGCCAAACCAATATGATTTTGCCATTTAAATGATTGCCGCTTTAAAAAACCTGGAGATTTCTTACCAAATCTCTCAATTTCTGAATCTCTCATCCTATTAAATTTCACCCAATGTATGTTACTGAAGGAACAATGATCATTCCATTCTTCATTTTTATTGCTCCAGCGAGTACCCAGCTTAAATGCGATCACTTACTGACTTTTGCTGCTACTTTCCAAGCAGTGGCGTAGCAACCGTGAGGCAGACCCCGCAGCGGCTTGGAGGAGCAAGCGCCCCCAAGCCCCTCGCTCCCCCAAGCTGCTCACTCCCCCAACATTCTAGTATCTGGCCAAGCATCAACTCACCTTCAGACTGCAGGATCTGGTCTCTATTGGTCCCAAGCCACCGGATTGCCCGCATCTGCCAGACTCCCCCAGCTGCTGGCAGATGACGACATAGTAATCCCAGCATTCTACAGTGCAGGTGTGGCTATGATGATGCAAACCCACTGTTTTACCCCCAGCACAGCCTCCTATACTGTGCCTATCTAATCCCAGTAATGCACCGCACCATCGATCAGCCCCCCCCCCCCCCCCCGCTGGCTGGCCTGGCTGGCCCCTTCTCTCAGAATTGGGATTCTGAAAACTGGTATCTACTGTATGTATCAGTGTAAGTACAGTGTTGCCAGTGTGTCTCAAGGGGAAGTATTTGCAGAATAGCCTAACACTACCTAAAGCTGTACCCCTTGTGTACTGTCACACCCACATATGCCTAACTGGTGGTAAAGACGTGCGTATGCCCCATTCTAGCGGACGGCGCATGGCGGCAGTCGCGATGGGAGCCGCTCTGATGCGATGGGCCCCATCTGTATCTACTTCGACAGTCCATCTCCTTCTGATATGAACCTACCTACCGGACATGCCTACAACATGTTTTCCAAATGCCCCATTCACTGGCGGTTACGGCACAAATGTACCTACATATCCTGCCCGCCATGTCATAAATGATCATCATAAACAATACATATTGTAGTGTTTCTTTTTAACTTCAGATGAAAACCTACCACTGAAACATGACACAGCATTAACCCATGTCTGACAACAGCGAAGGGCTGGGCCGCCGAATCGGCCTTGGTATTTGGGCATGGGCACACGTGCAGACTCTGGGCACGTGCATGAACACATGCACCGCACTTGCGCGCACTGCCTCTCCCGGCTTGCAGGAGAGAGGGGAATAGCGGCGTGTGATGCCTCCCTCTCTCCTGGACCTTAGTGGCACACAGAGAGAGCCACTATACCCGCCGCAAGTCCAGTGCCTCTCTCTGTGCGCAAATCAGGAGGCGGAGCATCCACCTTGCAAGTAGAAATCGACCCACCTGGCCATCAGCCCCTTTGGCATTCGCCAGAAGTGCCAGATGGCCAGTCCGGCACTGTCGGACAACATATTATTTTAATAGTATATAAACTTAATAAATAGGACAGCAATATAGATATAGATAGATAGATAGATAGATAGATAGATAGATAGATAGATAGATAGATAGCGGATTTGGAATATACGGTCACTTACCTCATTGCCGGTCACATAATACATGCGTGCCTCTTGCATTAAATGGAAAACATCGGGGCTTTGTCTAATCAATTCATTGGCTTCTACCGTACTAACAAAATACCAGGGATCCAATAAGGGAAGACGGACACATTCTAACATTTTTGGCAGGAGAGCAATCCTTTCTGATTTCTTATAATGCACCCAGTTTATGACAGTCTCAAAGACTTGGGCTTCCTCCGTTACATACAGCTCATCGTTCTCAAGAATATGATATAGAATGTCAGACGGTAGCTCCAGGAATTCCTCATGGATCATAACCTGGGAAAAGTTTTGGATAATATAGTTCTGAACTTGCCGCTTTAAAGAATCCAGGCAGTGAGCGTCTGCAAGTCTCAGAATCCCAACACAGTTCTCAGGATGAAGAGCTTCTGTAAGGAAACTGGAACAAGCCTCCACCATTCGTAAGAACTGTTAGAAAACAGGAAGGTTATTGTGAATATCTGCAGATTAACACCATATGCAATTCTGATCTACAGTTCTGTAAATGCAGCCTGATAGGCTTCAGTATCGGGTAATGCTGACTGAGAAGGGCAAGTTATCCACACTGTATGCATGGAAATATATATGGATCTCTGCCCAGGTTCTGTGCTGCATCTCTGCAACCGCACCGCCCCAATCATCAACTTGTGAAAGTAGCCATCATCATTATCAGTGTGTGCACTTCCACCAACCCTATATTTGGAGCAAGAGGTACATCAGAATCAGATGAATTCTGTGCAAATGCACAACTCTTAATAGGCCACAATCCTGCCTCCGCACCCATGTGTTACAGCCTATTCAAGACCATTTAATTCAAGTGGAGATGTTGCTGACATGCCTCTAGATGGCCCCACACGCTGCTATAACCAGCATGCTGAATATTAATCAGTCAGGGTCAGTGTTCTCACCAGCGTGTAGCCCTCCTAAAGTCAATTCAAATGTGCCTACACATGTAGAGATTTGCTAGATCACTCAGAGTGCTCAGCAAGATCGCTCAGCATACAGCGATGTGTAAGCGCTGTCTGCAGAGCGTTCCGTCAGGGGCAGTGATCTCCGGTGAGAACACTGGCCCTGACCAATTGATCGTCAGGGGATGCGCATTGCTATCGCTATGCCCCCACACACGGAGCTAAATGAGATTGCTTAGAAAATGCCCCTAAATCACTATGTATGTAGGCCCCATTACATCATCAAAGCTGCATATACTTGCCTAAGACATGTGCACAGTGCAAAAAGTCCTAAGACCACTTTCCAGAATAGACTTGCATTTACTTTTGAATCGGGTCAGTTACACCCAAAGGAGAGGTTAGTTTGACTTCTTTTTAAATGTGGGTAATCAAAGTTTTTGTTGGAGATGGAGGATAAAATATGATTGAACATTATATTTTGATTCATTATAACAGTTGGGGTGAAATGTAATAAGATAAGTAAATCAGAAAGTAAGAGATTTGGTAGGAAATCTTCAGGTTTTTTTTTTTAAAGCGGCAATCCTTTACACTGCACACTCAAACTGGTTTTGCAGTGTAAATGATTGCGGCTTTAAAAAAAGCAACTGGAGATTTCTTACCAAATCTCTCACTTTCTGATTTTCTCATCCTATTACATTTCACCCTTGATGTTTATTATATATGTAATATTGGGCTCTACCTCTATGCGGGAAACGGTCATCTGTCAGACCACACTTAGGTTGACAGTCATTAGGTCGACCCCGGAAGGTCGACTGGCCCCAAGGTCGACATGGGTCAAGGTCGACATGACTTAAGGTCAACATGGGCCAAGGTCGACATGGATTTAGGTCGACAGTCATTAGGTCGACATGAGTTTTTCACTGTATTTTGAGCTGACATGTGCCGACAGGCGGTATTTCATGCCCTACCATCCACAAGGGCGTGGTGGGAGAATAAATTAGTGTGCCCGAAGCATTGCGAGCGAAGCGAGCGCTGCGAGGGGCTGCGGTTCAACTCCAATTGTGTCCATGTCGACTGTGTCGACATTCGGGTAAAAATACAAGTGAAAAACTCATGTCGACCTAATGACTGTCGACCTTAACCGATGTCGACCTTGGCCCATGTCGACCTTAAGCCATGTCGACCTTGACCCATGTCGACCTTTAACCCAGTCGACCTTCCGGGGTCGACCTAATGACTGTAGACCTAAGTCTGGTCTGACAGAAGTACCGATTCCCTCTATGCAGAGCTATTTCTATGTTCCTGCACCCACAGTACATTGGCCCTTATTCTGGTTGGTGCGGCCGGAGCCGCACACGGTGCTCCGGCCGCACAAACCAATCCCCGCCCACGAGACGGATCGCCACGGCCGTCCGTACACGGACGGCTGGCGATCCGCATAAAAATGGTGGGGCGTACGCCTCCACCATGGTGGGAGCTGCCCCCTGCATTCGATGGTCGTCGACCATCGAAGGCAGGGCCGCACGCCACAGCAGCTCCCGCAAGCTGAGACCACACGGACAATCGTCCGTGTGATAGCTTGTATGGGGGCTGAGAGCTGACATCCGGCGACGTCAGCTTTCCGCCCCCATCAGTGGCGTCATACCCTGATTAGCATGCATACGCCCCGCGTTTGCATGGGAACGCCCATGAAACGCGGGGCGTATACATAGGGAAATGAGGGTATGAAGCCCCTCACGCCCCTATACGCCCCCTTTGCGGCGGACGAAATACGTCTGCGGCGAATGGGGCTGCACATGCGCAGATTGACCTCTGCGCATGTGCAGACTAAAAACATCGGCGGTACGGCCGCACGCGGGCCGTACCGTCCGATTCAGAATAAGGGCCACTGCTAGTTAGCAGAGGTATACACTGAGAGCCTAGGCTTACTTTATGTGCGTCAGCATATTCACCTATGGATGTTGGTGCAAAGAACAAGACTTTTGCACGGTATCTGGAGCATGGCATGCATAGTTGCCTACCCTCCTGCATTCTGCAGGAGACTCCCTGTAATAACAGCAATCTCCCTCTCTCCCTGATTAGTCTAGCAATCTTCCTCATTTCACATAGCACACATTACAGTGTTACATTTTTGGGGAAAAAAGGAAGAGAGACAGATACATTTACATTGAATCATCAGCACCATTTCCCAGCACTTTACCAAGTATAGTATCTCTTACTGACTGCTTTGGGGCTCATCTACATTTGGATATAAGTCATTTTACTAGATTCCTCTCAGATATAGCGGTACACACCCACGCTTCTAGGTGCCACGCTCACAATCTCTTTTCACAATCTCTCCATATATGGAACTAGACACGCCCTTTTGATGGAGCATGACACACCCCCTCAATGGGGCGCTGTGCAAAATTCTACTACCAACTATAATCTTCCTGAAACTAGTTTTCAAAAGTAGGCAAGTATGGGCATGAGCAATTTGTGACAAAACCGCATGTGTGAAGAAGGCCTGTGAGGCCGGATAGATTTCACTTTTTTTCTAGACTGAATTTTCAGCAAAGAAAAACCAAAACATATATAAACTGCCATATGCAATGATGTTTAATATTAAATAGAGGATTTCATTTTGGTGAATTAAAATTGCCCTAAAATATTATTAAATTTGCCTTTTTACGTAATGTGAAGGGTAATACAGAGCTGTATTCACACAACCAGTAGAGATGAGGAAGTGGCAGAGGGGTCCTAAATTGTGCAAACATGAACTAAACACACAGAGATAGCAAACACATGTGAATGGCCACAGGAAGTGCTGCAGCTCATTAAAGATTACATTTGGAGCTAAAGCACTTTTTGCCTGAATGGCTTCTACTGTACATAATGGGATTGTGAACAAGGAATTCCACAGATTGTTACATAATATTTCATAACTCAGAAAAATGTTAAATATTTTACAATAATCCGCAGAGTCCTGATCTACACAATCAAATAGTTTTGGCCAAGCAGAAAAATGTGCATCAAGTGGTTTATTGACCTATGACATGCCCCCACCCCAAAATAATAATAGCCACCAACATTATGTATAAGCCAGTAATATATACGTTGCTGGCACATGCCTGCAATGTATATATCACTGGCACCACTAGGCACCAATGTATATATTTTATGGCGGCATCATATACACTGCTAGCACAGGCCAGCCATGTATACAATACCGCCTTCACTGGCTCCCAATGTGCACATTATTTATATTTTATTTAGTTCCCATCCGCTGCAGGGACCCCATGGCGGACTTCACATCCACTGCGGGGACCCGCTGCCTGGCACCCACCCGCCACTGCCACAGCAGTGGGGTGGCGAGTGTGGGACCCTGAAATGTGTGGGGGGCCCCGGGGCGGCCGCCCCTGTTGACATGACAACGTGACATCATTAAGCCCCGCCCCCATGAAGGAAAGTTACTCAATTTGCCTATCTCCATGGGTGGGGCCGGGCTAAATGACGTGATTATGATATGTTAGCCCCCCCCCCCCCCCGAAGATCTGCAGAGATAAGGTAATTTAAATGTCGGGGGGGGGGGCAATCAGGGGGGGGGAGCGGGGGTCCCCCAGAATCCGGGAGGGTTGCCCACCTCTTAAGGGGGCCGGGAGGGTGACCCGATTTTCGGGACCCTCCCGGCCATTCCGGGACGGTAGGCAACCCTGCTTTACCATGTTTATTTTCTATTCTCACCCTAACTTTCTAGTGCACTAACTTCTACCCGGAGCCAGTAACTACGGAGCAGCTTAGCAACAGCTGACAATTTGTTAATCAATAGAGGAATTCATTTTTTTTATCACTGCAATTATTTATATCATTGAGCTAATATTTATTTTCATAAATATATACCTTTATGCTCTTTTGATAGCGTGCCACATATTATTGGAAATATGTCAAGTAAATTGCCGCATACAATAATGCGTCAATTTACTTGACATATTTCCAAATAAATGTATTAAAATCCACAATGACTTTAAGGGCAGAGTTTAAACCTGGGTACACCTTAGACAAGGTGCATACAGTGCATACACCACCACAAGACAAGAGAATACACAATGGCCCTTATTCAGATCTGGTCGCAGTACAAATTTGTTATGAAAATGGGCAAAACCATGTGCACTGCAGGTGGGGCAGATGTAACATGTGCAGAGAGAGTTAGATTTGTGTGAGTTATTTTGTTTCTGTGCAGGGTAAATACTGGCTGCATTATTTTTTCACTGCAATTTAGATTTCAGTTTCAGCACACCTCACCCAAATGTAACTCTCTTTGCACAGGTTACATCTGCCCCACCTGCAGTGCACATGGTTTTGCCCATTTTCTGAACAAATTTGTACTGAGCTCATAAGGCTGTGTACACACGGGGGCGATTTTGTCTAATTTCATGGGCAATATGGTCGCTGAGCGTCCATAATGCCCGCGATGGGAGTGGGCACCGGCGATATATCGCCAGGTGCGCGCTCCCGTTTTCTCCCTCGTAGTGATCGCTGGTCGCAGGAACGTGCTCCTGCGACCAGCTGATTACCGCTGCCGGGCTCCTCCGGCAGTTTCCTTTTCATCAGCGACCATCTCTGGTCGCTGATGCAAACGGGTCACTGAGTGTTATATCGCTCATCGCGAGCGATATATCGCTCGGCGATATATCCCCCTGTGTGTAGGGGGCTTTAGACCCATAGTGATAGAAAGGAGGAGGAGATTGTCAGTCTGTAAAGAAGCAGCACCTGGAACATTGTGAAACATCTGCTGTGTGGTTAGCTTCTGCTGACAAACATCCTGACCAAAAGAAAAATCTTGTTTTTAGTTGCACAATTTCCCTGTAATTTATGTAAAGTTTGCCACGTACAGATAATGTACATTCCCTTTGAGTGAACGTCTACTCTTCAATACACAAGTCAATTTGCATTACACTCTGATTTTTATAAATGCAATGGTTAATGAGACAGCTGTCAACCTAACCCATTGCACTATTCTCCTAGCTTCCTGTCTCTCCCCTTTGTGTCACCCATGTCTGTCTACCCCCCTTTTAGTATCTCACCCTTGTTTGCCCAAGATTAAGGGCCAGATGTACTAAGCTTGAAAAGAAAAGTGATAAAATGTCAATCAGTTAGGAGCTGATTGGCTGGTGGTTTATCACTCTCCATTTTATCCCTTTTCAAGTCAGGGGCAGATGTATTAAGCCTGGAGAAGAGATAAACTGGAGATAAAGTGGAGATAACTTGGAAGAGTTAACGCACCAGCCAATCAGCTGTGTTTGAAATATGACAGTTGGGATCTGATTAGCTGGTGCATTATCTCCTTCCACTTTATCTCCAGTTTATCTCTTCACCAGGCTTAATACATCAATGCATATCCCCCTAAACATGGGTGAGATCAATCAGACTTGGGGAGGGGGCAGCTCGGTGGGAAGATAGGGGAAGTGGCCAAGCAGGAAGGTGGGGGGCGTAGCACAATGAATGCATCACTGTGGCTCCACCCCCACTATACAGTGCCAAATACCTCAGTGCGTGAATTACATCATCCGGTCCACATTGGCTTCCTCTGTTACATTTAGGGGACAGGTGCAATTGCATTTGCTATTTTTTGCACATAACTCACACACAGGTTACACACACAGTATTCGTGAGTTGCTGTATTTTTCTCACCTGAAACAGACCAGCAGCCTCTAATATTTTTTGGACATTTTGCTTGGTGATGACCATTCTGCTAGTATACGTATAATCCAGGATTATCTTCATGGTTTCTGCATCTACTCCTTTGATTACTATCTTGTCTTCATATTTTTCTTTTAGATCATTGCAGAACATGGCTCTAAAATACAAAATAATTGGGTCATTCTAACACAGATATACTCAATAATGCAAGACACTGTGATCATGGTACCCATTAATATGTCACAGTAGTGCCTCCCTTATGCCTGCCTCATGGAGCATTATCACCCAGCAAATGTTGATAAGGAGTACAGCATTCCTAAAGGCCCCCTTACATTATGCGATTTGGGCACGATTTTGCCCGATTCGGATGAATCGGGCCCTGAAATCGTCCCAAATCGCATATGGTGACATCCCCTCCGACCCGATGCGCGGCCCCATGCGCATCGGATCGGAGAAGGGAGGTCGGACGGGCTGCACATAAGATTTGCTAAATCTTATGTGCTGCCCGGAGCCGTGCTCCCCCACAACAGGGGACCTACCAGAGTCAGGCGCAGGGAGCCGGGCAGCATAGCGGGAGCGGCGCAGAGTACCAGGGAGCCGGGCAGGAGAAGACGCTGCATAGGAAAAAAAGGGCCATACAAACGCATAGGAAGCCATACAAACGCATAGGAAGCCATTCATTGGCTGAGACCTCTCTCAGCCAATCAGCGATCGCTCATTGGCTGAGAGAGGTCTCAGCCAATCAATGGCTTCCTATTCGTTTGTATGGGGTTTTTCTTTTTTTTTTGGAAGTGCTGCTGCTGCATCATGTTCTCCTGCCCGGCTCCCTGGTACTCTGCGCCGCCGCCCCCCCTGCTCCCTGCCCAGCGGCTTCCTGCCCGGCTCCCTGCACCCCGACCCCCCCCCCCCCTGCCCACTCTCTGTTTGCGGGCATATTCCTGCTGCTGTCCCCCGCTCCCATTGTCCCTGCAGCTCCCCGGGAGTGGCATGTGATAAATCGCATGCGATTTATCACATGCAAAACTTGGCATATGAAGTGCCATCGCATGTGATCCCTCCCGGGGAGCTGCTGGGACAATCGGGTCCGACTTGTCGTTATGACAAGTCGGACAAATGTAAGGGGGCCTTTAGATAGGATCATGGGATGATGCCTGAAGTAACCAATCAGATTCTACAATTATTTTTACATCCCATTTTTAATAGAGCTCCCATCTTAGTAAAATGTTGACCGCTCTCCAGGTGGCTAACAGGCTACGGTCCTTATTCTGGTTGACTCAAGGCTGTGAATTCGCAGACTTGCAAGTCCACCAAACCTGCCTGGCGAATGCCTGCCCCCCCCTCCCCCACACACAGCGTGTTTAGCATAAACCTCTATGCACATGCTGCGGGGAACACCCACATTTTTCCTTAGTCGCTGACCATGAAAAGATGTGGAAGGTGCAGGTATATAAATGTCACTTACATATGCTTGCACGCTTGGACGGACATGGGCGGGCAGCTGACATCAGCACCCGTGTCATGGCCTCATTACCATGGGAACACCCATGAAACAATGACCCTTCTCATATAGTAATGGTGCTGCCCAGCGTGGTGCATGCACCCAGCGAACAGAATGTTCACCATGGCTGCACGCACCCTGCACATGCACAGAAATGCCCCTGCGCAGACACACAACATCGGTCGCACGGAGGACTAAATGAACCAAAATAACCCCCTATGGATAGGTCAACACCATATGTTTGGCATCCACGACACTGACCAAAGGTCTACACATGCAAAGGGTCGACATCGAAAAGGTTGTCACATGAAAATTACGACCATGTCAACTGCAGACATTGGAGGTCATTCTTGTTGACTCGCAAGGATGCAAATTTCGCAGCCTTGCGAGTCCACCAGATGCCGCCCACACGGACGCCCCCCCTCACATGGCGCGATCCCCCGCAGCCTTGGGTGTGGGGGAGAAATCCTTTGCTGGTGGGTGACCAGCGAAGGATTTCTCCAGCGCTCGCAGATCTGAGACACCTCTGTGGTGTCACAGGTCTGCGGGCGCCCTGTGCGGGAACCACACCCACCCACGTCATCAGGGAATTACCATAAGAACGGCCAGCATTTTCCTGGGAACACTCATGAAAAGTTGGGCATTCCCATATTCGCATGCCCTGCCCTGCCGCCTCCTGCCCGCACTGTTGTGTGCCAGCGCCCTGCGAATAATCTGTTTGCCATGGCCGCTCACACACAGCAGCTGCACATGCACATAACTATGTGCTTGTGCAGTCACGAAAAATCGCTCCCCTGCAAGTACACGGGGAGAGTGTCAATCAGAACAGGGCCCATTGTCTGTGAGCTATAGCAAATGCGAGTGGGCCAGATAGTGCATAAGCGGAGCTGGCAGGTAGAGTGATAAGATTTTGCTTAGTCCTGCCCGGCAACAATAGATTATAAAATGACTGTGATCACTGATGTTCTATAGCTGCGATAGAGGGAAAAGCTTTGTTATCTCTGCATGTCCATAAATAGAGCCATGAAGCCATACTACCTGTGCGCCTATGTGACAGTGCCCCTGTACGGTGTGGTGCAAGATGGCGTACCTTAATCTGGAGCTGGTGACGGTGACGGCTTCTGGATTCTTCGCGGCTTCTGCTGGAGAACCTGTGGCAGGGAACGGCACAACCCAAGGGACCCACAAAAGACAACGCTACTTCGGGAAACAGCGACAAATATTTATTGAAGAAAAACAACTGCACTAGTCGCTGTGATATACTCCTACACATATGCAAACATCAATAACCAAGACAAAGACATTTAAAGAAAATACTATTAAAGAGAGAAATATTAAAGACAATAATATGACACTAAAATGCTTAAGTACACCTGTACTACTATAAATCAGATTGTCCACTGGGTGGCGCTGCACACCCTGTAACTGCAGTCTCAGACACCATACAGAGTTCCTGAGGGCAATAACGGTCCCACGACGCACAAATCCTCACTCTGAATTAGGCCCTAACAGTGTGCACACTACTATGAATAGTACAGAACAAATGAACAATCCCCTTCAAAGGGGTACAGGCGGGTTCCCGTTACCTAGGGCAACTCCCTGCGAGGTTGGTGAGGAACAACTGTAAGGGGTGAGGTTGGGTGCAACAACACCCTGGCGATGGGGTCACTGGCTCCGCCAGTGGCTGATGGCAGCGGTGGCTAGTTCCCTTTGGCTGGGATAATGGGGCTGCAAAGTAGCCGGGCATATGCAGAGTTTTACACCTCACACCACTGTGAGGGTACTGTGTGGCAGTGTGGCCGACTGCTGGGCGGCATAGACTAGCCAGGTACAGGTCAGGCCAACAGTGTCCCAGGGGGACTGGGGTGTCAAGGGTGCAGACAGGAGGTTTGAAATACCTGTTTCAGCTGCTGCTGCTGCCAGCTCCTGCTGGTCTCGAATCAGGCCCCTTCTGTGATGGCTGCTGCTGCTTCTTCTCACACTGGGCTGACCTCTGCCCTCTCTGCAGGTCTTTAGGCTGCCAAGTGTCCTCTCTCTCTCTCTGTGCACAATCTCTGCCTTCTCTCCACTGCAGCAAGTTTTCTCTGTCCCGTTCTGCTGGCTGACCCCTGACCTCTCAGCTTCCTGTCTTCACACACTCCAGGGCAGCCAATCAGGGGAATGTCAGGTTCTCTGCACGTGGATGTGAGCTGGGTCTGTTAACCCCTCACATCCCTGCAGTGTCTATGAAGCTGCAGTCTTTCCTAATAGCAGCATTGGCTGCCATTAAGCCTTTTTGAGGGCACAGGGGCACTCAGAGTGGATTGCCACATACCTCCCTGCTGGAAATTTGCCTGTCCGCAGGCAACTTAACCTGGGTCAGTAGGTTCCTGCCAAAAACCTCTCAATGTCCATGACAAGACATTTAACGGTGAGAAAGAAAACAGGTGAGTACACATACATTCACCACAAATACAAATTACTGCCTCCCTATCACCTGATATCCAATGTGGGCTCCCCGTGCCAACCATCCCTCCGCCACAGGACCTCCATCCCTCTGCGGTCCAGCTTCTCCAAGGCTGTCAATGGATGGCGCCCACTCTCACGATGTACGCATCTTTAGGCATGTCTCACCTCTCGAACTTGCCTCTTCGACCTCTGTATCGCCTGCTGGATTCTGAGGGCGAATTCCTCTCCTGAGATGGTCGTATATTCACCACTTGTTACCGGCTTCCCACCGATGAAACAGATCTTGGCCTTGTCTTCTCTCTCTGGTGCTTCTACTTTGGCCTTGGATTCAGGCAGTGGCACCACTGGTTCTGCTTCTGACGGCTCCACTGTCTGTGTCACAGCCATGTGAACCTCAATCTCTGGGCTTCTCTGCTGGTCTACCATTCCGACATTTCTCGGCCTTAGATTCGCCACCCGGTAATCGGCATCGTCCATCCTGGGCACATACTCCCGCGTCGGCTCCGGAAGTTGAGGCCTGGTCGCTTTTTGCCAGTTCTGATGGACTGCCTCACTCCGCACGACCGGTTTCTTGCTTGACCTCGTGATGTCAGGTTCTGGTGGGCGGGGCATCTGTCCTGTTCGAGGAGGGTTGGTGTTGACCCTTTCGTTCTCCTGCTTGACCACTCTCGGTTCAACTCTGCTTCCGCTATATTGGTGGTAGGGTGGAGGCTCTTTACGGTGCGGGTAGTGCCACTGATGTTCTGGGGCATGTCTGTTGCGTAGCACCGGTGTTCCATTCGGCCCCGTCACTTTTGCGGCCTTGGTGCCTTTCTTCCCGCTTGTTAATTCGAATTCGACGGCTTCACCATCGCTCAGGCTCCGAAAGCAATTCTGGGGGTCTTCATTCTGTATTGCGGTGTAATGGACATAGACGCTCCGCCCAGTATCCGCACGTCTAATGTATCCATATCCGCGTGGCACATCAAACCACAGGACACGACCTGTGATCCTTCTTGGGCCGGTTCGTGGCCTATCAGTCATCTGCGTTACACCGGATGCTCTTGACGTGTTCTGGAACACTGCCGGTGGACCTCTTCTCCCGTGCCATCTCACAGTCTGTGGGCATACATCGGCTCGGTCACTGTGTAGTCGTTCCGACCTCCATTGGCGATTCTGTTGCCATCTATGCCTTCTGCCACCTTCACGTTGCTGTCTTTCCTTTTCATCCTCCGCCCATTCCTGACGCATCTCACGGATCATCCTGGTCATTTCGGTCATCGCTTCGATGATGGCCCCAATCGAGTTCTGATTGGCTTGGGCTGGTGGAGTGGCAGTTCTTCGCATCTCCAGCGGTTCTATGTACTGCGATCGCCACATCTTGCCGTTCACAGGGGTCTTGTGCAATCCTGTTCGTAGACGCCAAGTTGTGACAGTGCCCCTGTACGGTGTGGTGCAAGATGGCGTACCTTAATCTGGAGCTGGTGACGGTGACGGCTTCTGGATTCTTCGCGGCTTCTGCTGGAGAACCTGTGGCAGGGAACGGCACAACCCAAGGGACCCACAAAAGACAACGCTACTTCGGGAAACAGCGACAAATATTTATTGAAGAAAAACAACTGCACTAGTCGCTGTGATATACTCCTACACATATGCAAACATCAATAACCAAGACAAAGACATTTAAAGAAAATACTATTAAAGAGAGAAATATTAAAGACAATAATGTGACACTAAAATGCTTAAGTACACCTGTACTACTATAAATCAGATTGTCCACTGGGTGGCGCTGCACACCCTGTAACTGCAGTCTCAGACACCATACAGAGTTCCTGAGGGCAATAACGGTCCCACGACGCACAAATCCTCACTCTGAATTAGGCCCTAACAGTGTGCACACTACTATGAATAGTACAGAACAAATGAACAATCCCCTTCAAAGGGGTACAGGCGGGTTCCCGTTACCTAGGGCAACTCCCTGCGAGGTTGGTGAGGAACAACTGTAAGGGGTGAGGTTGGGTGCAACAACACCCTGGCGATGGGGTCACTGGCTCCGCCAGTGGCTGATGGCAGCGGTGGCTAGTTCCCTTTGGCTGGGATAATGGGGCTGCAAAGTAGCCGGGCATATGCAGAGTTTTACACCTCACACCACTGTGAGGGTACTGTGTGGCAGTGTGGCCGACTGCTGGGCGGCATAGACTAGCCAGGTACAGGTCAGGCCAACAGTGTCCCAGGGGGACTGGGGTGTCAAGGGTGCAGACAGGAGGTTTGAAATACCTGTTTCAGCTGCTGCTGCTGCCAGCTCCTGCTGGTCTCGAATCAGGCCCCTTCTGTGATGGCTGCTGCTGCTTCTTCTCACACTGGGCTGACCTCTGCCCTCTCTGCAGGTCTTTAGGCTGCCAAGTGTCCTCTCTCTCTCTCTGTGCACAATCTCTGCCTTCTCTCCACTGCAGCAAGTTTTCTCTGTCCCGTTCTGCTGGCTGACCCCTGACCTCTCAGCTTCCTGTCTTCACACACTCCAGGGCAGCCAATCAGGGGAATGTCAGGTTCTCTGCACGTGGATGTGAGCTGGGTCTGTTAACCCCTCACATCCCTGCAGTGTCTATGAAGCTGCAGTCTTTCCTAATAGCAGCATTGGCTGCCATTAAGCCTTTTTGAGGGCACAGGGGCACTCAGAGTGGATTGCCACACCTATACTCAGATGTTAGAGTTCTACAAGCATTCCTTAGCATGCATCTGCATCTCCTGTATATGCGTACACCGAAACTCGTTGCCTTGTGTGAAACCACAATGATTATGAAGATAACCAGTGGCTAATACTGTAAGCTCAGCAGCTCGGTTGTATCAGTGATCAGCAATGTGTGACCTGAAAGCAGGGTCACAGCAATCAGTATAGAAATTCTGTTCCCCTTGTTTCGATTCGTGTAAACCAGGGGTCTTCAACCCATGGCCCGCGGGCCACGAGTGGCCCGCCGACTTGTTTTTACTGGCCTGCCAGTCAAAAGATTCTTGCTGTATGAAAAAAAAAAAATCCTTCCGTGCTGTCCTCTTAGCAGAGGGACGCGGCGGAGGATGCTGCTGGGTGACGTTGAGGCTGGGGCGGGCGGGACTGTGTGCAGACATGCGCATTGTCTACTTCCTGACGCCGCGCACACGTCCCGCCCGCGCCCTTCCAGACAGCCGGGAGGAGACTGACTGACAACCGCCGCCAGCCGCGCACTGCACTGCATTGCACCTCAGCACCTGTCCCTTCTTAGGGACAAACGCCGACACCGCCAGCAGCAGCAGCAGCAGCAGCCCTCTGCAAGGGACACTGAGGCAGGTGCCTCAGGAGAGGGTGAGCTGTCTGCTTTTAGAATTGTTTTGTTGAAGGTGGGGGTGGGGGTGAGGGTGAGGTGAGCTGGCTAGGGTGAGGTGAGCTGGCTTAGAAGGCTGCATTTAGAAATGTTTTTTTTTTTTTGGGGGGGGTGAGGTGACCTGGTTGCATTTAGAAATCTTTTGGGGGTGCTGACTATGGGGGTGGGGGGCTGGCAGTGCAATGTGGCCCTGTGTATGGGGAGAGTGCTGACTATGGGGGAGGGGGGGCTGGCAGTGCAATGTGGCCCTGTCTATGGGAGGGTGCTGACTATGGGGGAGGGGGGCTGGCAGTGCAATGTGGTGCTGACTAAGGGAGGGCTGGCATGCTGTGCAATGCAGTGCTGACTATGGAGGGCAATACTAGGACATTTTGTGAGGGACACTACTGGTTGCATTTTATGAAGGACACTACTGGTGGCATTTTGTGAGAGGCACTGCTGGGGGCATCATATGCATAAGCAGGAGTATTGGGGGCCTTATAGTGCAAGGTGCAATGGGCATCATGGTGCGAGGCATGATGTGCAATGGGCATCACGGTGTGTGGCATAATGTGCAATGAGCATCATGGTGTAATGGGCCTTCATGTTTAGATGTCACTGTGCAGCCTTTAGACAGCCAACTTAAGCATGGAAGGACAACAACTATTCCTGCGGTAACCAATGTCTGGCCATGCAGGTGTCAGGTAATTTTTTTTCCTGCTAGTTCACACTCTTATAATTAGACCACACCCCTTATAATTAGGCCACACCCCTTTTTCTTAAATACCAAGTTATGTATGGGGGGCTGCATTTTTATTCTGTTTGCACTGGGACCCTAATTGTTTAGAAATAACCCTGGTGCTGACTATATATTGGGGGCAGGGTTTATGTGTATGGGCAGCTGTGCCAACTATCTATGCGGGGGCTGTGCTGTCTATCTATTAAGAGCTGTGCTAAATACCACAGTAGAGCTTAGTGGCCCTCGGGCATCGTTGAATTTTTTAATGTGGCCCACACTGTCTTAAAGGTTAAAGACCCCTGGTGTAAACACTGCAGAAATACCGGCTATCACATTTTCCCTCTTTTCCACATAAAACTATTGGCAGCAGCAGATAGGAACATGTTCTTATTGGATCCTTACCAAAACACAAGCAAAAGAGGAATACCCAACTTTCTTATTAATACTTAGAAAAACAATGGGTGACGGGAGCAGCAGTAGGCTCCTGAGCACTGCACCTGATGCACCAATGGTACTTCCGCCTCTGGGGTGGTGACTGACCACTGTATCCGGACTAGGGATGCCAATCCCGGGGCATTTTTTCAATCCCGGGATCCGGGATTGAAAAACGCTCAATCCCGGGATTCCCGGGATCCCGGGATTGGCATCCCCAGCAAAAAAACCCCCATTTTTAGCATAGTACCCACCCCGGCCGACCCGCACATCTACTTACATTAGGGTGCGGGCGGGCGGCCGGGAGTGGGTTTGGAGGTGCACGGTGCCTCCCGGCAAGTGCACCTCCATAGAAGACGGCAGGCGGGCGGCGGAGACGAGGCTGGCAGGCGGAGGCGGGCGGAGTCAGGCCGGCGTGCTGTCGGGAGGCGGGCAGGCGGAGGCAGGCCGGCGGTCACTGGTGACGTGTGGCCTGCGCAGCGTGACCTCTACTGTCACGCTACGCAGGCCGCACGCCGGGTCAGGCTACGGGAACAGCTGGGCAGCGTCTGAGATAGTGCTCAGACGCTGCCCGGCATTAGACTGCGCATGCGCAGTCTAATCCCGAAATCCCGGGATTGGATTCTCCAATCCCGGGATTGAAATCCCGGACTTTTTTAGGCCAAATCCCGGGATCCCGCCGATCCCGATCCCGGGATTGGCCACACTAATCCGGACAATGCAGGTGTGTCAGGACCATTATGGGTGGCGGCTTGCAAGTCCACCAGATGCCGCCGGCCACCTGTCCCCCGCCACGCGCCGCGATCCCTCGCAAGTTTGTGAATGGTTGTTTTGCATAAACCTCTGTGGTGGAACTTTCTCCTTGAAATTGCCCCTCTGTTCCTGTGAGTGCAGAGTGATATATGCTGCCAATGGGGTTGCATATTGCAATACAGTGTGATCTATGATAAAGGATCCCCTAAGGCAGTAATTTAAACATACTTGCGATAGGCATAAGGATATTCTTACTAAGAAATAAGTATCAAATAATGCTGCAATTACCAAAAGATCAAACGATGGGCAGATTACATGGGCCAAGTGGTTCTTATCTGCAGTCATATTCTATGTTTCTATAATGCTGCTTTCAGACCGCAAAACTGGCTTTGACCAGGTATTTTAAAAAGATTCTAAAAACGGATCTGCCAGCTAAAACCCCTTTCACACCGCATGTCTTTAAACGGTATTTCAGTGCAGTTTTTGTCCTTAAACGGTATTTCAGTGCAGTTTTTGTCCTTAAACGGTATTTCAGTGCAGTTTTTGTCCTTAAACGGTATTTCAGTGCAGATGTGTTCCTTCACAACACTGAACCCGTTTTAACCCATAGATAATAGTGGATTAAAAAAAAATGGGTCTGAAATGGGTAGGACCCTGCTTTATTACTTTTTAGATATACCAGTTCAAAAGCACCGGTAAATTCACTCTGCACCTTTCAGACTGCACAAATTACCGTTTTACAATGGTAAAAAAAACGGCAAAATAACGGGTAATAAGTGCGGTCTGAAAGGGGCATAAACCCAAAATGCAATTAAGTTAAAAGATACAATTGTTAGTGGAATTGCTATAAATAACAATATATGTGATATTCCATCAATACATTTTCCATACAGATTTCCATTAGGATATTTTTCCCCATTAGATGTAGACATGCTCATTCATCCCGCGGTGCACATGCATCACACGTCTGACATGCCGCTCTAGCGTACGAATAGTGATACCCGGTGATCATATAATGTAAAGCAGGCATGTCCAAACTATGACCCTCAGGCTGTTGTGAAACTACAAGTCCCATCATGCCTTGCCACAGCTTTAGCATTCCCTAATAGTAAAACTGTGGCAAGGCATGATGTAGTTTTGTGTAGTTTCACAACAGCTGGAGGGCCATATGCCTGATATAAAGTCTATGGTCAGGTGCATGCACATGAGCGCTCCCAGTTTTCACAATCAGTTTGCCGCATCGCAGCCACATCGCAGCCTGAGCGAGCATGGTATACGTTGTAGATCAACACATTCCTGTACCTTACCTAAAGTAATTGCTGGCAGCAGCTAGGACAACGCGGTGGCACAAGAACACACTGCTGCCAACACACAGAGTGACATCTGTCAGTGACTTCTCCAGCCTGAGGTTTTCTAGCCCATTCTGAAGAGCCAAAGTGAATCCGGTGTCATCAAATTTTCTGACCTCGCTGCTGGTGTTATCAATGAGCTCCCCCAGTTCTTTAGGGCACTCGCTGTTGAGCAGAATGATAAAGTCATCTGTACTGTTTTCCACAAACTCTCCCATAGTTGTGGCCTGTAGGTAGTGCACTGTGTCTAGTCCTGTTCTAGAGATGCAGTTAACACTTAGTAAGTGAAGCGGATTTCCTGCTCATGCCTCTAAACTTATCTACCAGTGGCACACGCAAAACAGGAAACCTTACAGTTTTTCTGTTGACAGCCGAAAAGGAGAAATTTCACCGCAGTCTTACAAAATATACCATAGCTCAGGGGTTCCCACAGTATTTGAATTACGGCACCACAAAGCATCAAAAATGTTTTCGCGGCACCCTTTGGCTAAAGGTTTGTCATTGAGAAAGTCAGAAACAAATATTAAGTTAAATAAATTGTGTTTCGTGTCATCTTCAGGATCAGTTATGTGGTAATGGACAGGATTCACTTTTATTTGTCCACAATTACAATGGACATTAAAAAACTTGCATTGGTCCTGGACCACCAACCCAGGGCACCCCTGCAAGTCCCCCGAGGCACCCCTGGGAACAACTGCCATAGCTCATAGAGACTACATTACAAGGAGCCTCCCCTGCAAAGGCGAATCACTATATGAAATTGGTCTGTTCACAAGTGTAATATTGGGAAAAGTTTGTTGACTGACTGCACAGGCGGCTGCCACAACATCTTGCATTACCCCCCCTCCCCCCTCCCCTACACATACAAACGCACACCTACCGCTTTGCACTATGAGGGTGATTCAGGTTGGCTCAGTAAGCAGCGAAATTGCCCTGCTTACCGATTGCTTAAACACCATCCGCCATCCGCCCCCTGGAGCTGTCCGAATGTACGCTCTTCTATGCAAATGGAGGTGCACGCTCACACATCCAATCACATGCAAGCATACAGTATGGAGGAGAAATCATTCAAGGGTTTTTCCCCCCGTTCACAAATTCAAGTCAGTCTAAGATTACTTTTTTTTCCTCGGAAATGTCCAAGAACGGGGCGGGTGCTGACATCATGTGACTTGAGGCACCCACAGGGCTGCCATCAGAAATTGTGGGGCTCCAGGACTGACAAAACAGGCAGGTGTGATGCGATTTTAAATTGTATAAGCACATTAATGGGTGCTTACAATGTTAAATGCAACCCCACGCCACCATAGGCGTGCGCAGCACATTTTATTAGGGGGTGCACCGTCAAAGGGGTGTGCCTAGCACCACATATTGGGCATGTATAACACCGCCCATTGGGTATGTCTAACAGCGCCAATCAGGCGTGTCTACCATCATCTATTGGTACTCGCTACAATATAAAATGGCTCTCAGTATAATAATACATGGAAATAAAGTAAAAAACATATATGGATGATATGTAGTGATATGACAATGGTCTGGTACAAGTAATAATGCAAAACACACATAATTGATTGATGGGCGCTTCTTTCAATGGAATACAGTTCTAAAAAGCAAAAGTCTTTGATAAAAGGTATTGTTGGTAGGGAGGTGTTCATAAGGGTGGGCACAGCATTAGGGGGTGCCTGTGCACCCATAAGTCTCAATGTGCGCACACCTATGCACGCCACCCCTAGTATGAACGTGAACCCGAAGCGTGGCGAGCGCAGCGAGCCCGCGAGGGGCGGCGGTACACGTCATACGACCTTTTCATACCCCCACTATCCATGTCGGCGTGGAGTTGATTTTCCAGCGTCCACGTTGGCGTGGAGTTGATTGGCGAGCGGACGCGGAATACAGGTAAAGTAATACACGTCCCCTCGCGGGGCTTGCTGCGCTCGCCACGCTTCATGCTCGGTGGCTCACTGCGCTCGCCACACTATATAAAATCAACTCCGCGCCGACATGGATAGTGGGGGTATGAAAAGGTCAGAGGACGCGTACCCCTGCTGGTTGGCGTTCATACTGGGGGTGGCGTGGGGGTGCATTTAACATTGTAAGCACCCATTAGGGTGCTTATACAATTTAAAATCGTATAGGGGGCTTAAATCGCATTGCGATTAAAAATCGTGTGACTTAATATCGGGGATGCCGTGATAATACACAAGTACCAAATATAATAATGCAAGATGAAGTAGCATGCATTAATTGATAATATAAAATAATATTGTAAAATAAAACACACAGCAATATCTACACACTGCGGGTTACTCTGGTTGATTTGCAGGGGGCACAGGCTGCAAATGGATGTTTAGCATAAACATCCAATCGTATGCTGCGGGTAACCTCCCACATCTTTCAATGGTCGCCGACCATCCATAGATGTGGAAGGTACACGCATATAAAGGTGACTTTCAAGTCACTTCCATGTGCATGTACGCTGGGATGGATATAGGTGGGCAGCTGACATCCGGTGATGTCAGCTGCCAGCTCCCTGCACACACGTCACCGCCTCATTACCATGAGAACGCCCAACGTTCTCATGGGAATGCCCCTGAAACGCTCGGCATTCCCATATGTTAGTGGGGCTGCCCGGCGCCCCCCGATCTCCTCCGCCCCCCCGCACGCTGTGTAGGGAGCGCACACGGCAAACCAAAAGTTCACCATGGGTGCACGCATCCTACGTCTGCAGATGCACAGAAACGCGCCTGCGCATTCGCACAGAGGACCGAATAAACATGAATAACCCCACTGTCCGTTCCTATATATGCCTGGAATATTATGACCGTCTCAGGGTGTTATAATTCACCTTTAATGGACCTTAGCAGGTTACTGGAGTAATTGTCCCTTTGAAAATGCTGTCACCAGCGAAACACGTCAGGTAGACTACTAATCACAGCATTCTACATTCTATCCACAGCTAATTGCCTATTGAACCTTGCTGTAACAATTGCAAATTTCTCCATTGTGAGACGAATAAAGGAATTCTATCTATCTAAAACGGGAGTCTGATTTTCCATCTTTACATGGGAAAATTACTCCAGTAATCTGCTAAGGACTCTGAGCCCTTTGTAGCTGAGCAGTTCTACGTAGGGTGTGACTGCATAGGATTGGATATGTGGCTGCAAACTACATAGATCTGCTCAGTTGCAATGATGATTATTTACACTAAGCACCTTATTCAGACCTGTTAGCAAGACTGCAATCTTTGCAGATGGACAAAACCATGCTGCACTGCAGATGGGGCAGATGTAACATGTGCAGAGATAGTTAGATTTGGATGAGGTGTGTTCAAACAAAATATAAACTGCAGTATAAGAATAAATCAGGCAGTATTTACCCTGCACAGAAACAAAATAACTCACCCACATGTTATCTCTACCTCACCTGCATTGCACATGGTTTTGTCCATAGCAAAACAAATGAGCTTTGTGATCTGGTCTGAATTAGGCCCTATGTTTCTGGCACAAGGCAACAAAAAAGTTTATTCACATCTCTGAAGTTTAAACTTGCAGGGGAGGAGAGGTGCCCCCTTGGGAGCAGGAGCCCGGCGGCAGATGACTCCATTGCCTCCCAGAGTTCTGCCTCTGCACCCTGACAGAACGGGAAAACACCCCTTGATGTGAATAGGTCCACTAATTTCACTAATCTGCGACTGAGACAGGCTGGGAGTGGTCATCCCTGATATCACAGACCCTTCGCATGCTTGGGTGCGCCTGCGTTCTTTCAGGCATACCCAGAAAACTCAGGTTTCCACCGCCAAATGCCAAATTTGCGTCAGTCATACTTCGAGAGGATTACATTTATGATCCATACACAATTTCCGTGGCTAATTACCCTAGCACATGCTCTGAATACATAGGGTATGCATGCACAGTTGTTTGATAATCGCTCTCAACTCTGAATCAGGCCTCTAATGCTGGGGACGAGTTTAGCAGTCTAAGATCGCCCCCAAGACTGCCCACAGCCTCTACCAGCACAGCTGGGGTATACTTATTATTAATGGGATTAGAATTCTAAGGTCACCACCTTGCCAAGAAATACATTTTGCAGTTCTTTAACAAATTTTCTATTTACCATCAACAACTTGTAATACACCACAAGAGGGTGCTGGTGTTGAGGAAATCAGCCAAAAATGAACCAGGCATTCATATACTCACATCATAAACTTATATCAGCCCATGCTGTGAGCAGAGTTTGGGCAGCTTTTCACTTTGGCATAATACTTTGATGGAAAAACGTGCAGATCCCAACGGGCTGCAGCACAGAAGACGGCCCTCCGCTGCTCACGGAACAATACACCCCTTATATATCTGCCATAGACATTGATTGTATGCGTGTAATAATTCCAAAGCATTCTCGTCTCTAGCAGGGTAAGGCAGGGTTGGGTGAGGGTGGGCTTTATTTTATATTTCTGGCGGCGCTGTTTTTATAGTTATGCCACTGCAGGGAATGCTTTGGCTGCAAGTGCTAGCTTCTGTCACTAAACAGGAACCAGCATCCTCTAACCACCATCAAGATGACACTGACGCTAATTCCCATTATCCCAGCTAATTCTGCCCTCCCCTGTCTCCTTATTGGCTCCGAGTCACATGCTTCCTTTGGTACACACAGCCTTGGATGTTTAATTCACTCCTTTCCTATGGCAGTCATTCCGTTGTTCTTTTCATGACAATCACTTTGTGAATAAATCCTCACTGTGATCAACTACGGTAATAGGCTTTGAAGCATTGCGACTAACATGTATGTGCATTCAGTCAATTATCTCATCTGGGAAACATAGCATAGTGTATAACTATGAATCAGCCTCTTGTTCAGCAAAAAACAGGACAAAAGCAAAGAAAATGGACTCAGCGCAAATTTACTATTTCTTCCGAATTGCAGCTGCAATCATCCACTTATATACAAAAAAAACAGAAAAGAATGGACGGAAAGCAGCGCTATTGAAAGTAATAAGTTTATTAATTCTAATAATTCAATTAATAATACAATAAAAATTAATAACATACAATTTTTCAATAATTTGTATATACCGGCCGGCATTAAATAAAATTAAAAAGTATAATTAATGAAACAGGAGCTCTTGCACAACCGTATAGAAATATATATATGTAAAAGAACAGTAACTTAATAATAAATTAATTAATTAATAAGTCAATATCCTGATATCCAATCCAAGGTGGGTAGACGGTTAGCTATAATACATTCAAGATTATATTTCGTGTTCCTGAACTCTCTCACAGTTCAGCACTTTTTAGCTCTTTTAGTTTACGATAGGTGCCTTGGATGGTGCAGGTATCTTTTAGAGTTCTTTAGCTGGAATTTATTGCAGCCCGCAAATTAGGGCTTTTATAATCGCCAATTCTCTAGCTTAATTTGCCATCATTTTGTAAAAAATATAGCAAAAGTTATAAATACTTGCAAGTGAAGCTCCACATTAAAAGAAAAAGTCCTTTTCTGCAATTGATATCCTCAGGTCCTCTCCCGGCTTTTAGTATCTTCAATGATGCAGCCTTATCCAGAGAAGGTATAACCTGGGCAGCAGGGTGGAAGGTAGTCAGCGTCTAGATAGGATTTACGCGTTTCCCCGCCTCTCCTAAGTAGGGCAGCAGCTTCCTCAGAATCCTCCGTGAATGTACCGGCTTACAAGAGCCAGGTTTCTTGTACTGCAAATACTGATTGGTGGATTCCAATGTCTGGGATAGTCCTATAGCAAAAGGTCTACTGTTCTTTAAAAAGAGAAAAAGGATATACTGTAGCAGGCACATTTTTGCTCGGCTGTCCACCCATCCGCACGCTGGAAGTCCGAGCAGACAGGCTAAGATCCGTGTACACACGGTTGCATATGTGCATTGGCACGCCACTGCCCTTCGGTGCCCTTATAGGCGTGCCTTCGCTCCCCATGTGTGGTCCGTTCGCTCAGCTGCGAGTGAATGTGTAAGTGAACAAATCAAACAGAATAAGGGCCTATGGACAATTTTTACTATACTAGAACACTACACAGTATACATAGGCGTGCGCAGACCATTTTATTAGGAGGTTCACCATTGGTGGGTAGTGTCCCACAGTTGGGATTCCCCCTGCTTCCTGCTTATCTGTTTAGCATAGCAGTGAGGAATAGTTGCTGCGCCCACGGAAGGGAGGGACATAGCTAGCAGCTCTCACAGAACTGGTCATGCCCCCAACAAATTGGGGGCGTGGCCTCACAGGAGCGCTGCAAGCATAAACCACACCTGACCAGGAGGCCCCCTTCCTTCTGACAGCTAAATGTTGAGAGGTATGAAATTGCGTGTGTGAAGCTCCTGCACCATTGTGTACCTTGTGCACCGGATCATGGGGAGTAGTGGTACATCTAATGTTACTGTGTAATCTCATATGACATGCAATGTCCGCCAGTTAGTCATGTGCTGATTGCAGGAGGAAAAGGCCACTTGTCATGTTTACTAAATGACCAGACAATTTAAAGGACTGTGTAACCTGATAAACAAAGGGCAAGGGAAAAAGAATAAAGTGGTTGAGATCAATTTAACCATGCAATTTAAATAACTGTGATAACAGCAGCACAATTTTACTGCACTAGATTAAATGGACAGTAATGACTTGAAGGTGGCATTCTGTTATTGTAGTAAAATCAGGGTTGTCTACCCTCCCGGAATGGCTGTGAGGGTCCCGGAAATTGGTTAAACTTCCTGGCCCCCTGGAAAGGTAGGCAAGTCTCCCGCGACACCAAACCCCCCCCCCATCTCCACGGCAGGGGGTCCGTGTGAGCAAGTGACGCGATTTGCATCTTTGTAGCCCTGCTCCCCACTGTCTGAAATATTGGCATTACACAGCGGGGGGCAGGGATACGATCGCATTGGTCACGCCCCCACACTCATCATACACTGAACACCTTGCCCTGTTATTGGCCACGCCCCCGTGCCTGAATGAACTGGCTGCCACAAAGTAGACAACAGAAACCATTGTCTGCTGTTTTGTTTTGTTTTTGGTCTGATTTCAGTTCATTCATAAAGGTAAAAAAATGGTTTTGGCAGCTGTGTTTAGTAACCATGTAGCTTTCCCTGCTAGATTGGCAGCTCGTTCAGCAAGACTGGCATTTCTTCACTTTTTCTGTCATCACCTGTGGCCTCACTAACTCTATTGACAGCAGTGGTTTCTATATCACTCACTTTCCCAGAGACTTCTCTCTTTGACCTACAGTATACCTAGGAACACATGTTTTGGGTGAGTGGAGGGTCATGCTTCTAAAAGTGATGTTATACCCTGTACAGTATTATACAGATATACTGTGTGTGACACACTAACACAGGACTAACCATTTTTCACGTGTTCCTGTCAGGGCCGTCTTAACATTAGCCCAGGCCCCTGGGCAAAATAATTCACTGGGGCCCCCTCTCCTCGCCTACGCGCAGGTAGTGGTGTCCGGGCAGCCTGGGAGCTTGTAGCCCTATTTGCCGGGCGGCAAGGAAGCGCTGCTGATTTTGAAAAGTCTTACCAGATGCTGACTGGCTGAGAGAATTCAGCCAATCAGCGCCAGTCCAGCTTTTTCAAATTCAGCAGCACTTCCTTCCTGCCCCACCGCCCGGCAAATAGTGCTACAAGCTTCCAGCCACCGCTGCCCACCACTGCAGCCTCAGCAGCTCCCCGGAGCAGTGCCGTCTTCCCCATTGGAGTGGGCCCCTAAGCAACTACCCATTAGGCCCAATGGGAAAGACAGCACTGGTTTCTGTTGTACTTCTGCCTTCTTGACTTTCAGTCTCCTCTCTGTGGACTCAATGTGTGGGGATGGGGGTAAGTGTCTGTACTCCGATTGGTTGAGTGTGATGTTACTCAGCCAATAAGAGCACAGCAGACAGTACATGCACTGAGGAATCTAATCAGCGGTCACGTCATCGGATGCAGATTCAGTGTTAGTTCTGTATACAGCTTGCATATACACAGAGCAGTGCACCCACTGGAAAGTTAACAATCATTTTGTACATCATAGGGGCAGAGCTATGGCCATGTCCGGGGGAGGGGCTCCCCTCCAAGAAGTCACATGCAATCCAGCCTTGAGCTTTCCGGAGATTGCGTTTGATATATGACATGTGGTTCTTTTTATATATCGCATGAGATACCAGCCAATCCTGCCCAGCTTGAAAGCAATCTAGCAGATTACTTCTTCAGCCGGCGTGAGTTGCAGGCTCTGATGCAATGTGCATGGGACTACACATTACATAAATCCTGCTGTCAATCACATTAATTTGCATTAAAAGGGCTGAAATATCATGTAAATCGCCTTAGTGTATGGGGGTCTATAGTCACACCTACCTTTTCTGTGGCTGCGCTCCCGAACTTCTCTCCTGTGGCTTTGATCATTCTGTGATTGGAAGATTCTTATTTATTTTCCCCAAGCTGCTTTTTTTACATGCTGGGAGAATGGTCTCTGGTGCCCGCAGCAGTGTAAGGGGCCAGTGGCGTAAGTTTATCCCAGTTCCCCAGAGGCAAAATAAATGTTGGTGCCCCCCACCTCACACACACACACACACACACACACACACCACCTTATATAAATATATGTACGCATGTGTGTAAGTATGTATGTACTGTATGTTATGCATTTTATGTTTAAAATAAAGAGTAATGTCTATGGTCCTGCTAGGATGGGGAGTCAGCCTTATAAGCGATATCAACAGCTTTCAATTAACTGATTTAAACATGTAGGAGTGGAGAGGTGCCCTCTTGGGAACAGGAGCCCGGCGGCAGATGACTCCATTGCCTCCCATAGTTCTGCCTCTCAAAGGGGCTCCTCATCCCATTTGATAAACTTCCAGGACACAGCCTTTCTATAAAAGTGCTGGCTTGGAGGTTACACAAGACAGGATTATTTTATGTCCAATCCTAACACCTTTAGTTTGACCTTTCAGCCATTTAAATTTTGTAGGTATCCTTATTTATTTATTACCACTGATTTATATAGCGTACACATATTCCGCATCACTTTACAGAGAATATTAGAACATTCACATCAGTCCCAGCCCCAGTGGAGCTTACAATCTATATTCCGGCCTACAACATGTACACACACATAGAAAATCTAGGGATAATTTTGTTGGGAGCCAACTACCTACCAGTATATTTTTGGATTTGGGAGGAAACCGGAGTACCCAGAGGAAACCCACACAAGCATGGGGAGATTATACTAACTCTGCACAGTTAGAGCCATGGTGGGAATCGAACCCATGACCCCAGCGCTGTTAGACAGTAATGCTAACCATTACACCGTCCTTCATTTTCTCCTCCCCATGAGGTTCTTCATAGTTCTTACTTTTTAAAACACTATTATGGCGTATCCAGTCTAGTTATTCTCATACAAAAATAACCAGGGCGGCCTTTGTCTTCACATTTGCCAAGTGCTAGGAAGTGTAAGTAACTGAATACTGTTTTTAAGTGATTTATATGTCTGGTGGCTCAGGCTGGCCCTAGGCTTGTACAATTCTGTTGTGGTTTCTGATTTAATTGGAAACTAGGGAATAAATAATTATGCTCCCCACACTACATCACACTTGTTAGCCTGCACTCTTTCTCTACACATAACTTTGTATATCCTTTCATAAGCAAAAAAAAAAAGCAACAACTGATGTGGTTTATTGTAGACAAATGGTGAAAACCAGAGGGAGGGGATGTGCTGTGGACTTTATCTATAGAAGTAATAACTTGTTCAGATTTGTTTAACTGTTTTCTCCTTAGAGCCATGTCTGGTGAGAGAACAAAAATGTATTATTAATGCATAAGAGATATGGCTCGGAGACGGTTCTCGGTTCGCCAATAGCTGTGTTCTGCCAGGTTCCCCTGAAGCAAGGGAACCTGCTCTGCTATACTGCCCCTCTGGGTTCTACCTACAAGTTAAGGGAACCTCTCAGCGGCTGGATTTGGAAACTGGATATGTTAATGCGTTCATACAGATGAATTATTTGTATTTAACCGAGTTTTGGCTAAATTGCCTATGTAACCTCATTTCACTCGACAAGTACATAACTTGTAGTGGCTCAAATAACTATATAAATAGAAGTAAAGCGTTCACATGATGTGCTCTGATTAGAAGACTGAATTCCAGATACTATTAATACAACTTTAAACAACACCGCTAGAATGTTAATCCTCAAAACCCAAGTCCCAGCAGCCAACAGAACATATGTACAATTGGCTTGTCTTTACACTTACTAAAATCTACTATTTATGGCTCAACAGAGAAAACTGCAACAAATTTACCACTGGCAAAACCTCTTCAGATTTTAAGCCAGTGGTTCCCAAACTGTGTGCCGTGGCACCATGGGGAGCCTCGTGACCCTTGCAGGTTACCTCAGGTTGTGGTCCAGGACCCATTCAAGTGAATTGTGGTGAATGTAATTGGCAAAGCCAGTGCTTTTGGCTGCCAATCGTAAAATATGTGGAAAAACAGAAGCAAATCTAGAAATCTAGACACTCACAACATTATTAAACCTAAAGATAACCAACAGTATAAACGCAATTTATTTAATGAACATATTTTTTTACTTTCTCAATGAGAATCTTTTAGCCTATGAGTGCCTTGGATAAAATTCTAGTACTATAGGGCGACGTGATTTAAAAAAAAGTTTGGGAACCACTGTTCTAAGTTGTTTGTGTGTAAGCATCATGTCAGTAGCGTAACAGCAAACGCCCAGATCTACTAGTCTGCATCCCGGCACTCCTTCTGGCTCCTTATGAAAAATGTCCCTCACAAAATGTCCGCCGCCGCTTCCTCTAGCTGCTTCAAAAACTGTCTGCTGTAAGGGGGCAGCCATCATGTGAGGGACATTTTTCATAAGGAGCCAGAAGGAGCGCTGGGATGCAGACTAGTAGATCTGTGTGTCCCGACTCCCGACCACATATGCGGCGGCAGCACAATAGCCCACAGGCCCCCAACGGCCACACTAAGTCAGCTGTTGCGGGGTCTGCGGCGCTATTCCAGCATGGCTGTGGTTAACGAGGATGCCCTTGTCTGAACGGGAGAACGCATCGTTAATGATATTGAGTGTTTATACTAGGTAATATTGTGTACTAGATCGCGTAGCGCAGGGGTGGCCAACCTGTGACTCTTGAGCCGCATGTGGCTCTTTTCATAATGAAATGTGGCCCCCGCACCCGCGGCCCTGCTGCTTGCCTCCTCTGTGCACTACTTTGCTGTGTGCTTGTCATGACGTCACGGGAAGAGCATTCTGTACCCATAGTCAGGAACCGGGAACAGATACCGCAAGGGGGTGAGAGGGTGGGTGCTGCGGCCGGACGTCAGAGCAGGTCTGTGGCTGCATAGCAGAGTGGTTGTGGGGCTGTCTACTTACCTTTGGGAGTCATTTTTTTCAACACTGAAACAAGTCAAATCAAAACATTGATGTGTTCTTACAGACAGGCATGTGAAAGAATGACCCCAAGTAAATTTGCATACGAGCCAGATTGTAAAATGAAAATGATTGAAAACAAGAATTGTCCGATGACCCGCTAATAAAAAAAAAGACAGCAAAGTGAAAAGGTAATCAAGTTGTTGTTTCTTATATTAAACTGAGGTTTGACACAGGGTCATGCTCCTACAAGTGTCATTCCAAAGACGTGAACACAAAAATGGGGCATGGCCTTGTGCGAGCTAGGCCGCACCCATTTTACGCATGGTATCGGCTCTTAACAAGAGATAAATGCAAGTGTGATAAGGAGAGATAAACGTCCAGCCAATCAGCTCCTTACTGACTTTTTCAAACACAGCCTGTAACATGGCAGTTGGCAGTTGATTGGCTGGATGTTTATCTCTCTTTATCACCCTTGCATTTATTTCTTGTTAAGGCTTAATTCATCTGCCCCAATGTGCCCAGGTTATCAGGAGGATCATAAACTATTACAATAGGAGGATACCACTAAAAATATCTCTGAACAGCTGGGTCTCTGAGAGGGTACGTTGGCTTGGTGACAGAGGAAGATAAATGTGAGATTTCTCTGTTCCTTTTATAGCTGTATTGCAGCTGGTCACAATCATTGCCAACAGAATACATGCACTGACATCACATAAAGTATAAGTGGCCCCTTCTATTGAATGTTTTCCATTCAATTTGACACATTAAAGGCATATCAGCCAACACTGAGTCCCTTGACGTCTTGTACAACTATCTCTGATAAAACACAAAACAAAAAACTAGAAACCAAACTCACACAGCATTAAACATTTGGCTGAATAAATGGGAAAAATTCCTAGAAAATAAATAGTCTTGTAACAAGAAAACAACAATGATGAGCCATCGGACATGCTGACAATGAACAGACACATGAAAAAATTTGGGAAAAAAGACGGATCAACAATGTCTGATAAAGAACACAAACAAGAAATACATGAACTGTTATTTGCGGAGCCATATACACTATTAGTAAAGAACAAATTAAAAACAACCAGCATGCCTAGACCTTATACTTATGGATGGACCAAAAAAATCACTTGGTTTCGTTCAGCAGCACAAATGTAATTTGCTCCAAAGAGGAACGTACAGAAGTGTCCTCATACATCTAGCCTAAATATTCCACACAGCGGGAGATGCCTGGTGTACTGTAGTTCAGCTGGCAGGTCCCATGTAAATACATTGGCAATGGGTGTCTTTTTTTTTGCAGAAAAATGGGGCCTATTAATTGCGTTTAATTCATGAGTGCAAATCATCTCGGCAATGGCCACATTTTAGAGTGGTTGAAATTCGCACAAAAGTGGGGTAGCGAGCAATTTTGTGAGTAATGTGGTACCCAAAATTGGGTGCCACATATTTTAATCAGCATAAGTTGCCTGTGCGTCCTATTCACATTACTTTGCAGATAAGACACATTTAAATGGAAAAAGTCACATGGAAAGATGCCCAGCGCTACTAAGTCACAGCACAGCATGCCATGAGTAGAAGGGCTGTTTAACGTGCTAGATGTTTGTGGACACATCTGTATCAAAGCCTCCTATTATAATGCAAATTGATAAACTTTTAATTAAGTATTTGTTATATATGTAAATAAAATTAGGCTTGTATAGAATACCGGAGGCCTGTCTTTCATGTATTAATGTTTAGCCATCAGTAGAAGATATGGAGGGAATATAATTTAGGACAATGGCAGCTAAGTGCTGTCAGAAAATAGATTACTGCCACTTCTCAGCCACATACACTATCATAGAGGTGTACAGGATAATTAGCAATGCTGGTCTCCCATGTTCTAGCACAATGTGCGCCAAAACCAGATGAAAGGGGAAGGTGCACAGGGAGCAAGTACCCTGTGACTTCTTACCTGTACACTACCACTAACTGCTGTATAGCAGTGCCCCGGTACACCGGGCAGGGAGAAGGGATACTGCTTTATCAAGGGTGTAACCAGGGCCGGTGCCGCTCACCTGCTCATGGGGGAGGGGGGGCTGATGCGGGCGCTGCGGAGTCCTGGGGGGGGGGGCTTGGGTGGAGAAGCGGCCTCTGCCGAGTGGGGGGGAGGGGTGCTTGAAGCGGCCACAGCCACCGAGGCCGGGGGGAGGTGGGAATGCGGCCGCCGAGTTCAGGAAAGGGGGGGGTGTTTGAGTTTGGTGTGGGGCACTGCTCACCTGGCTCCAAGGTGGGAGGATCTGGTCCCAAATACCTCCCTGCAGTGGCCGGCGCCCCAGGCAAATGCCTAAAGCTGGGATTGGGGTTCTTGCAAAAGAGATGCAAGAGAAAAAGGCTGATTAAGTCTTTTTGGGGCACTCTTTTATTGTTTAATTATTGTGTATATTTCTACATTTAAGGTTGGGAGGAGAGCAGTGGTAACCCTGAATATTTATACAGGGTATCACGCAATTATGTGAATTTGTTTTATCTAAAAATATTGATGTAAAACACTAACTTCGCTAACTGGGTAATCACCAATAATTTTTATTAATCCATGTAGATCTTTTTTGTGCCAATTAGGCAAAACACTTTTTGGTGTGAGAATAATTTCAGATACAGATCGGAATTCAATGACCTCAGGAATAAACTGGGGATTTGTGTATCTTTGTCTATCCATAGGACCGACATGTGTCTTATTCGACAGGGCACATAAAATTTTAAGGCATATCATAATAAAAGTTAAATCTTAAATGTAGAAATATACACAATAATTAAACAATAAAAGAGTGCCCCAAAAAGACTTAATCAGCCTTTTTCTCTTGCATCTCTTTTGCAAGAACCCCAATCCCTTAAAATAGAGTTTTCTTCTGAACTTATACTGGGAGCACCACCAACCCTCTTAATAGGCATTAATAGCCACGATGACTGTATGTTGGTTTTCAATATAATACTAACCAAAACGCTCATGAGCAAGAATTTTTGTGTGCGGACTCACTCACGTCTGTTTTAGAAATGCCTAAAGCTGCCTAGTGGTGGCACCGGCCCTGGGCGTAACTACCATAGGTGCAAGGGGTGCAGCTGCTATTGGTCCCAGAGCTGAAGGGGGCCCATATTTACTGTCTAAGTAATGTGTTTTACATACATTTATCACCATCAGTCACTAAATAGGGGGCCCTTACAAACTCCAGATCCTGTAACACTGGGCCATAAAGACCATTACAAATGTCAATAATAATTATAATAAGTCCTGAACACACATTATTCCCAGGACTGTAATAGTATAGTGGTCTAGCATTGTCACCCAAGTTTCAACAAGTTTATCCTCCTTGCCGCATCTTTCCTATCATCATGGAAATAGAGATGAAGCAGTTTAGATCACCTATCAATATCTTGGCTTATGTTAATGTATGTATTTATTTGTTCTACTTCTTACAAACCTAGCAATGTTCATTGTATTGCATTTCTTTTATCGTTATAGCTGTTTTTATTTTGTTTGAAAGTTCAATTTTCAAGCATCAGTCACAGAGCTGATGTGACAGTTATTGCAACAGAGGACCTCTAGTGATGACAAAACATATTACACAGATATTCATACATACACATATACAGGGGGAAATTTGTCAATATGCCTGGATTTGGAGTATGCAAATACGACTGCCTGCCCGTATTTTCGGCATTTACTATGCCGAAAATACGCCAATTTGTATTCATAACGCATTCGTAGTCGTATTTTCCAATACGAATGCATGCTCCATCAAAAGAATAGGAGTAGGAATCACCATTCAGTTGATTAGTGTTTCCTAGAAAGAAAAAGTTTGATAACAAGTTATCAGAAGATTGGTTTCGCGAACAATAAGAGGCGCTTGGACAAGCTGTAGTATGGATAGGGGTTGTCACACTCCTGTAAGTGAACAAAAAAGGAAGGAATATACTGCGCTATAGAGGTAATTTAGTGAATTAAATTTCGTGGTGCCAATTATGTGTAAATATAAAAAAATCTATTTCATAAAGACATAGATATAAAACAATAACAACATGTATTAAAAAAATGTTGATTCCTTATTAACTAAGCGGCCGTATGTAATATACGGCTGCTAATTGCCGTGAAAATACTCCTGGAAAATACAACTCATTTTCCAGGCGTATTTGGCTTTAGCCTGCACGGATTAGTCAGATCCATGCAGTGTAAAAAAATGGTAAAAATAAATAAGGGGGTTATTCTAGTTCATTCTTTCTGACAAAATCCTTCTTAGATGGACAAAACCATGTGCACTGCAGGTGGGGCAGATGTAACATGTGCAGAGAGAGTTAGATTTGGGTGGGGTTTTTCTTCAAAGTGAGATCTATATTGCAGAGTAAAATCATGCAGTCAGTATTTTCCCTGCACAGAAACAAAATAACTCACCCAAATCTAATTCTCTCTGCACATTTTACATCTGCCCCCCTGCAGTGCACATGGTTTTGTCCATCTAAGAAGGATTTTGTCAGAAAGAATGAACTAGAATAAACCCCTAAGTGAGGTTCCCATCCCACGGCCATAACCAACCCAGGGCTCAAAGAGCCAGTCCTGGTTTTAAAAATTCAGGGAATAATTGAAGTAGGGGTTGCCCGTAATTTTTAAAACCAGCACCAGGCTCAAGGGCCGGTCCTGGTTCCCAAAATACAGAGGGACAAATTGACTAGGTTCCCCCCGTATTCTGGAGCCAGTACATAACTGTTTATAATTGGGAACAAAACAGTGATAACAGTTGATTCTGTAATAACAGACAGAAAGGGATAGATGTAGCCACACTCCTCTATCCCTGTGCGCCACAGCTTCTTTTTGTTTGTCGCACCCACAGCTCAGAATCGCCAAGCTGCAATATCCCTGCTCAATGTGTTTCTATGAGCTGTGGGAGAGAATTAGAAGCACGTGCATGGCAATGGGTTCATGCCAGTCGTCATGGAAATTGCACTTAGATATTGACACGGGATAGATGAGCGCAGCTACATCTATAAGGGGTACGTACTCCTAATGCTGTGTACACACGGTACAATCTAGCATTAGATTTTGACTATATAGTCAAAATCGCATGCAGATCGCAAGAAGATCGTATGCAGATCGTACAGGTTTTTTACCTTGAGCTCCCGATGCGCGCTCCCGTGACAGCAAAAATCGAAACCCAGATAGACAGGGCAGCAATGACTATATAGTGCAAATCGAATGTAGATAGCATGAATTGTATGTAAATAGTATAGAGATAGCAAAAAGTGCATAGCACTCGAATCTTAAGTTGAATAGCAAGTGAATCTCACCGTGTGTACAGACCATAAGTAAAATGCTTTCAAAGCTGTGTACACACACTTCGTTTTGTTATTCGACTTAAGATTCGAGTGCTATGCAATCTTTGCTATCTCTGTTGTGACACCCAGGACTTTGGGGAATGCCCCTTGTACTGTCCAGGCTGGGAGTAGCCTGTTTGGCCCCCAACATATGACACTTACAGTGCCCCTCGGAGGGTTGCTAGGCAACCAGACATGTGCAGCCTCGAGCAAGCAGGACCCTGAAGGGTTAACCCTGCCTCTGTGGAAAGGCGCGAAGAGGGGTGCCCTGTGATTGGAGGAGACAGGGAGCGCCAAAGAGGAGGAGGAGGAGAGTACAGGGGCGCGAAAAAGGAGAAGGTGCCGTGGCGTGAACGGAGTGAGCGGTGTGTGAGCCCCAGCAGCACGAGTACCTGCAGCGTGAGGAGAAGACGGGCAGAGGGACGGCAGCGATACAGCATCCACCCGCAGAGACCTGGCGCAAGTGACCGGCAGCAACATCTAGCCGCGTCACAGGACAAGCGCCCGGAGATCCCGACAGCACCAGGAGAGAGAGACGCAGGGGAACGGCGGTGCCCGCGTCAGACGGACCGGCGGCCCGTGACGTCAGCGGAGCCCGGACAGCCAGCGACAGCCCCTGGAAGATCGCCGAGAGGTCCTGCCAGGCTACGGAGAGACCGCACAGCGCAGGAGAAGACGCCGGGTGAACAGGGCGGCCGCGAAGACAGCTGGCGGCAAGGCGCAGCCGGGCGAGTGCGGCACAGCTGAGTGTGGCAACGCTGCGGCTGCAGCGCCCACACTAGCGTGCCCCCCCCTTTGGAGGAGAGATCCAGCAGCCGGCAGGACAGACCTGAGGAGACCCCAGCGCTACGGCAGGAGCCGCTACTAGAACTGTAAGTGCTGCACAGCAGCCCTCTCCCCTAACAGCCCCAACACCATACACAGGCCACCTGTAGTTACCCTCCACAGAGGCACCCAGAGACACATAGGCGCCCAGAAGGCAGTAGGGGGAGCTTGCAGCCTGCCCACCACATTGCCTTTCACCTACGCCCGTTGCCAACAACAGGATATGGTCCACATGGACCCTAACTAGAGCCAAGAGAGTGGCATTGTTGCTAGCAAAGACACCGGCTTCCTAGGTCACTACCCCGCAACCCCTGCACTGCTGAGCGAGGACGGCCTGTGAATCAGGGGACCCGGACGTACCAGCCTCCTAGATTAGCAGGGCAAAAGCGCCACCTTGTGGCCGTAATCCGGAATTACCTTCCTAAAAGTTAAGGAGACTACAGTTTCTGTTCCCCATCGCCGGAACTCCACCCCTTTTTCAAGATTAACCCTGTGCACAGGTCTGTCTTGGAGGCAGTAGGTGACGTTAGAAACCTGGGTACCCAGTAAGCATAAAATGGTTTAGAGTACTATTGTGTGACGTTGTTTTCTGCTGTGAAGTCATTGAGCTGACAATTCTGTGTGTTTCCATGTAATTGCTAAAATCGCTTTGTATTGTTACCATTGATAATTGCCTTTTTGGGGTAGCTTGTCATAGATTGTTGCATCCTCCCCTTGGAGGACACGACTGCCTCACCCTCGGGCATAACCTTTACTAAACCTAATCCTCCCGCAACGCCCAGCGGTGGTATACGCCGTCCTGAGGGCCCTGCAGTCCTGTCCGCAAAGGAGACGTAATAGAACAAGGGAGGTTTAAGAGTGTAACTGTTGTAGGAGAAAGTACTTGTTAGTTACCTTCCCCGGAGGTATATTCATACATGAATAGAAGTACCTTAGGCTAGGCCAGTATACGTTTGTTGTGTTTAGCCTATTTGCATTGTGTTGTATTATGGAACAAAGGGTATTGTGGTAGACCTGCCAGCTACCGTGTTGAAATTGTTAATTGCACTATTAATAAACACCCTTGAACCGCTACTTTAGCCTCATTCCTGTCTCAGCCGGGCCTCAAGCGAGAAGGAGACGTCGTGGCCAAGATCCCGAGGTCAAGATAAAGGTAAAGGGTTACTGGCCGCCTTTTCCGGTGCACCACACTGTGCTATTTACATACAATTCATGCTATCTACATTCGATTTGCACTAAATAGTCATTGCTGCTCTGTCTATCTGGGTTTTGATTTGTGCTGTCACGGGAGCACGCATCGGGATCGCAAGGAAAAAAACCTGTGCGATCTGCATACAATCTGCTTGCGATCTGCAGGCGATTTTGACTATATAGTCAAAATCTCATGCTGGATTGTACCGTGTGTACACAGCATAGCAAGGGAATCTCACCATGTGTACACACCATTAGATTCGATGTTAGATTCGATTTTCTATTAGATCTGGCATTAGATCTTCCCATTCAATTTGGCATTAGATCTGTACTTTTGAATTAGATAACAATTTCGATGTCAAATTCCATTTACATTCATGGTACAGTATACATATTTGATTTACTGGATCGAATTCGATATTTCCTTTGCTGCACAGTCTAGTTTTCTTTTCGATTTTGAGAAAACGGGAGCGTGCATTGAATCGAATGCAGATCGAAAGTGTCCTAAAAACCATTCGATGTGGATTCGATTTTGCTTCTGTAAGCAAAATCGAATCGAAAACAGGGAAAAATCGAAGCATGTGTACACAGCTTAACTCTAATAACCAACACTGGTGCCTGCTTTTTATTTTAGCAACCAGAACTGAACTCTGCTCCTCCCACTAGTCACCAGGCTAAAATTTATGTTGCGTTCACACGGTTAGATGTGGAATTCGATTCGATTTAATATGCTGTTTGATTCAGGGCCGGTGCAAGGCACCGGAGCGCCCCAGGCGATTCGGGGTGGGGGCGTCCCGGTGCCGGGGGGTGTACCTGTCCTGCAGCTGTGTATATAAAGCTTGCAGCGGCGGCAGCAGCGGGGGGCCCCTGCAGTCAAGAAATAACGAGCGCTATCCGCCTGGCTACGCGGAAGCGCTTCTGTTGTGAAAACACTGGCCGCACGGCGCACGCTGATTGGCTGAATCTCAGTGTTTCCACAACAGAAGCGCTTCCGCGTAGCCAGGCGGATAGCGCTCGTTATTTCTTGACTGCAGGGACCCCCCGCTGCCACCGCAAGCTTTATATACACAGCCGCAGGACAGGTACCCCCAGTGGCCGGCGCCCTAGGCAAATGCCTAGATTTGCCTAGTGGTGGCGCCGGCCCTGGTTTGATTCGATCTGGCATTCGATTAGATTTCAATTAAATTTCTACTATATATTCTTGCCTGGCAAGACTATTTTTCTATTTGATTTCCACTAAATGTGTATGCGCATTGGGATCATTGTGCATTCAATTCCGATTCAATTTTCCTTCTATAAACAAAATCTAATTGAAAAAATTGTGAAACTCTCACCGTGTCTACGGTTAGAGATTTAGAGCTTTACACTACCCACCAGGACTAGAGTATGGTTTCAACAGTAGGCATCAGTTTTGCAGAAACCATCAATTTGGGGTTGATTTGTTTTCTAGTAGTTACTAGAATAGAATTGGAGTGTGCCACTAGCCACCAAGACTGGAGAATGATTTTACAATTAGCCACCAGGCCAGGAGGATGCTTTCCATGTTAGCTGCATTTAAGGTCGCCATTGCTGTGGGTACCACAGCCCCGCCAGTTTGGCAGAGAAGGGAGGGCCTGGGCTGTTGAAACCCCCCCCCCCCTCCGGCTGATGGTTGCAACCCGCCACATTCCACCCTACTTGATTTAATAGTGGCGGGCCACGGGTTGTCCACTGCCGCAGCCCACCACCGGTCAGTTTACCAGCACTGGGCCACGGGTTGCCTGCTGCAGGCAGTGAGCTGCCAGCCGCAAGAAAGCCCCCTCAAAGCCCCTACTACAGCATGACATGACATAATGACATCACACAGCAGCCTGCAGAGGAGCCGCTCAGCAGCCATCCTGTAGAGCAGGGAGCTGAGCAGCTTGTGTTGACTTCAAGGCTGGCTACAAGGGTAAAGGTAATATTCAAACAGCAGGGGAGGGAGGGGGAGAGGGAGCCCGGGGCCCTGTCTATTTTGACAGTCCCGGGTCCCGCAATTTCTGATGGCAGTAGACATCTCCGAGTCAGACGCTTTGTTTTCTATCCGCCAGGATTGGTGTATGATCCTTGCTACTACCTCGGGCTACGAGCACTAGCAGCATTTACATATTTGGCCTATTCACCTTAACTGTCATAAGCAGATGAAAGCCTGCAGGATAAACCATGTTCTGTAACACACATATCCTGAAACTTGAACAAAGAACAGGATTTCACAATAACTGAACTGATAATTAGAGATTTTATTATTTAAATAGCACAACCGGTCTGACTTCTTATATATAATTCTAGGACAGCATCTTTCACTTGGCTTCTTATACACTTGTTTACACCTTTAATGTTTGCCTAGCTGCCTAGGGACTGTACATGAAGAACCTTTTATGATGTTCTTCAGGGAAGCAGAATAAACAAAACATTTTGTTTTTCTTAAATCATTACTGCTGAACTTCTGCCCGAGCTGTACAACAATAATCACTTTATTGTAATGTTAATTAGTGGATCCTTTTTCTCTAGTAATGGCTCCGATTGTTTTACGGCTCTTGATTGAGGTTATTCTGACTACTGGCTGCTGCCATGAATTGCAAAGAGCGGACAACAGCACTGTGAAACATGGTCTTGTAAAGGGGTGGGCCGGTGATGATGTGATTTGCAGTATACAGATGTAGATGTGACAATCTCCACCTGCAACTTCGATTGGCATGATCCTGTTGTCATACACATGCATAGAAGTCCAGGCAATTAGAAATGCATTGCGTGAGGATATCTCAGCATGGCGATTCCGAGCCAAGGGTGCGGATTTGGTGCGACAAATGGTGAGCAAGCCGACGATCGAGGATTGATGAGCGCAGCTACATCTGTATTATGCAATCAAGACATTGACCACTCACCGAGGTCTTGGGCTGGTTTACTCTTCCAGGAATTGCTTAATCGGCATTCATTATGGCAAGAGAAGTTGAGTAGAATAAAATAGAATAGAGGAGCCTTTGGTGGATAAGTATCAAGCCTTGGAGAGGAACAGTTGAAACATTGCCCCCCCAAAAAACAACCATCTTTCAAATGTAATTTATCTCTCTCCTTTATCTGAATTGAAAAAAAATATCAGTTTGTCTTCTCTGTACTATATATCAGAGGTGGAACTACCACTGGTGCAGCAAGTGTATTGCTCTGAGGCACCTGAGGACTAAGGGGCCCACTGCTGCCACAATGCTGTGTGGCATATTGTGAACATGGGTTGGAATGGCTGCTTTGGGGCACATGGTGAACTTTGGTTGAGGAGTGCAAAAATTATATTTTTGCACCTGGGCCAATCACCCAGTTGATTGGCCCACTGTCATATAAGTTTGCTTCAACTGGTCGCTACTTCAGCTAAAGATGTTTTTTTCAAGAATGTTGACACCTTTAGCAGAAAATACATAAAAAATAAAACCTACAGTAGAGCAAAATGTTTTAATTTGATCAAAACCACCAAAATGAATTGAAATAAAACGAAAATGTGTTGACCACCAAAAACATCTATTTGATAATCTCCTCACTAGAACAATGCTGTTGGGACAGATCAAAAATCATTCCAAATAAAATAAAAAAATTCATTCTTAGAACTGTCCATCAAATAGCATGTGAGAGATTTAAATGTACAAAATGAGCAAAATGTCGACAAAGGGATAATTGATTCGTCCCCATTCCGATTGTGGGGGGTCTGCGCATGCACTTATATGCGGATGTGCAGCCCCCCTGTGCAGGTGGCGGAGGGAGGGGGTGGCTTTAG
The DNA here is from genome assembly GCF_055691185.1 of Crinia signifera. Classification (NCBI taxonomy): domain Eukaryota; kingdom Metazoa; phylum Chordata; class Amphibia; order Anura; family Myobatrachidae; genus Crinia; species Crinia signifera. Next base: position 280,586,177 of record NC_139219.1, read on the forward strand.
GTAAACATCCAGCATTTTATGGGCAAATGCTGGGCCTTCCCCTGGGAATGCAGGTGGACAGACTTTTATTTCTGAAGGGGAGAAATCATTTGATGGTTGGTGACTATCGAATAATTTCTCTCCCCTTCGGGTGCATACGAGGGGATGTGTTCACATACATCCCCTTGCATGGTACTGAGGGGATTCGGTGTCGGGGGGGGCCCACATTTGGCGTCAGGCAGCGTTTCAGCATCGAACGACCACTGCTTATCAAAGCCTTGCTGAATCAGGCCCAAAGTGTGCAATGTTTTGAACACTGACCGTCGATTGAGGGTTAGAATGGCAGCAGAAAGTTTGGGACTTCCAGAAACTACTGTGTTAGAGATCTTGATAAGCGAATTAGCGATGTAAAAGGTGTGTGCCTGCTTGGTTTACACGGTTTGGACTCATGATCAAAAAAAGACAAGTGTGTGGCTATTTTCCCATGAACTTTTGGAGCGAGTACAAATTGAGCCTAATTTTTTGGACAGAGTGATAACAGGTGAGGAAACTTGGATCTTTGAGTACAATCCAGAGACCAAAAGGCAAAGAAAAGAGTGGCAAACACCATTGTCGCCTAGCCCCAAAAAAGGACAGAATGAGCAAATCACAAACCAAATCCTTTTTTTTTTTACTCAAAGGCGTGGTCCACAAGGAATTATTACCTACTGGCCAAATTGTTTTACGCAGGAGTGCTCAATCTCTTAAGAATTAGCGTCCTCTGCGTCCACAAGGAGATTGCCACTACCGGGGTCCTTCATCGCGACAATGCTCCAAGTCACACATCGCTGCAAATGAGGGAGGAGTTTTTGTCCAAGCACAATGTGATAAATGCTGCATCAACCACTCTACAGTCCAGATCTGGCCCTGTCTGACCTCTTTTTGTTTCCCAGGAGCATGGTATGAAAGGATACCATATTATGATTGTGGACAAAGTAATAGTGTCTGCAACAAGGGCACTCAAGGACATTCCCGTTAATGCCTTCTAGTCGGTTTACCAAGCTTGGCAGAAACACTGTCAATGGTGTATCGATGCTCAAGGGTCATACTTTGAAAATTATTATCCCCATATATCTGAATGTTGAATAAATTGTTTTGCCTGGATTTAGCTTCATCACTTTCCGGACAGACCCTGTATATTGCGCAACTCTGTTTCTTAAGAAAAAAAAAAAAGCTTCTAATACTTGTATACTGTAAATAAATAGTTACAATAAAAACATGAATTCATGATATATAACATGATGTACTTTATACAAGCAAACCTACAAGAAAACAAAGCACAAAACAGGAACTCTGTATGAGAATTCTACAGCAGGAGCCGTCTTACATTTGATAGGTCTGATACAGGAAATGTTGCGGTAGTGATACTGGAAGAATATTGGGAGATATTGTGAATGAGGGACAGTGAAGTAAAGGAATATACATTGTGGATGTGTCGAAAAATGTTCTGTTACATCCAGGAATTGATGGAAGAAAGACAGTTGGAGATTTGAGAGAGAGGGGATGGGAAGTAGGAGTAGACTTGTCATCATCATAATAAAGATGGCACTTAAGGCTCAAGGTGCTGATGAGATAACCAATGTAGGAGGTGTAGACAGAAAAAAGAATGGGACTAAAGACATTCTTTAAGTACCCCAACAGGAAAGGGATGGGAGGTAGTGTTGGAGACAGAGAGGGAATTGTTATAAAGGTATGAGGACAGGCCTAATAGAGTAGAATCTTAGAGAGTGGTCAACTGTGCAACGTATAACTGTCAGGCCATAGATGACTATAGTTGAACACTTGTCCTGAGACTTAGGACGGTATTCAATCCCAGCCTCCATTTCTGGGATTGAAAACTGTTACTGAAAGCATTGAACGCAGATTCCGACAAAACAGATCCGACTTCAAAACAAGTGGGATCTGTGTTATCGGAAACGGCTGTGCATTTTTGAATTCATTGAATGTTTTTGACAATCCACGGCCGTTTTCGCAAACTTTCCAACACTCGACAGTCAGTATTCAATGTACTAACTGTCAAATGTTGGAAACTTCCTGGCGGAAGAAATGAAAAATGGGATTGAATACCCCTCTTAATGGTGATTAGGTCATTATCTACCCTGGACCTTGTTAAGCATAACAGTTGCTGTGGGAAGAACGACCATCACATTGCAGTTAGTCTAGAAGGGAGTGTGACAAAATAAAACATGATTGGAAGAGAAGTTGGGAGATATGTAATGGGTGCGATTCATGTGTGACTTTTTGTTCAAAAACTGCCAAAATCACACATTTTCCACAAATCGCACATGCAATAGTGTGTAATGTAATGTACATGACCAATTCTTTTAAGGTCAGTGAATTTTCTAGTTTTTCATCTTTTATTCATCTGATACATGTGGGAGGATAGGACAATGTTACATGTTTTTTTATCTACATATTTCAAGCTGCATTTCTCTTACATGATTTTATTTCCATACTTCACAATGATTCAGACCTTTTGAAAATTAATTTTTATTGGTAACATAGAAAGATAATGTGAGTGCTGGTGAGGTGCGGGCATTCTCTGATGTTCAGTCACTCTGGAACATACCGAACTCAGATTTTTGGAAGTATCTCCAGGTATGTAATTTTCTTGTTTCCTCCAGAAAGTCCTCTAATATCAAAAGAGATCTCACTCTCTTCGAGAAGTTATGCATCTCACCCCAGACCCCTTCGCATACTGTCTCCCAAGTATACGCGATCATTATGGACAACTTTGCTGCTAAAACACCCTCTTTTACAACCACCTGGGAGAAAGACATGCAAGCACTAGCTATACAAACAAATTGGGATACAATTTTTCGTAATACACAGTGCAGTTCTCTATGCCTGCACACATTAGAAAACCTTTATAAACTCTTATATAGATGGTATAGAACCCCATATATTCTCAATAAAATGTTTCCTGCGGTGTCCAACCTCTGTTGGAGATGTAAGTCGGCAACTGGCACTTTTGTACACATCTGGTGGGAGTGCCCCCACATTTCTGCTTTTTGGACTGAGGTATTTAGGTGCTCTGAACTAATACTGGGGGATACAGTACCCAAAGACCCGGGATTTTGGTTACTAAACCTTATCCAAATAGACACATACACTTACAAGCACTCACTACTTAGACATTTTAATAATGCGGCCAAAGCCATCATCCCTACCTTATGGAAGTCTTCTATACCTCCCTCGATGAAGCAATGGTTAAAGAAAATTGACTACTTCTTGGATATGGAAGATCTGATCTCCTTCTCCTCAGGCCAGCCCATTATTCCACTGGAGACATATCGACTATGGCATAATTTCAAACTTACACCCACTTATAGGTCATATATGTCCACATAACCTTTACCCCTTACTTTTCTTTACTTCCTTTCTCTCTTTCCTTTCTTTTCTCCTCTCTTGTAGCTTATCTATTGACTTAACTGTAATGTAGACATATTATCGATTTCAACTTGTGGATTGAATGTTATGATCAATGATGTTGTCTACTGCTTCAATAAAAACAGTTTACGCAAAAAAGAAAGATAATGTGAATGGTAATTCACTACAGAAAAATAGGAAGCCGGGAGAAGAATTTTGGGATTCAATGACCTGATGGGGATTGCAGAATATTGAGCGAATCCACATAAGGCTGTAGAGAGAAAGCAAGAAGCTTTAAAGAGAGTGTGAATTCTTACTGATGGAAGCCAGAGGATGAATAGGGTTTTCTTCATTGCTGTTCTACTTCTGGAATTATGGGGTTAGTCTAGAGTACTAGGGAGACTAACCTCCTGGGCAACATCATCAAGGCAGAAAGTAAGTGTGGTATTATAAATGAGTGCAGATGAGAAAATTAAGTGATCCTAGAGAAAAAAGAAGTGTAAGGTTCCAGGTCATCAAACATACGCTGAGTGAAGTAAGCCTTATAGGGCCTACACACATAGCGATTTTTAGCCATTTTTTAAGAGATCTGACTAAATCGCTTAGAAAATGACACTACATCGCTGTGTGTGTAGCGGCCAGTGATAGCTGTGTGTGGCCCCGCGCAGTGCTATTGTTGGGAGAATGAGCAAGGACCATAGATATCGTCATCGTTAGTGTTCTCTCATCAGAGAACACTGGGCTGACAGCTAGCTCAGCACACAGCTGTGTGTGCGTGTGCTGAGCAGCGCTGTGTGCTGAGCGATCTAGCATAGCTCAGATCGCTCAGCACTCTCGCTGTGTGTAGGCCCCATTAGAAAAGGGACTGGCGAATCGAGGAAGAGAGGGGAGACCAGATGACTACACTGTCCTGACAGTCCAGAGAACAGCAGTTAGCAATTACTAAATTCATTTTTCACTAATGTGTGTGCCATTAGAATGGTGATAAGAGAGAGACCAGAGACAGATAAGGGTCAGCTATATATTTTATATAATATAAATGAAAAAAATATTACGGGATCTGGGAACGCTGATTTACCTCAACTCAAATGTAATTGATGAATTTTGAAACATGATATTTAAAGGACTAAAAACAGAAGTGGACTGCAAAGCTGCTAGAGGTGTCCTCTTAAAATATGAGTAGCTGTTGCATAGAAGAGATAGACCTGATTATTACTCATGGTCTGGTGAGGGAATGAAGCTTAAAGTTTCACAGAAAGTTATTAGTGCACCCATGCGCACAGGCCGAGACTTGCTTATACATGTACTTTATCAAAAGCCACACACAGTAAAAACAACGTCCTTTGCTGAAAATACATCCATTTTTATAGGATTCCCCCTTAGTTGTAAATTGAAAGAGGTACAAGCAGTTCACTGACAAGTGTGCAAAATGTATGTGGCCTGATTTTGGGCGCAAACGCAGCAATTTCCTATCTATAGTTACACCTCTTCAAAGTATCTAAAGATGAAACAACACGTAAAACGGTAGATTGGAACAGTGGGATGGTATAAAAGGGGGGTGTCTGAGAGTGGCCGAATGATTTAAAAGAAGTGCCAGAATGTGATGTGATGATGCATATATCAGGGGGATAAAGAAGAATGATACTTTCCTTCTGGATCTTGTCTTCACCTGTCTCAGGCTATCATCATATGTATATATTAGGACTTATGGGAACAAAGGTAAAGGTATATACTGTAATACATACAAAAAGTTTAAGATTTTATCACAACAAATTTAAATAACCGGTAACTCATAAAACAATGTTCCTGCAGGGGAGCGCCCAGCGTTTTATGGGCGTGTCCATGCAAACGCTGGGTGTTCCCGTGATGTCAGCCACCGCCCTGTCTTTGTTCCAGAGCCCACATATATAATTCAGTCTCCACTGACTTATATTTACGAGCGCAGGAGAAATCATTCGATGGTCTCCGCACATGCGAGGGGATATGTTTTCATGCGAAAGGATATGGCGGGGAAGGGGGCAGTTTTTCAGCAGGGCGGGCATTCTGCGTCTCGGTAAGCTGCGATCTTCGCAGCTTAACGAGTCAACCAGAATCAGGCCCTATATTCCTTTTACTTTTGTTCGCATATGTCCAAAAATATACATATGATGATACAGACAGATACTGAGACAGATGAAGACAAGATCCAGAAGGGAAGTATAATTCTTCTTTATTCCCCTGATATATGCATCATCAGTGGCGTAAGTTTGTCACAGTTGCCCGGAGGCAAGATATATATTGGTGCCCCCCCCCAACCTTATATAATATAATTGTATGTGTCTGTTCTGAATATATATGTGTTTTATACACACACACACACACACACACACACATATATATTGAGAGAGAGAGAGAGAGAGAGAGAGAGAGAGAGAGAGAGAGATAACACATATATATTTCAGAAATCAGTTACAGAAGGGATATCAAGGCTTTCAATTAACTGATTTATTAGTTTTTGAAGCTAGCAGGGGAGGAGAGGTGCCCCCTTGGAAGCAGGAGCCCGGCGGCAGATGACTCCATTGCCTCCCAGAGTTCTGCCCCTGTGCATCATCATCATACGTTGTGCCACTCCTTTTATAGCATTCGGATTCGGACACTATTAGACTGTGACACCCCCTCTTGTACCATCCCCTTGTTCAGTCAATAGTGCACAGTTCCGATGTACCGCTTTATATTTTCAGTCCACTGACAACTGTCTGTGTGGTTAGGATGACAGAACTAAACATATTGAAATTGGCAGACAAGAAGTCACAAAACAGATAAGGAAAAGGCTGTTTTGCCAACGCACTTCAGAGATAATTGCCAAGACACAACTTTCATAGTTTATTATGGTCAGCTCAGAAGGAAGCAATATTCATCTGCAGTTGCATGGAGTTCCCCTTTAAATGACAGTACATGGGTACGAGTGTATAACTCTCTTCCAAGGCATGATGAATAATACAAGGATGCACATTTCAAATGCAGTACAGCAGGGGTGGGGAACCTTTTTTGTGCCAAGGGCAGTTTGTATGGGGAAAAAATCCTTTGGGGCCATATGTAAAAATTGATCTTACAAGTTTTCCTGCTGCAGCCGCCCCACGCTCCGGCGGCTGCCGCTAAATAGGACTCAGTCTCTGGCTGCAGTTGATTAAGAGGAATCTTGCGAGAACTACCGACTTCTCGCAAGAATTCCCCTGTGGTTGACTCCCGGCAAAGTCGCCGGACGGGTGGGCAGGCCACTCAGTCCGGCTCCTTTGGGTCAGATGTATCAAGCTTCAAAAAGTGATAAAGTGGAGAGTGATAAACAACCAGCCGATCAGCTCCTATCTGTCATTTTCAAACCCAGGTTGTAGCATGACAGTTAGGACCTGATAGGCTGGCTGTTTATCACTCCATTTTATCACTTTTTGAAGCTTGATACATCTGGCCCTTGTCCTGTATACATCTGGCCCTTGTCCTGTATCCTTTGGGGTGCAGGAAGGGTTGTAGGTGGAGCTGTGGGAGATGTTGTAGGAGTTGCGCAGGGGAGCTCAGCTGACGTGTCCAGTCATTAACAGATGTCTTTCCTGACCTTCCCATCCCACAACTCTGTTCCTCCTTTCTCTCCTCCCCCTATCTGTCTCATATCCAGAGAAGATTCCTACAAAAACATTACACATTTTGGATGGCTGATTCATCTAGAAACAAGCACAACACGCTGCCGCAGTGCACCAGGATATACTTGTTGCCACAAAATATGCTGACACTGTAACCTGAGGGTGCTCTACTTACAGACAGCTTTTGTTTACATTTTACATTGGACTTAAATAATTACCGCTGTTATCTGTAAATGTTATAAAACAATGAAAATTATTTTAGAATCATTGTTGTTTAAAAGTAGAACTTCAGTACTATGGGACAGATTCTGAGTCAGGCACAAGTGGCAATGCTGACTGTTTCATGAACTCCAGCATACTGAGCCTGCTCCGGACAAAGAAATTCAGTGTCTGGGCATGCTCTAAATCAGACTTAAGGTGCCCATACACGTTGCGATTTTAACTTGCGTTTTGAACTTTTAAAGTTCAAAACGCATCCCATCGGTTAAAATCACACTGTGTACCTGCGGGGATGCGATGCGATGCGCGTCCCCGCGGGTACAATTTTGTATAGCACAAAAAGTATCTGCAGGCAGTACTTTTTGTGCTGCATCGCATCAGTTTTGTAGTACATGCGATGTGATGTTCATTAGGTAACTATAAACTAAAAAAAAATCGCATCGCACCTGCACAGTACAGTAGATCGCATCGCATCCCCCTACAAGTGCCAAAATTGCACGGCACAAATGAAGTACAAAACACACAGCACACAAATCGGCACGTGTATGGGCAACTTTAAGCAGAGTTCACTAGTGCTGTGTGGTTTTGTTTGTCCGTTGATGGAAGACACTATCCATGACATGGGCCTTCCTGGGCATAAATGGGAGGTGACCATACGAACTGATCTGTCTCAAAGAAGTTTAATGGGAGAGTCGTGGGCATGGTGGATGACTTCAGGGCTTGCCTGCAATGTGTAGAAGGAGATGCGACATCTGTTTCAGATTAATCTTCTGCACCCACATGGGGCAGGTATAAGCCTGCTTCTTATTTATTTATTTTATTAGCAGTTTCTTATATAGCGCACACATATTCCGCAGCGCTTTACAGAGAATATTTGAACAGTCACATCAGTCCCTGATCTATCTAGACTCCCTACCACACACGCACACACAGACATTCTAGAGTTCATTTTATTGGGAGTCAATTAACCTGCCAGTATATTTTTGGATTGTGGTAGGAAACCAGAGTACCCGGAGGAAACCCATGCAAGTATGGGGAGAATATACAAACTCCACACAGTTAGGGTCAGAGTGGGAATCGAACCCATGACCACAGCGCTGTGTAATGCTAACCATTACACCATCCATGCTGCCTAATAATGTTGTACTTATGCAGCCAGGCAGATGCAGATGTATCTAAAGGTAGCCATACGCTACTGCGAGAATTTGCAGGAGTGTATAGCCAGCCAATACCCCTTGAGCCGCCCGGGACCTCCCAGGGCGGCAGGCCCTTCTGTATGTGACTTATCGGATGGAAGCCCATTCCCCATTGCTTGGAGAAGGGCCGAGTCTGAACTCGGACATGCAGAACATCCGCACGGGTCCGCGTATCGGATCGGATGTCAAACAAATCCGATTTGGCCTGATTTAACCCGCTTGCTCAGCCCGAGCCATCAAAAAAAGACCAAATCGGAGTAGTGTATGGGGGCCTTTAGAGTAAGCCCCTATGTGATCAAACTGAATAATAGTACTGTATTATTTCCACAACTCTTTCAGCATCGGTTGATTCAGAGATGTTTTGCAACCAAAGCTTACCACATGTATAATACTGTGACTAGTTTTCAATAAGCTGTGTATTAAAAAGTAAGCATACCCGCAAAGATTCTAGATCAGTAAATAAGGTAACCTGAGACATTTTCTCATCATTAGCGAGTGCTGCTGACTCTATATGAATACTGAATGTTTGGCGGTTCAGCCAGAAGCAGCTTGGTTCACGGCAAAAACTAATCAGGGAGAAAATCCATCTGCAAGTATTTCAGGGAAACAATTGTTATTCGTTACACAGTGAGGCCAATAAGTTGAAGTCCATCATTCTACAGTGAGAGCAATTATTGACAAAAGGATAACACAATACAGTTGCCAGTCTCCGCAGAAGAGAACGTCCCGGCAATTTCATAGAACACAAAAGCTACATTCAGAGATCTATAAGCCTCTAACAACATTGCCTCTTACCAGACGTTCCTACCATCTCCCTGCTCCTTCCTGCCAATGTCCTGTATAGTAACAGGAGCATGACTCCGTGCAATTCATTGACCACTGAATACATGCAGCAATTCTAGGTTGCCTTAAAGGAGTCCATACATAAACAATCAATTAGGGCAATTCAGCATTTTGCCAAAGATTTTGTAAAAAAAAAAAAAAAAAGTCAATGTATGGGCTTCACCAAATGCTAATTTGACCAAAAACTTGGAAACAACTAATCAGATTTTCAACATGTTGCATTCTGATGACCAATTGAGGCTCTAAATAGCCAGTGTATGGTTATGGTCAGCTGTTTTGCTGACCATTTTTTAGATACAATAATCAGCAAACTTCCACCAAGCCCTTTGAGGAAAAAGTTGCCAAAAAAGTGCACAAGGCCAGCCCAATACGTATCACCGTGCATAATAATGCTTTAGTATGCGGCTTTAAATAAAACATACTGTAGTATGGCGTGTGAGCTATAATGCAAGAATGAGCAAAAAGTAGCAGTAAAAAGAAATTACGTCTGAGGGAAAATTACCCAAGACAGGTCCAGAAAGAGCGATCCTAGCCATACATTATTATGCCTGATAGGAGACGGTACACTGCTTACTTTGTGACAAGAAAAGTAGAGTACTATTTGCAAAGGAAGGGCCTGATTGTGAGTTCATTGCATGAGTGGTGTTGCACATAGATTCCTGAATATCGGAAATCTGCTGCTGCGCATGCACAGAATGGGCCTTGTGTTGTCGCCCATAGTTTCTCTCTGTTTGACAGGCAGTGCCATTGAGAAAGTGAGGAGGGAGGGCTGTGTTCTTAGAAATGTAGGCATGTGTCCCAATTTTCTAGGAGGGGTGAGCCAAGGTTCTGCATGTCACTACACAGACTTCCTTGCCTTGCAGCCCCTTCTGCGGGGAACATCGAGATCAATAGTTGCTATGATGGTTCCCAGCTTGGGACTCTAGTCATAGGCCCTTATTCAGATCTGATCGCAGTACAAATTTGTTCTCAAAATGGGCAAAACTATGTGCACTGCAGGTGGGGCAGATATAACATGTGCAGAGAGAGTTAGATTTGGGTGAGTTATTTTGTTTCTGTGCAGGGCAAATACTGGCTGCATTATTTTTACACTGCAGTTTAGCTTTCAGTTTCAACACACCCCACCCAAATTTAACTCTCTCTGCACAGGTTACATCTGCCCCACCTGCAGTGCACACGGCTTTGCCCATTTTAAGAACAAATTTGTACTGCGATCAGATCTGAATAAGGACCATAGTGCTGGGACTGCACCAACTTACAGGAGACGTTTCTTCCACTGAGATGTCTCCTCTATGCCCCCCTAGAGATGCATGCAGCATTTAAATCCATCTCTGAATCAAAAGCAAAAAAATAGCAAAATTGAGGAAAATGCACGCAGCGCAGGAATCACCCATGTCCTTACGCGCCACCTGGCATAAAAAGGATAGGAGCCATGAGGATGAATCTGTTTGGCACTTTCACGATTGTCAGATCCAATATTTGGTGAAAATGATCACAAATTGCTGGACAACATCAGCAAAGCATGGAAACAAATTGACATATTCTTTAATTACCTTGAAGAGCAGTCCGGCACCCATGTGAACAGCACAGGATTCTGCTACCTATGAACTTACCAAGGACAGAGCACCAAATCCTGTGGAGGTCCACGGCGAAAACTTGTGATTTGTTTTCTTACCAGTGCTAATGCCGGATGGTGACAGAGAATCCGCTATACATCATTCTACTGTGACAACAGGTAACGTAGGATAGCCTAGAGAAGGTGATTTTTCTCCACAACAAACTTCCAATGCAACGGTACTGCAAATATGCATCTGACCCAGACACTGCTGCTGTAGCACTATACTCTGCACAGAAGGAACCATAATACAGTTATTACATCCTGTGTAATGTAAACCACCAGAAGACTCTCATACCAAGCATGGTGGTAGAGGGGGTGATCATAGATAAGATCAAGGTATCACCCCATTGATTACATTTATCACTTTGTAGGCTTATTGAGGACTAGATGATTATTAATGCAGTGTCTTTGTTTTTTACAAATGATTGCATGTAATAGAAAGGACACGGACGGATTACATGGGTTATTTTTTCTTTCTATAACCTTATCCTTGGTTTGAACAATCTCCTGTTACACAATGTAGAACTCCACATACAGATCGCACACCTACAGTATACAGTCCCTCCCATCTGCTGTGTTATTAGGCAGTGCCAACAATACACTCACTGGCAGAACCACAGTGATGCTTTGTGTATCCTGACTAAACAGTATGCATCCTATGGAGCTGTGACTGCGATCAGCAGTGTTTGGTTACATAAAAAGACGTTTCTGTTGACACAATTTTTAGAAACCAAAAGCAACAGAAAACAAGTGAAATAAATGAATCACAGTGCCCATCCCTATCGGTGTAAAGCCATGCATTACCTGTTGTTGGCTAGGCTGTAGAGTGCAGCACTAAGCAAGACGTTGATCTTACTATATAAATGTTTACTTCAGATCCACATCCAGCCTGTGTCACAGAAACTTTCATACTGATCTGAGCTTGGAGGTTGAACATCTGAGCGCAGTAGTGATAGTACTTTGGGTGTGATGGATATGCCGGGTTGGAGCATACGTGCCTACTCTCTAGGAATTGGCCATTGTGCCGACCCAGAGGGAACAGCTATAAGGTTGGCAAGTATGGCGGTGTTTATGGGGCTCTACAAAGGTATATGGGATGGCATGGTGCTATAGTATAGCATTACTATAATTAGTATTACTTAAATAGCGCAGCATATTCTGTTGCACTTTACAACTGGGAACAGTAATAAAACAAGGCTGGGGAAAAACAGACAGGCATAGGCCCCACTTGCAAGCTTACCTTACATTATATAGAGTAGAAGGCATTGATGCATGAAGATAAAGGCTACCTATTGCATAATGGTCCAATCATATTGAGAAGTTCCTGTTGGGCTGTACAATCCAATCACACAGGAATGTTACCCAAGGGCAAGGAAGATCTGAAAGTGAAGGAAGTGAAGATATGTTATGTATGGAGGGGAGGTAATTTATAGAATAGCATATGAGGTTATGTGGGTTCTGGAGTTTGATAAGCTTGTAAGAAATGGCAACTTTTCACGGAATGCTTTAAGGTTTGGAGACTAGAGGAAAGTCTTGTTGTGCATAGACAGTCTTTCCAGTAGGTGCATTTTGAAGTACTGTAACCATGAATGGGAGCAGGTAGTCTGTGAGTATGAAAGACGGAGATTCTACTCAGTAGAATACAGGTAACCAATGGGGTAAGAAGGAGCCAGAAAAAAAGCAACGAGCATACAATTGCAATAATCAATGCAGGAGATGGTGAGAACATGAGTTAGAGATTTGTTTGCAGTGGATATATTTTTAAGGGGCAGATTAGATGGGCCAAATGGTTCTTCTCTGCAGTAAAATTATATGGGTGAAATTTAATATTATGAGAGATTCGGAAAGTGACAGATTTGGTAAGAAATCCCCAGGGTTTTTTTTTTTGAAACGGCATTCATTTACACTTCCAAATCAAACTGACGTTGCAGTGTAAATCATTGCCGCTTTAAAAAAAACTGGAGGTTAACAGATTAAATGTGGGATTCGGGAACAAAGAAAAGTTACCATACAGTATATACAAGGATGACACCTGAGCAGTGAGCTTGTGGTGTAGGGTTGTTAATCGAGTTACCAACGGTGATATAGATGTCAGTTCCGGAGCTACTACTGACCAGTGAGAATATTGTTAAGTCTGCTTTGGAAAGGTTAAGTTTGAGATGAAGAGTTGAAATGACAGAACGCAGATGAATACAGATGGTAACAAATCAATGGGAGGAAAGGTAGATTAGGGGATATACAGTATAGGGAGAATATAAGTTAATAAATGGAATGTAATGCTATATTGAGGCAAATAGGAATATGGTAGCATGTGACGCTATGCTATGGCATCTTGGATATATGGTGGCATATGAGTTGCCAATGGTAACGTGGTATAGGAGGCAGATCTAGTGTACAAATGATTTTTATTTGGCAGCATTGCACATATACTTTCATTGTGGTGGGAGAATAAAATAGTGCCCAAAGCATTGGGAGCGATGTGGTGCACTGGAAACTGTGTCGACATTTGGGTAAAAAAAAACAGTGAAAACCCCATGTCGACCTTTTGACTGTCAACTTAATGCTTGTGTCGACCTCGACCCATGTCGACCAACTTGCTGTAGCCCAAACGATCCCAACCCAGCAGAAGATGGTACCACAGGGAGAAAAAGGTGGCAACACGGAGGCCAGTAGTCCAAGGCTGCGATGGGGGAGGAGGGGCCTGAGACTGCAGCAGCAAGACCCATCATAATAAAGGTGAGGAGGTACTGCACTTCATGTGGAATGAAAATGCTGCCTCTGCATGTCCCTTACACTGCAAAGAGGATGAAATGTGCGATCTTTCAACTGACAGCACAAAGCTACGCCTGTACATCTGCGCCTCTCTCCTATACTTTCACACACCCTTCCCTCCCAACCTCATTCCAGGGCATGATTTGGGAAATCCACTCACTCTCACTTAAAGGAGCCTACACAAATAATCGGGAATGATCAGCCCTTTCGATGACAGAGGTAAGTATGGTCAATCCCATACACCAGACGGATTTTGGGTGCAGCGTATTTATTTTCTGTATGGTGATTTTCTCAGTACCACATACCCATAGTTCAATCCTAAGAGATCCCTATGCTGCATTCCATTTCCAAAGAGTCGTAGAACAACCAGCATGTACTTGGCTTTCTCAATTTACCTTTTGTTTGGGTCTTGCATAGCTGTGTGCTCAGTTGTGGTTTCATATTTGCCAATATTAAAATGATCAGATTAAGAGGGCAAGATTATTAGTTCACAGATTTGATGGATTTGGAGTTTGATCTGCTGTGTCCGGGATAACTATGTGTGTCTAAGGGCAGAAGGGATTATTCAGAATTGTCTGTGCAGAAAAGTAAAATAATCTGTGTGCTCAAGTACATCATGAGAGAATTGTCCTGCACAATAGAAGAGATAATCCAGTGATACTCCGAAGGATGAAAGCTACATGTGTACTGCATCTATGGATGACTGAAACAAAAGCATCACCCATGAGCGAGATGCATTGGAGCCTATGGACACATTCTATACTTGGAATCTACCATTATTAAAATTCTTAGTCAATACTAGAGAAATAGTTTCAATTTACAAACCTCAGCCATAACATTACCACAATCTGCCTAATATTGTGTAGGTCTTCTTTGTGCCACCAAAACAAATTTGACTCATTGAGACATGGGGTGAAATGTAGTAGGGTGAGAGAATCAGAAAGACATTTGGTAAGAAATCTCCTGTTTGTTTTTTTTAAAGGCGGCAATCATTTACACTCCAAAATCAAAATAAATCTCACCCTATTAAATTTCACCCATGGACTCCCCAAGACTTCTGAAAATATGGTATCTGGCACCAAGATGGTACAGGTTGAGTATCCCTTATCCAAATATCCGTTATCCAAATTATTCCGAAAACCATACATTCCAGGAAGTGGGGAGAAAAAAAATGTTCTTGCTAAAAGCACTACTGGGGACATGATATGTAACTGGCACTACTGGGACATCTGTACTGGCACTACTGGGGACATGATATGTAACTGGCACTACTGGGACATCTGTACTGGCACTACTGGGGACATGATATGTAACTGGCACTACTGGGGACATCTGTACTGGCACTACTGGGGACATGATATGTAACTGGCACTACTGGGGACATCTGTACTGGCACTACTGGGGACATGATATGTAACTGGCACTACTGGGGACATGATATGTAACTGGCACTACTGGGGACATGATATGTTACTGCCACTACTGAGTACGTGATATGTAACTGGCACTACTGGGGACATGATATGTAACTGGCACTACTGGGGACATGATATGTTATTGCCACTACTGAGTACGTGATATGTAACTGGCACTACTGGGGACATGATATGTAACTGGCACTACTGGGGACATGATATGTAACTGGCACTACTGGGGACATGATATGTTACTGCCACTACTGAGTACGTGATATGTAACTGGCACTACTGGGGACATCTGTACTGGCACTACTGGGGACATGATATGTAACTGGCACTACTGGGGACATGATATGTTACTGCCACTACTGAGTACGTGATATGTAACTGGCACTACTGCGGACATGATATGTAACTGGCACTACTGGGGACATGATATGTAACTGGCACTACTGGGGACATGATATGTTACTGCCACTACTGAGTACGTGATATGTAACTGGCACTACTGGGGACATCTGTACTGGCACTACTGGGGACATGATATGTAACTGGCACTACTGGGGACATGATATGTAACTGGCACTACTGGGGACATCTGTACTGGCACTACTGGGGACATGATATGTAACTGGCACTACTGGGGACATGATATGTAACTGGCACTACTGGGGACATCTGTACTGGCACTACTGGGGACATGATATGTAACTGGCACTACTGGGGACATGATATGTAACCGACATTAAATAGTTTTTTTTTTTTCAAAATTGTTTTTATTTTCAAGATCAAATACAATAACAAATAACACATTTTGCAAGACATCATTATAATTTACAATAATTTTCAATTGTCATTTCTCTTTTATAGTTAGTATCAACATATGCTTGCAAATATAAGGGATTTTGTAAGACAACAGTCTTCAATTAACAGTAATCCAAGAATTCTGAACATATTCTAGATTCATTCATCAATTGTATAATAAAGCAACCAGTTTTTAATGTATGTTACATTTGTATGTGTAATTATCAATAACCAAACATAGTTATTAGTATCATAGCGTCTTTCATCCTTTGTATAGATAAAGGTGATGTAATCCCTGATAAAATATATGTTATTTTGTTTTAAGTGCAAATAAGAGGAGAAAAGAATAAAAACAAAAAGTATAGAAAGTGGAACTGGGGAAGGGGGGGGGGGGGTTGATCATGCGCGTCCAAGAAGACCAATCCAAATTATTATTGAATAATTGGTGGGTCCTGAAGAAGTATTCTAGTTTCATACCACAGGGTTGTGCGGAAGCATTTATGTGACACTAAATATGGTTAAGAAAATTATTGCTTAGCATTCAAATTCAGAACCTGAGATAGTACACAAACTTTGTTTAATTTTAAGCCTTTTTTTATAGAGAAATAAAATATATTTGTGTGCATTTCATTTGTTTGAGGTGTTTATACAACATAAATGCAAGATACATCATTGGAATATAAAAATATTCTGAAATACGGAATAATCCAAAGTTCTTCTGGTCCTGAGCACTTTGGATAAGGGATACTCAACCTGTAGTAGCAGATCCTTTAAATCCTGTAAATTGTTATGGTAATGATGATGGGCCTCCATTAACTGTTTTTCCATCACATCCCAAAGATGATAGATTGGACTGCGATATGGGGGAACTTAGAAACTAAAGGTGGCCATACATATACAGATCGATTGTCAGATCTGTCTGGTTGGAACAAAATCCTGGTTATGGATGAGAGCAAATGACAGTTGACCATTTGCTTTGAATTGCTGGAAAACTGCCAAAAACTGTCATTCAAATATTACCAGGTTTTTGTTCCAACCAGCCCAATCTGACAATCGATCTGCAGATGAATGGCCACCTTTATGTAGGGTACACACCACGACAACCCGCTCACGATGCACATCGTGAGCGGGTCGTCAGTGTCTCATCCGACCCGCTCACGGTGACGCGGAGGGGCACGACCCGCTCACGATGTGCACCGTGAGCGGGTCCGATCCAATGGCGACCCGCACCCGGCAGTATGGTCGTTATTCAGATCCTTAGGCTGGGTACAAACCTGACCTACCCACAGACGGCCGACTAAAGGTGGCCATACATCTACAGATTGTCAGATTGGGCTGGTTGGAACAAAAACCTGGTAATGGATGAGTGACAGTTTTTGGCAGTTTTCCAGCATTTCAAAGCAAATGGTCAACTGTCATTTACTCTCATCCATTACCAGGTTTTTGTTCCAACCAGCCCAATATGTAACAGCACTACTGTGGACATGATATGTAACTGGCACTACTGGGGACATCTATAACAGCACTACTGGGGACATGATATGTTACTGGCACTACTGGGGACATCTATAAAAGCACTACTGAGGACATTATATGTAACTGGCACTAAATATGTAGATAGTACACAAACTTTGTTTCATGTTTTGAAACCTTGTTTTATGCACAAATAAAATATAAATGTGTGTATTTTATGTGTTTATACAACATACATGCAAGATACATCATTGAAATATAAAAATATTCTGAAATATGGAATAATCCATTATCCAAAATTCTTCTGGTCCTGAGTATTTTGGATAAGGGATACTAAATATATATTTGCCCATAGATCTACAGATATATACATATGACATCAATATAATATACAGTAGATAGATATATAACATACATAATGATAGGATAAGAAATTATATAGATAAGTGACAGCGCGAGGGATAAGTGGCTATCCCCTGAGGCATCAACTAGCCACAGTAAATTACTGCAGTTAATTGAATTCCCCCTAAATGTCTGAAAGAGCTATTCACTTATACCCCTTTCACATTTCAGCTTTAACACGGTACATTGCCGTTTTTTTACCGTTTTAAAACGGTACCAGCTGCAGTTTGAAAGCTCCATTGTCAATTTACCAGTTACAGAATATCAGTAGGTACTTGTTTCCTAGCACGGCGCCCGTCGTAGGTGATCGCATACCTTAACTTAAGGTATGCGATAGACGCGACAAACGCGAGCCTCGCGAGGGGACGCGTAATATCTGTGAAGTAATGCGCGTGCGCTCGCCACGCTTCGGGCTCGGTGGCTCGCTGCGCTCGCCACACTATATAAAGTCAACTCCACGCCGACGTGGATAGTGGGGGTATGAAAAGGTCGGAGGACGCGTACCGCCGGCCCCTCGCGTGCTCGCCACGTTTCGGGTTGGCGTTCATCGTGGGGTGGCGTTAACAATGAGGGGCATTTGACCCATCAGGGTTGGGAAACAATGAAAATTGGGGTCTGGGGGGCATTTAACATTGGGGCCAATGTAAAATCGGGTCTCAGGGACCATTTTACATTGATTCCAATGGAAAAATCGCGTTGATCGCATCGCATGCGATTTGGTTGCATGCGATCGACGCGATTTTTGGGGTTCCGATGGATACAATTTTTATCGCTGGCGCCGTGCTAGGAAACAAGTACCTATCGGTACTTTGAAACGTGTTAAAAGCAGGATCCTACATGTTTCTGAGCCGTTTTCCCTGCAGTCTGAACAGCTCAGAAACGGTATTTGCTACAAATGATAACCACGCAAGGGTAATAGGTTATGTCCCTGCATGATCCCAGCCCACAAGCAGGAAATAAACATTTAAAATGACATTGTATGGCTTTCTATGGGTGAAACGGGTTGAATCTGAAAGGTACAAAAACGGTATTGAAACTGCAATATACCGTTTACAACTTGCAATATGAAAGGCTTTTAACTGGCTTTTGACCCGTTTTAAGACACATTTACAAAAATGGGTTGAAAGCAGGTTTGCAATGTGAAACCAGTATCAGTAGTATTTACTGAACAGGTATTTACTGTCCTTTAAATGTTTTATAGTGCTTTATACTACAATTCTCAGAGCATACACGAGTAACAAATTAATATACAACTACCATTGATCAATAAGACATTAGATTGTGTACTGCATATGCTGAATAAGTGTATTAAGGGGTCGTAATGTGCGGATGCTGTCTAGATGGGGATGTGCTGAAAGTCCCATGCTACATGTTTGAGATTAATGTGACACGGGAATATCTAAAAGACTCTGAGATTTTGGAGAGACTTAAAGGGAGCAAGTCATCCTAATGGAATGGTGCTTATATGCCTGAACACACTGATGGTTTTCTCCTGGTTTTCCATCACTAGCTAAGACACAAGGACATCACCTAGCCCCAGCCTCCCCCCGCATTGGGAGTCCCTTTGCACCACCATGGGGAACCATACAATATTCAAACCATTTAGTGTTCATTCTAGCACCCGCCATCTTGGAAAACCCATGCAGTTCCTCTTCCCTGCCTGGGGTGTCGCTGTCCGCTGAGTTCTTTCTAGCACAGGTCTGGTTTGCATATCAGTGCTGATATACAGACCTCACTGTGTTAGAAGTACTACAGCAGGCAGCGACACCCCAGGCAGGGAAGAGGAACTGCAAGGGTTTTTAAAGATGGCGAGTGCTAGAATGGTTTTGCATCTTTGGCTTCCTGCCATCTATGGAAATTATGGGTACTTATTATGCCTTTATGAGTGTGGCCACATCAGGAAGGGATGTATTGTATGAAAAGTGGGGGCATGGGGCCAAACATCAGCAGAGTATCAGGGCAATTCCGCGTTCTCCAGATGCCTGGGTCAGAGGCAATTCCACGTTCTCCAGGTGCCTGGTCGGAGGATGGGAGAAACACAACAGATTAGAAATCATTGATTCACCAGTTTCAACTAAATATGATCTGTAAGGATAAATTGAAAATTTTTAACATGTTGTCTTTTGCCAATCCCCCGATGTCCGCTGACCAGATAGGTGTCAGGGAATAGCTTGGCTGATGTACAGCCACATTACAGAACTCAAATATAATGTATTTTTGTCATCAGAAAATTATCCAGGTACTTGTGAGTTATCCGGGCTGCCGATTTTGTCCTTAAGTTTAGTTAACTTAAGGACACCCGACCGACGCGATGCCCGCGATTTAGCCCCAAATCGGGGGCATCGCGTCGGTCGTGGCCGTTATAAGGGGCCGCGACGCGATGCCCGCGATTTCCCATAGACAGTAATGTTAAAAGACGCGATGGACCCGATTTCCCATAGACAGTAATGTTAAAAGACGCGATGGACCCGATTTCCCATAGACAGCAATGTTAAAATAAAATGACAATGTGAAATTGGCCAATATGGCCATTTCACATTGGATATGTTTTAAAAAAAAATGTTTCATGGCCCCCCACCACCGTTAACGCCACCCCGCTATTGACGCCAACCCGAAGCGTGGCGAGCGCAGCGAGCCCGCGAGGGGCGGCGGTACGCGTCCTCCGACCTTTTCATACCCCTACTATCCACTAGGGTGTGGAGTGAGAATAGAATAGTGTGGCGAGCGCAGCGAGCCACCGAGCCCGAAGCGTGGCGAGCGCAGCGAGCCCCGCGAGGGGACGCGGATACCTTCACAGGTATCCGCGTGCCCTTGCGGGCTTCACAGGTGTCCGCGTGCGCTCGCCACGCTTCGGGCTCGGTGGCTCGCTGCGCTCGCCACACTATTCTATTCTCACTCCACGCCCTAGTGGATAGTAGGGGTATGAAAAGGTCAGAGGACGCGTACCGCCGCCCCTTGCGGGCTCGCTACGCTCGCCACGCTTCAGGTTGGCGTCAATAGCGGGGTGGCGTTAACGGTGGTGGGGGCCATGAAACATTTTTTTTAAAAACATATCCAATGTGAAATGCCCATATTGGCCAATTTCACATTGTCATTTTAATTTAACATTGCTGTCTAAATCGGGTTC
This sequence comes from Crinia signifera, assembly GCF_055691185.1. Classification (NCBI taxonomy): domain Eukaryota; kingdom Metazoa; phylum Chordata; class Amphibia; order Anura; family Myobatrachidae; genus Crinia; species Crinia signifera. The sequence continues at coordinate 280,607,050 of NC_139219.1, forward strand.
ATCGCGTCTTTTAACATTACTGTCTATGGGAAATCGGGTCGGAAATCGGGTCCATCGTGTCTTTTAACATTACTGTCTATGGGAAATCGCGGGCATCGCGTCGCGGCTCCTTATAACGGCCACGACCGACGCGATGCCCACGATTTCGGGCGCCATGAAAAAATCGGCAGCCCGGATAACTCACAAGTACCATTATCCACTAAAAGTCATATTCCTTTGCAAATGTAACAAAGAGTGGGAAACACAGCCAGTGTGTATGAGCACTTCTAAACTTGGAAAAACAGGGATATGTCCAGGGACAGAGGGTGAGCGCAAGGACAGTTCCTGAAAATGTCAGTCTGCTGGCTGACAGTAGGGGGAGTGGGGTGAGCTCCAGCCCTTCCCTGCCTGATGCTGCCAGCACGGGATGGGACTCGACCCTTCCTGTAATATGAGTACTACCCGCAGCTCTGCCGCACTACAGATACAGTACTCCCGCATATATATATTTATTTATGTATTACTGGCCTCCTCCTCACCTCACCTCTCACCAGTCACCGACCTCATACTGCACGTGACGTAGCTCCAGGCACCGGCTAAGAACTACCACTCCCGTCATGCGCGGCGAGCACCTGATTGGCCCGCAATTCCTGACGTCATGTGTTTTGGTTCTGGGCAGTCACATGCTCAGTGCTCTTTGTTTTCAGGCAGAGAGATGAGATTTTGCTGCTGCTGCTGCCATCATCATCATCATTAGAGAGAGTGAGAGGAGTGCTAATCCTCAGCCTGTCACTGCTATTGTACCTGTGCCCCCTGTAGCTGCCCATGCTGCCTGCACTCAGGTGAGTCCCATCACTTTATAGGGTTTAACCAATTTTTTATATTTTATTCCTTTAACCAATTACTGATGTCAGTATTGTGTGTATTGGAAGATTAGACTCTGGTTTGTTGTGTATAGGTGGCAATTGTGTTTGTTTACAGACTGACAGATCCCTTTACAACATGTCTGTGCCTAAATACAGTACTTATCTGCAGTCACTTAGCACCACTGTCACCAGTCATTCTCTAAAAATACAGCTTTATTACATTTTGTTATTATTATTTTCATTAGATAGCCACCAGTGTGTATCCAGCACTGTTAAAAGCTAGGATAACATGGGAGCTGTATAGCTAATTGATGTGAATACATAGGAAACGGTTAATACATACATTTGGACACCTACATGTGTACACCCAATATTTAATAACATTATTATTATTATTATTATTAATAATGTGTTAATTATACAGAACAAAGTAGTTTATTAGTGCGGAAGTAACTTCTTGTGCACACCTGTACATCGTATCTTTGCCCATGCTGTTTATTTACTGTGTACAGGGGACTTTGCGCTCTCACCACAGTTGGACGATGTACTAAGCTATATATACTGATAAAGTGAAGAAAAATAAAGAACCAGTCAATCAGCTCCTACATGTCCTATTACAGGCTGTGTTTAAAAAATGACCGTTGGGAGTTGTTTGGTTGGTTCTTTTTCTCTCTTCACTTTATCACTCTCCAAAGCTCAGTACATCTGTCTTTATCTTGAGCTAACATATGGGGAAGTCTAAAGTAAAGAGTGAGCAGGTGGCTGCGGAGAGTATGAGACGATCAGCAGCACAATAGACAGATCTTCTCCCTTGGGTTACAAACCGTTTCCTAAAAGGAAGTTCTGTTTCTACCTGTGCTCTGGATACTGCTCACCTGTCTGTCCCTTGTCTACACAAACACAACAGAGAACAGCTGCTTGCAGGGGGCAGAGCTATCCCCAGTCCAATCACGTGGGCCGGCTTACAGTGTTTATTTACCCTGGCCCAGCTCTTGCTTCATCACAGGGGAGGGAAAAGTTTCGTAACTTGGGTTATTTATTCTTAAACAGCCTAAGGCACCTTGGTAAGCGGCATCATATATTATAGGTTTTGTCAAGTCCAGAAACTGCAGCCTAGTGTGCAATCTGTTCTTTATATTAAATATGCAGTTCCCCTGTGGACAAAATCATGACTTGAGCAGCTTGGACCACTTACCTTTTGTGCCTTCAGGATCACACACCTGTAATATTAAACGGCTTTGAGCTTTGTAGGAAAGTAGACAGTAGTAGCTATAAGTATTGCCCAGCTGGTGTACGTGCATCTTCCACTCTCCATCCTCCTGTGGCCACAATCTGGGCACTGAGGGTTACATTCTGCAGTTACAAGGCTTACATAAGACACATGCAGTGTATCTCATTGCAGAGTCAGCATCTTTAGACTGCAGGACTTTAAGCAGACATGAAGTAGAAGCAGGTATCACTGGGTTAGGAGGGGGCAGGTATAGGGGTCAGTGGGAGGGGGGGGGGGGGAGTTATTTGTGTGTCATAAAGCCAGAGACGGATTAGGCTGCACTAATCAGTCTCTTGTTGCTACATCTGGGTGCCCATAAACATAATAATGTTGATAATAATAGATTGCATTATTACTATTAAGGAAATTATGTTATTTTTTTATGTTTCCTCTTCGCATGCCTGAAATGTTCTCATTACTTCATAATGCTACTTGGCCTTGTGTTAACTGTACATAAGTAAACGTCATGTCGTTCTGGAGCAAGTAACAGGGCTGCACCCTGTGCTTTGTTGGCACTACACCGTTACACATCTTAGCCTGCCCCCTTTCCATTCTGCATTGTTTATATCCATGCTGATGTCCTTTGTTGCCTGCCAAAGTTCTCCCAAGAGGAAACTGATCTGGCTGCTCTCAGCAGGTCAGTGTGCGTGGCTTGAAGTGTACAGGGAGCTAAGGCAGGTCAGAGTCAGCCTGAATCCAAAGTAGGTGTCTCCTTGTACAGGGTTACACTTCTCACCAGTAACTAACGGGACACATGTGTTTTATGAAAGTAAATAGGCTCTTTGCATGTTAATATATTGACGTCAGTGACTGAGTATACTATAAGTAGGCTCCTTAATTAGAAAACTGTACTGCCAGCCTACACAGGATTGACCGGACAGACTGAAGAAGAATATGAGTGCTTTTCCCCGTGCCCGTCTTTTGTATGGCAAGACTTTGGCTACTGTTTATAACACAACATCCTATAAGAAACTTCCGGATTTTTGCATTATGGTCAGTGTGATGTTGGGTAGGTAAGGAAGTGCTGGAAGTGGGCAAAGGGTTGGAAGTAGAGTTAAATAGGGTATTACAGTAGGGATGTGCATCGCATCCCCAATGGATCACAACAATCAATGGTTTTGTTGCGATGACAGTGGTTTTATCATTCGATGGTGGTGTTATGATGTTTGCGCCATTGAATGGTAAACATTTGATGGTGGTTCAGCCCCAGTCACATCCCCTGTCGGCCACGCTACAGATGTTTGCGCATGTACAAACTGCCCTTACTTTGCACATGTGCGAATTATATGTTGTTGTTTTTTGCTATCAAATTCTTTTGATGCGATGGTCAGTTACCATTACATTTAAACATTTGATGACGGATGCCCAGCCATCATTTGATGGTGGTCTTCCGATGTTCATCCCTACTTTGCAGTAAAACAAAATAGAAACATTATTGTGTGTCAGATTTAAGTTGGAGGTTAAATAAATGAAAAACAAGTTGTTTTTTTGTTGACAGTGTGTTACCTTCGTTCACTCCCTGATTTACCTTCTAGCATTGTGTTTCATGCCACATTTGAATAATCCGTTGAAAGAGACACAGATGCACGACCTATTAGTCCTGCTTTCCATACTGTCTGAGAGCTTGGCTTCCCGCACACGATTGGTTAGATCACTCTGTTGCTGAGAAGGTTATTTTAGTACCTCCTGAGCTTCAATCGTCCTTTCTTCCACTTTGGGCAGGCAGCCAGCGCAGTTGGGCCTCAGGCTGTTGAGGCGGATATATGTCCTTACATAAGCTCTCTCTGTTACCCATGTGGCTTTATGCTCTTTATAAAGCTATTTTTCTCCTGTAAGGCTCACACAATTTACATTAGAGGAAGGAACAGTTTGCTTTCAGTCTCCTTTAACCAAAAAGGAAGCAGACCTCAGACCTCCGCCTAATCACTGTGTGGATATTATTATGTACTGTTTCCAGGACCTTTCTCATCGCTGCTGCAAGAACCTTCTCAGCCCACTCTGTGTGTCTTAGTACAACTATACAAGTGTCTTGTAAACACTGACTTGTACGAGTCTCTGCTTCTACACCATCCCCAGAAGCTTATGTTTAATATTGGGGAATACAGACTGTTTGCTCTGCAAAACTCTTGTTCATTTAACATGTAAGAAAAATGTGTTATTTGTTTGTGTCCATGGCAACGTAAGTATTTATGGAACTCTCTGTCAATTGTCATTCTGTCCTTGATTTGTTCTCTACAAAGTCCCAGAGTAATGCTTGCTAAGAACGGGACATCTTATACCCCTTTCACACCAGCCTAAATTCCCTGGTTAGGCCCGGGCCAAAATCCCAGGAAAACTTGCCGGGATTTCAACCCTGCTATGGAGCAGGATTGTTTCCTGGTTCAACCCGGGGTCCTGGCCGGTGTGAAAGGGGTAGGGGTACTCACCCAGGTTGCCGGTCCTCGGTGCGAGTGGTCAGGCCGTGGAATCCACACAGGTGGTGGGTGCAGATGTCAGGACAGGCGGCGGATGAAGATGACGCAGCTTTCCGGTGCCCTCACAGCAGCCGGAGAGCTGAGTCATCTGCGCCCGCCGTCTGACCTGTCATCTGCGCCCGCCGTCTGACCTGTCATCTGCGCCTGCCACCTGTATGGATCACCGGCCTACACCAAGGACCGGCAACCTGGGGTGAGTACTGTCCACCACCTCTGCCGCCATCCCACCTCCTGCCTGCCTCCTTTCCGCCTCCTGCCCGCCTCCTCACCACATCCTTCCCACACAGGAGAATGCAGGGACTTTTCTGGTGTGATAGGGGTCACCCTGGGAGAGGCATGATCCCTGGGCCAAATTCCAGGGTGGGTCCCTGCATTTTCTGGTGTGAAAGGGGTATAAATGTGAGTGTACGGGACACCTGCATCGAGTCAAAGTGAACCAATACCCATTTTGTACTAACCCTGCCATGATACAGTGGAAACGTATTTTATAAAATAGTATAAATGATGTTACGCTGTTAGGGATCCTGACAGCCAGGACGGCATCTGTCATAATCCCGCCAGATTTTGGTAAATCCTGTTACCCTACTCTTACTCTCCTCCTAACCCATCCCTCCTGCAACCTAACCATAACATCTCCCCTTCCTGCAACCTAACCATAACATCTCCCCTTCCTGCAACCTAACCATAACATCCCTGCTCCTGCAACCTAACCAAAACATCCCCCCTCCTGCAGGCTAACCATAACATCCCCCCTCCTGCAGGCTAACCATAACATCCCCCCTCCTGCAGGCTAACCATAACATCCACCCTCCTGCAGGCTAACCATAACATCCCCCCTCCTGCAGGCTAACCATAACATCCCCCCTCCTGCAGGCTAACCATAACATCCCCCTTCCTGCAACCTAACCATAACATCTCCCCTCCTGCAGGCTAACCATAACATCCCCCTTCCTGCAGGCTAACCCTAACCTCTTTCTCTAGCAGCCTATCCCAGGGGTCCTCAAAATATTTTGCTCCGGGACCCTGTCAGACAAGAAAAATGATTAAGGGACCCCAGCAAGTTACTGCAGAAGGTCATCACATCACATGTGTGGTCAGCAGACAGCACATACATGGCAGCATTGTGGAGGCACAAAATGATGGGAGGAGTCTAAAATAACAGCCAATTCAACTGATTTTTCAGACTCCGTTAATTACTGACTGAGATTAGAAAAGTCATCAGCCTGATGGTCAGCAACATGGAGTCGCGACCCCATGCTGAGAAGGTCGGGACCCACTTTGGGGCCAGGACCCACAGTTTGAGAACTGCTGGCCTAACCCTTTCCTCTCCCTCCCACAGCCTAACCCTTTCCTCTCCTTCCCACAGCCTAACCCTTACCTCTACCTCCCACAGCCTAACCCTTTCCTCTCCTTCCCACAGCCTAACCCTTACCTCTACCTCCCACAGCCTAACCCTTTCCTCTCCTTCCCACAGCCTAACCCTTACCTCTACCTCCCACAGCCTAACCCTTTCCTCTCCTTCCCACAGCCTAACCCTTACCTCTACCTCCCACAGCCTAACCCTTACCTCTCCCTCCCACAGCCTAACCCTTTCCTTTCCTTCCCACAGCCTAACCCTTACCTCTACCTCCCACAGCCTAACCCTTACCTCTCCCTCCCACAGCCTAACCCTTACTTCTCCCTCCCACAGCCTAACAATAACCTCCCCCTCTCTCAGCCTAACCCCAACCTTTCCCTGCAGCCTAACCCTAACTATTTCAGATGGGAGCATAAATGCCCCCTCTGTAATATACCAATTTCAGATTATGCTATTTAAAATACATTGTTCTATAGCAAAGTCTTGAGATGAAAGTTTTCATTTTCTGGACACATCGCAGGTAATATCTGTCAACAATCAAAGTGTCACAACTGTTTATTGTTCTTTTGGCAATGCAGGCCCTGTATATTCGTAAAAAAAGCTCCTTTGCATAATGTGAACAGGATTAGAACCAGATACTTTGACTTTGTGTGACCTGCAGAAGGGGACGTATCCACTGTGAATCTACTTTCCTGCAGATGGTAGTGTGGCCATTCCAATAATTGTTCTTTTCTATTTTTCCCTTTCCTGTGGACGAACATAGATCATTTTCCCATATGCTAATATGAGGTACCGAAAATCAAGCAGAGTGCTAGGGTTTAATGGAGGTCATTTATAAAGTCTCTTACAACACAAAACTTTTCAAAACATTTATATTTGGCCCATGCAGTCAGGGCCTCACCCGTCATACTCCTATACACTCCAGAGTTATGACTATAGAAGTGAATAGAATAGGAGTCTGGAGAGGAGAAGCAGCTGGGCACTTTGGGGGGTTGTGCTGGGCTTCTACGTTATGAAGCCTTACCCAGGCTTCCCAAAATCAGGTCCCCCTCCCGATCCTTCGGATTCGGGGGCAAGCCTCTCGCATGCACCCACATGTCCCAGGCCTCCCCCACTTCTTCCTACCCCACCAGTAAAATGATGTTATTTGCAGTTGTATGTGGAGGGAGAGAAGCTAAAATGAAGCAATTTGTATCAATTTAGGCCCATCCCCTTCTTGTTTACCTGCAAATCACTGGATTTTTTTGTAATGGGGATGGGTCTTGGTAATGTAGGGCTTTGGCCCTGCCTTCCTAATTGCAGCTGAAAGTATCCACTCCAGCCGTCACAGGCGGATATGACCTGTTGGTCTGTTCCGTAGTCCCACCCACCGGCAGCAGTTGCCCGCAGTGGGGGGGGGGGGGGGGGTTGTAGTTCCCCTGTCACTTGCTGCTCCTCTTAGCAGAATGAATGTTTCTATTCACAGGAAACAGAGTGCTAGGCATGACCCTATGGTGATGGACATGGGACGCGTGGCTTGTGGAAGCATCATTCCAGCAAACCCATGCCTCTTTTTGACGAGGTCACACCCACAGAAGTCCCGACTTCTTCATGTTGGGAGATATGACGCCTGTAAACCACACAAACCGGGCCCCAGATGAAGGAGCAGGGCTACAATGACTGTGAATCATATTATTTTAGATCTGCCCCCTACATACAGAGATTATATTCCTGGCATTACCTCCCTAACTGACCACTGGTAGGTGTGGGATACGTGAGCGGTAGCTTTACCTGGCGGTGTTGGGGTCTACCATTATTGGTCTCCCTAGACATTGTCTATAACCTTTACCGTAACCCACTGTACAGTATATACCATGATGCAGCACATAGATCTGTAGGATGCTGCCTGAAGTTGCCTTGCGTTTATTTGTGTTAGGATTTGCTATAACCTGCAGACTTCCAGCTTCTGTGCCAATTTAGCTCTCTAACAATTCCAGCATTCTGCAGAATGTCAAATGCCTTGTTTATTATTGCTTGGGGCTATTCTACAACTCACTGCTGTCCAAAAAGATACATACTTCATTATTGTGGTCGTGGGTTAAAGAAGCAGGGGTTGTCCACATGTGTCCCAACAGCTGTTGTGGAACTCCCAACGCCCCGGAAAGGTGGGCAACCCTCCTGTATACCGTACCCACCCCCCGGCATCTCCCCCGTGGCAGCGTTAATTTTCCGCGATTTGTGGCTTTTCTGGGGGAGGGGCAGGGCTAAAGATGCAAATCACTCCATTTAGTCCCACCCCTCCTCAACCCACAAATTGCGGGATTTGCAGTACTGGGGGCGGGGCTTGATGACACATACATCAGGCCCATCCCTCCGAAGTGCTGCTGCTGTTGTCGTCTCTGGGAGAAGCCCAGAGAGGAGACTTTAAAAGTAGGCAACCCTGCTATATTTATTAGGCCAGAGAGATGTCTGATACATGCTTGACTGAGCGTCCTCATTTGGTTTTGTTTATTAATAAGTGAATAAGAAAAATGGTACTCTTTACTTAGAAGGGCGCCCACTATTTTGATCGTGGGCATCGTTAGTAAAAAATCTCGGGCATTGAATGCACTAAAAAATCGGGTGCGATCAACCGACGAGATGCCCGAGATTTCCCATAGGGAACAATGTTAAATGTCTCAATTGACCCAATTTTCCTGTTCAATGCCTCAATTGACCCGATTTTTCCATAGGAAACAATGTTAAATGGGCCACAGAGGCCAAATAGGCACCCTGAAGTGTATAATGGCCACCCGAATTGTTAACGCCACCCCACGATCAACGTCAACCCGATGCGTGGCGAGCGCAGCGAGCCCGCGAGGGGCGGCGGTACGCGTCCTACGACCTTTTCATACCCCCACTATCCACGTCGGCGTGGAGTTGAGAATAGAAAGTGTGGCGAGCGCAGCGAGCCACCGAGCCCGAAGCGTGGCGAGCGCAGCGAGCCCCGTGAGGGTACGCGGACAGCTGTGAAGCCCGCGAGGGGACGCGGATACCTGTGAAGGTATCCGCGTCCCCTCGCGGGGCTCGCTGCGCTCGCCACGCTTCGGGCTCGGTGGCTCGCTGCGCTCGCCACACTTTCTATTCTCAACTCCACACCGACGTGGATAGTGGGGGTATGAAAAGGTCGTAGGACGCGTACCGCCGCCCCTCGCGGGCTCGCTGCGCTCGCCACGCTTCGGGTTGACGTTGATCGTGGGGTGGCGTTAACAATTCGGGTGGCCATTATTCACTTCAGGGTGCCTATTTGGCCTCTGTGGCCCATTTAACATTGTTTCCTATGGAAAAATTGGGTCAATTGAGGCATTGAACAGGAAAATCGGGTCAATTGAGACATTTAACATTGTTCCCTATGGGAAATCTCGGGCATCTCGTCTGTCGCATCGCACCTGATTTTTTAGTGCATTCAATGCCCGAGATGGCCGAGATGGGCGCCCTTCTAAGTAAAGAGTACCAGAAAAATAACTAAAGTGTAGCCATAGCAGTAGAGATATAAGAGCTTTTAACTTTTAATAAGAAAACCATCGGCATTCTTTTTCCGGTCAGCCGGTTCCCACTCCAGATTTGTTTTCCAGTGTTACAGTTGACTTATTGGAAAGACTGAGCTGAGTTTTCCAGAAAAAGCAAATCTGTCTGACATTAGAACGTTGGTGTTCCGCAGATTACTAAATCATTACAGTGACGCCAGATCAAAGTGCGTTTCTTAAACTAAATGAAGAGTTTACATTTTTTGTCTCCTTGCTGGGTAAAAAGCAAAAATAAAAAAGATGAAAATAGGAGTACAATATAGGGAACGTTGATCTGTGTAGTAAACCTGCTGTTAGCACTTACTGGGGCTGATTCTGAGTAAGACGCATGAGCACACGCAGCTGCATCTATTGGCGGTGGCCTGTCTGTGACTTTGGGGGGGGCGATTAACCCGCATGACGCCTCAAACTCGGCCATCTCTGGCCAGAATAAAAGTAAGTCTAGACTTTGCGAAGGTTTAAAAAATAATTTGATGGTGAGCGACCGATTTTTCTACCGAACGGCCGCATGTGTTTGTGTATGCAAATGCATCTGCTCGCATGCTATTGAGGGGATTCTGTACACACAGTAATACCGATTGGTGCGTCCTTATACGCCAACATCGGCCACAACCATCAAAACTTACATCGGCCCTGTGGTCCGTCATACAGCAAAGCATCGGCCAGTACTGAGACCTCATTTACAGTAGATTTCAAAGCTCCTTTCTAATAGACATTAAATGTAGGAGGTCGGGGAGTATCAGATACACAATCAGTGTCTGTGTCTATTAAGCCAGAGCCTGTTGGCGTTGGAGACTAATCTTGGTAGTGCACATGTTAGAGCAAGCTCTGCACCAACCTCATTTAACCTCTCTGAGGTTTCCTGAATTAGCATCAACAGTCATTCTGTTTGTTTAGTGTTAATAGGATTTATTTTTATTGTTTTTTAAAGAAGTATCTATAGATTATTTCACTTGCTAATGTCCTTGTTAAGACACCATGAAAAATACCATAGAGCTGATGTAAAGGTGATCATCGGTTTGTTTACGGAGTATATATCCCACACACGGCACATGCTCAGAACCAAGTGTATGCAAGTATGGGCGATGCAGAGTAGTATAGAATCTCACAAAGACAACAAGATGTGGAACTCCACAGCGCTACCTCCGGAAGTGTTTCTTGGTTCCCTATGTATATATGGGTAAAGACTCCAACAATATAGAAAAGAAAAATATAACAGTACAAATTCCAATTAGTGAAGGTCCATATATTAAATTTCAAATCCTTCCAGATTTCCAGGTGACTCACCTAGTCTGGCTAGGAGATGTTCCTATAAAGGTTTCTTTCTAGATATATAGGAAATGGAAACTCACCAGAGGGCAGTGCCCTATTTTCATCCAAAGGTATCTTTTATTTTCAATCCAAGACAACAGGACAAGCTGTATCATCCAAAGGTCACAATTTATTCCTTAAAAACAGGACATTCACCCTCCCACTGTACAAGGAAGTCCTTCTCCCACCCGGAATGGCAGAAGTAAAGTCCAAGTAGTGCAGATGGTATCACACCAGTGGATAGGGGGGCAGTCCAACTTCAAATAATCCTCTAAAACACCAGGTATAGAATCTCCACTCCAGGCTCAAGGGCATAATGAGGCACCGGTCTCATTATTATGATGAACCGGTATGTCTTACCGAGTAACTAGAAAGGCTGCTCCCACATCTGTGAGATGTCCAGGTGTTTGGTAGGCCAAGAAAACATCTTATTTCATGTTACTGATGACTTTGGACATGACTCCATTCTTGTACACACAAAAAGAAAGATTCCCGCACCAGTCTCTTATATTTATGAGATTGTCCTATCTCCTCCAATATGAGAAATCCTTGGGGAAGTTCCCCTATATTTTTCAAAAGGAGGTGCCACCTACTACTTAAGCCAAGACACACATTTTTACAAGAAAAGTAAGTATACTGTAAGTGCACTGACAATCACAATATTTATTATTAAGATTTAACTTTTATTTTTATTCGTTAAAAGGTGAAATATTTAAAATATAGAAAGATAAAGAAAGAAATATATTTCTTTCTTTATCTTTCTATATTTTAAATATTTCACCTTTTAACGAATAAAAATAAAAGTTAAATCTTAATAATAAATATTGTGATTGTCAGTGCACTTACAGTATACTTACTTTTCTTGTAAAAATGTATGACTCCATTCTTCCCAGCAGAGAAATAAATACCACATCTCCCGGCTGCAGTCTTTGCCATGCTGAATACATATGTGTTTGCATACACATACCCTCATATGGTACCAAATAGACCCTTTGGCACTCCAGGGACTTTACGACTTAGTTGCGCTAAGCAACTTTCTTAAAATATGCATCTGAATATTCTGCAACTTTATTATTATCAGATCTGTGGAACATATTATTGTTCATAGGTCACACTGCGCAGGCCACACTACTGCACCTCACCACCAGAACTCTCTCACCGCCCGCTCCCGGCTCCACTACAGAAGCTTCGCCCGCCACTTCAGCAGCTCTCCCACTCAGCACCACACCTGGCGACTGCCTCCACCTGCTGCACAGCTGCTGCCTGCCCCGCTCCCCAAGTAAGTTAATGTGGGGGACAGGGGGCATTTTTCCTATAGGAATGCCAATCCCGGGAATCCCAGGATTGAGCATTTTTCAATCCTGTTTCCAGGGATTGAAAAAAATGCCCTGGGCTGATCCCTATGCTGCACAGGTCACAATTGAAATAGGGGAGAAACACCCACTGCCAGTGAGTCAGTTTGAAATGGAAGTCGGTGGCAGTTGGTGCGGCTCTGTTATTTGAAATTTGAGCTGTGCTGAAGCCCCTTCTTTGGAGCCTACCCTGTTGACATTGTTTTCCTGACGCCGGTACTCCGACAGTGGGCGAGCGCAGAGAAGGCCCATTCAGGCTTGCTGCACTCGCCATGCTGCGGGCTCAGTGGCTCACTGCGCTCACCACGGGTTCTGTTCTCCCTCTATGGGGGTCGTGGACCCCCACAGGGGAGAATAGCCCCTGTACTGTAAGTCAGGATCCCAACTGTTGGGTGTTTTACAGTCGGGATTCAGATGTCGGTGTACTGACTGTCAGAATCCCGACTGTCTATCTCCCACTTTGCTTTAGTTTGTAAGCACTCAGTAACAGGGCCTAATTCAATCAAACACTATCTCCTTTCCACTGACAACAATACCGCCAAACCTTTGGGCCGACCCCGCTGCCTATTTGGGTACTAATGCTGCTGCAGAGATGTTTATAAACCTTGTCCATATTCTGCAATGCTCTGCACTGTAATGCACTTTTATCTTATTCTGTTCAACCTGACCCATTTTGCTTATTCCAGGCCTGGCCAAGCTGTGGTTTATAAACTGTTAAGAAACTACTAATCTCAACATGCCCTGCCACAGTATTACTTTTAGTTTATGATAAAACTGTAGCAGAGCATGCTGGAATGTGTAGTTTCACAACAGCTGGAGAGCCACAGATTGTCTTGGCCTACTCTGTAAGGCACTGTGGACCCTCTTGCAGTACCTTATAAATAAAGGATAATAACTAAAAGCATAACAAAGCACATCTCCCAGCAGCCACTTTTACAATGCAGTTAAGGCAGGGGTGGCAAACCGGTCAGAGGTAAAGAGCCGAAAAATATCAGTCGTCAAGCCAAAGAGCCAACATCATGCGCCAAAAAGGGGCGTGATCGGGGGAGTGGTCAGGGGCGTGGTCATATGACACAAGGAGAGTGGCCACATGACAAAACTTTATGCCCCCAGTGCCAGATATGCCCACCACAGTGCCAAACATCATATGCCCCCCACAGTGCCAAACATCACATGCCCCCCACAGTGCCAAACATCACATGCCCCCCACAGTGCCAAACATCACATGCCCCCCACAGTGCCAAACATCATATGCCCCCCACAGTGCCAAACATCATATGCCCCCCACTGTGCCAAACATCACATGCCCCTCAAAGTGCCAAACATCACATGCCCCTCAAAGTGCCAAACATCACATGCCCCGCAAAGTGCCAAACATCATATGCCCCTCAAAGTGCCAAACATCATATGCCCCTCAAAGTGCCAAACATCACATGCCCCTCAAAGTGCTAAACATCATATGCCCCCCACAGTGCCAAACATCACATGCCCCCCACAGTGCCAAACATCATATGCCCCTCAAAGTGCCAAACATCATATGCCCCTCAAAGTGCCAAACATCACATGCCCCTCAAAGTGCCAAACATCATATGCCCCTCAAAGTGCCAAACATATGCCCCCCACAGTGCCAAACGTCATATGACCCCACAGTTAGGAAGCTGGGCCCTCCAGCACAGGTGTTGCCCACAGTGCAACACCTATGCTGGAGGGCCCAGCTTCCTAACTAAAGGGCCCACCTAGAGGGCCAGGAGGGCCCAACAAACAAATGAGCCACGGGCCAAGAGGGCCTGACTAATGCGCACACAGGCCAGAAGGGCCTGAATTTGCCCACGGGCCTAGTGCCCGACACCCGGTGGTCTAGGGTGGATGGAGGGTAGGAGGCCAAAGGCCCCTACCTGGTGTTGGGAGAGGCCGCTGGGGGGAGCTTCGTCAGCTCTTTTGCTTCCCACCCCCGCTGGCCTCTCCGGGAGCCATCTTCTTTTTTCTTGCAGAAGGCGCCGGAGATCTTCTGTCTTGATCCCGGCGTCTTCTGCGGCGCCGGAACTCTTCTCCCCGCCGCCGTCTTCTGCGCCATCCTCCGGCGGCTTCTCGCGTCTTCAGGAGCGCTCCTGCGCTCCGCCGGCGTGGAGAAGACTTTTCGCCCTCCCGCTGGCGTCTGATGTCAGACGCCGGGGGCAGGGCGGAAACGGCGCGGCGAGCGCTGATTGGCTCGCCGCGGTCGTTTCCTAATGGCCGCCGATGCGGCGTTTTGAATTTGGCAGCCGAATTGGCGCCAAATTCAAAACCCCGCTTTGCAGACGGGAGGCTGGAGCCGCAATTTACAGCGCGGCGAGCCGCATGCGGCTCGCGAGCCGCGGGTTGGCCACCGCTGAGTTAAGGGGACCCGGGTCGCAATGACCTGGGTTATCCATTTCCACTGCCCCTGCACCCAACAGCGTCCGGCTCCAACCCAGGTAACTACCTGGGATAGAGTTCCCGGTCAGTCGACCCAGGATTGCACGTTTCCACTATCAAAAAAACCCGGGTCGATACATGAGGAACCAAGATATTTTTGCTAGTGTAAAAGGGGTTTAAATCTGCCACTGTATACCATTCCCTTGCCACAACAATAGCACAAAATGATACCGTGATAACTTGTGGCTACTGTCAGGTGAATGTATTTCTCTGCTGCTGTTTACCCTTCGCTAACATACCCTTTCTGCATCAGTGAATGTAAATGTTGTATAGGAGTTCCTGTAGGCTGTTTTCTGAGGTAACCTGATAGGACAAAGAAGTGTTTCTATATCAGTTGTTGATAGTGTTGTAAAGACAACTCATGAGTGGAACAATACTGGCAACAGAGAGCAAATGTACAAGATTAAAGTACTAGGGGATCAAGATATTAAACAAAAATATGGCTTTTCTCCATAATCTTAAGGCAACTTGGCCTCGTTTCATCTGATTCTGACAGATCAGGCTGAGGAATCTGATGAAAAGTGTTCAAATCGCAGAAGTTTTATGCCCCTTTCCCACTGCAGCCTTAAAACGGTATATTGCCGATTTTTGAGGGCAAAATACCGTTTAAGGCTGCAGTGGGAAAGCGCCAGAGTTGAAATACCGTTTAAAGTTAAACGGTATTTCAACCCGTTTTCCAAGCAGGGTTTTAGCCGGTAATCTACCGTTTAAGGTGCAATGGGAATGCATCTTAAACGGTATTCTTACGTCTGGCGATGAAGGCTCATATTTGAGCCATCATCGCCAGGTGTGTATGGCAGCCGGGCTGAAAGATCAGAGACTTTCAGCCCAGCTGACCGGCTGCTCCCTCCCCCGGCTGACACCCGCCCCCCCGCCGTCCACTCCACTACCCCCGTCGCCCCGCCGTCCACAGCGCCTGTCGCCCCCACTTGTGCATATACTCACCCCGCCGCCGTGCCCACGCTGCCGCTCATCGCATCTGCTGCGTCTCTCCGGCCAGGCCACACAGCCCGGCGGAGCGCCCCGACCCCGGCAGAACGCCCCGCCCCCGGCTGGCTGCTCTGCTAGTGTGGAGTGACACACTGAGCATGTAAACTCCACTGGCCACCAATGCGTTTATTAAGCAAGTAATATATAGATTGCTGGCATATGCCAGCAATCTGTATATTACTGATACCACTGGGCACCAATGTAATATATTTAAGCCTGTACATATATACATTGCTGGCACAGACCAGCAATGTATATATTATTGGCACCACTGCCCACCAATGTTTATATTTTGATATGCCCACTGCCACCAATGTAGTGAATATATACTGTGTATACTGGCTAGCACCAACTATATAAATATATATATATATATATATATAGATATATATATATATAGACTAGGTGATTCATCGCGCCCTACGGGCGCTCTTCACACCGTCGTAAGGGGCTGCGCCCCCTTAATTTGTGAACGTTTGTATATGAGAAATACTGTATGGTTAGAATTGTATGAAAGATGCCCTGTATTGCAACTTAGGTGTCCGCGAATCGCGGGAGGGGGGGTCGCGGAGGGTGCCGCGAATTGCAGGAGGGGGGGTCGCGGGGGTGCCGCGAATTGCAGGAGGGGGGGTTGTGGGGGGGTGGATGCTGCGAATCGCGGGAGGGGAGGGATTGCAGAGAATCGCGGGAGGGGGGTCGCGGGGTGGGTTGCCGCAAATCGCGGGAGGGGGGTTACGGGGGCGGGGGTTGTGGCGAATCATGGTAGGGGGGGTCGCGGGGGGTGTGCCGTGAATCACGGGAGGGGGGGTCACGGGGTGGGGTGCCGAGAATCGCGGGGGGGGTGTGTGTGTGCCGTGAATCGCGGGAGTGGGGGTTGCGGGTGGGGGGGTGTGACGCGAATCGCCACAAGAAAAAATCAACACAGAAAGGTCAACACATGTAAATGTTGACATAAGTGTGGCACTTCATTGGTGTCCATGTCGACACATGAGAATGAATATGAAAACATTCAAAAAATGAAAAAAAAAACTTCAAAAACTCATGTCAACCTTTTTCATTGTCAACCATAGCCATGTCAGTGTTTTCCATGTACAATTTAATTCTGGAGCTGCCGCGAATCGCGGGGGGGTGCCGCGAATTGCGGGAGGGGGGGTCGCGGGGGTGGGTGCTGCGAATCGCGGGAGGGGGGGTTACGGGGCGGGGGTTGCGGCGAATCATGGGAGGGGGGGTCGCGGGGGTGTGCCGTGAATCACGGGAGGGGGGGTCACGGGGTGGGGTGCCGAGAATCGCGGGGGAGGTGTGTGTGTGTGTGCCGTGAATCGCGGGAGTGGGGGTTGTAGGGGGGGGGTGGGGGGGTGTGACGCAAATCGCCACAAGAAAAAAATCAACACAGAAAGGTCAACACATGTAAATGTTGACATAAGTGTGGCACTTCATTGGTGTCCATGTCGACACATGAGAATGAATATGAAAATATTCAAAAAATGACAAAAAAACTTCAAAAACTCATGTCAACCTTTTTCATTGTCAACCATAGCCATGTCAGTGTTTTCCATGTGCAATTTAATTCTGGAGCTGCCGCGAATCACGGGGGGGGTGCCGCGAATTGCGGGAGGGGGGGTCGCGGGGGTGGGTGCCGCGAATCGCGGGAGGGCGGGGTTCACAGGGGTTCCGGTGGGGGGTTGCCGCGAATTGCAGAAGGTGGGGGGTCACGGGGGGTGCCGCGAATCGCGGGAGGGGGGGTTGCGGGGGGGTGTGACGCGAATCGCCACAAGAAAAAATCAACACAGAAAGGTCAACACATGTAAATGTTGACATAAGTGTGCCACTTCATTGGTGTCCATGTCGACACATGACAATGAATATGAAAAAATTAAAAAAATTAAAAATAAATCTTCAAAAACTCATGTCAACCTTTTTCATTGTCGGCCATAGCCATGTCAGTGTTTTGCATGTGCCATTTAATCCTGGGGCTGCTGCGAATTGCGGGGGGGGGGGGTGCCGCGAATCGCGGGAGGGGGGTCACAGGGGGGGTGCCGCCAATCGTGCAAGGGGGGGTCGCGGGGGGGTTCTTTTTGCCACGAATCGCGGGAGGGAGGTCGCGGGGGGGGGGTGTTTTTTCCGCGAATCGGGGGGGGGGGTCACGGGGGAGGGTTTGCCGCGATTCGCGGGAGGGGGGGGTCGCGGGGTGGTGGTTATGCCGCGAATTGCGGGAGGGGTCGTGGGGGGGTTCTTTTTGCAGCGAATCGCGGGAGGGGGGGTCGCGGGGGTGTTTTTGCTGCGAATCGCGGTAGGGGGGGTCGCGGGGGAGCGGGTGTTTTTGCCGCGAATCGCGGGAGGGGGGGGGCGCGCGGGGGGGAGGTTTTGCCGCAAATCGCGGGAGGGGGGCGCTCACCTGGTGGCTGTGGAGTAGCAGTGCTGGGCAACATGGGAAGGCAGTGGGTGTCTGGCACTGTCTGTGGGCTCACTGGGCTGGTTCTCTGTCACATACCTCCCAACATGACCCACTCCAGGAGGGACACAATGCTCTGTTTCTAGACTTCCTCTTAATGTATGATTGCCATCACCTGTTTTAAACAGGTTAATTTCTCAGAAAGGTGTTCAGCACAGATGAAGGCAATCACACATTAAGAGGAAAGTCCAGGAACAGAGCGTTATAGACACAGACACCCACTTTGAGTGACAGATGTAGCCAAATATATAGGAGATATATATATCTATATCTATATATAGATATCTATATAGATATATATATATATCTATATAGATATATATATCTATATATATATATATATAGATATAGATATATATATCTATATATATATAGGCAGTTTGCATTTAAATGTACATTGGTGGCAGTGGGCATATAAATATAATAAGCAATCAGGGCCGGCACTTGGGAGCAGGTCAGTGGCGTGGAGCAAGGTGACTGGCACCCGCACCCCGTCCCCCCTAAAGCCAGTTGAGCCACACTGCACCACAGTTGACTTGCTCCGGCGCCCGCACCCCCCACCCGTGGACCGTTCACCGCGCCACGCTGTCGGAGCGACGTGGCTGCACACACATCACCCCGTTCCCCCCCCCCCCTCTGTGGAACTACTCGCTGGCGGCCACATACTCCCCACCCCCGTGTCGCTGCCAGTAACGTAAATATGGAACCAATGGAATTCAAACCCAGCCCATTATGTAAATAGCCGTTTATAATGAAAGATTTTCAGCAAAGTCTTTCACCTCCTGAAAATCTCTTGCTCTTTGGGGAAAATAGCTCAGTGTGTACGCACTACTTTGGTGAAAGATATATGTAACAGAGATTTTGGCCCATTAAAGCCCATTAAAGTCACAGGCACTCATTTGTGCTGTAAAAACGTTTTGAAGAGCTAAAACGTTTTAGCTGCAATGGGAATGGTACTTAAATGGCATTTAAAACTGTAATCTGCTGCAGTGGGAATGCTAAATACCATTTTAGATTACCTGTAACTTAAAACGGGTCTGCAATGGGAAAGCAGCATAAGTCTGATTGGATCCAATGCACGTTCACGTCACATGGCGACAGCACCCTCCCCGAGTTCGGCCACCAAGTCAGTCTTGACTAACTTTTATTAACGAATGAAAGAGAAATCATTTGAAGGTGATCGACCATTGAATTAATTCTCATCCGTTTGGCTACATGTGAATGGATGTTTATGTGAACACATCCACGGACATAGGGGGTTATTCTAGTCCATTCTTTCTGACAAAATCCTTCTTAGATTGACAAAACCATGTGCACTGCGGGTGGGGCAGATGTAACTTGTGCAGAGAGAATTAGATTTGGGTGGGGTTTTTCTTCAAAGTGAGATCTATATTGAAGTGTAAAATCATGCAGTCAGTATTTTCCCTGCACAGAAACAAAATAACTCACCCAAATCTAATTCTCTCTGCACATGTTACATCTGCCCCCCTGCAGTGCACATGGTTTTGTCCATCTAAGAAGGATGTTGTCAGAAAGAATGAACTAGAATAAACCCCATAGTAACAAGGGGACTCCGAGCTGCAGGGGGCGGGCATTTGGCGGGACGGCCGGCTGCGTTTACCTGTTCGATAGGCTGCGAGTATACGCAGCCTATAGCGATCAAGTCTGAATTAATCATGTCCTATCTTGGAACATACCAGGTTGTAATGCAATAGGAGCAAGTTACTTTACATTTTATGTTGTGCATAGTTAGGGCGAGATGTACTAAAGGGAAAATGCGGTAAAACCCACATTTTACCGCATTTTCCTATGTACTAAAACCCGTTCGCAGCGATATCGCAGGGCAGGGTATCGCCACCTTTGGGTGGCGATACCCTATAGAAGCCTATGGGCTACTTTTCGCCGCCCGCCGCAACCCCGCCGCCTCGCCGACCCCCCCTTTCCCCCCTCCCTTGGGCTTACCTTCTTGCAGGTCCTCCTGGACCCCGGAAGGTAAGCCCTTCCTCCCCCTAGCAACGCAGCCGGACGTCCTTCCGGCTGCAGGGGGGAGGAGGAAGCGCTGGGGACAGCTTGCTTAGCTGTCCCCGGCGTGAAAGCAGCAGAAGCCGGCTGGGAGGTGACGGAGACCCCCCGCAGACCACAGTACAGGTATCGCGGGGGGCCTCCGTCACCGCATCGCGATGCCAGCCGCATATATTAATACATATGCGGCGGCATCGCGGCGGGGGGGGGGGGGGCGCGAAGGGCGGCGATGTATTTTAATACATCCCGCCCTTAATACTGGCTGCTTATGCATGTTGCCAAAAAATCTTGGACCGCTTTATTTGTTATGCTGAAATTTACATTTACATTTGAACACACCCCACCCAAATGTAAATCTCTCTGCACATGTTACATCTGCCCTCCTGCAGTGCAGCATGGCTTTGTCCAAGTACACAGACAGTGCAGGCTCTTTGCTGAAGTCAACAAGTAGCCGCCTTTGGTCCTTACCCACTTGGTGATTCTGCTACCTCAGTATGGTTGTTCTCTTACCACAGCCTGGGCATTCCAATACCACAGTATGGTTGTTCTGTTACCACAGCCTGGGCATTCCAATACCACAGTATGGTTGTTCAATTACCACAGCCTGTTGATTCTATAACCACATTATGGTGATTCCATTACCACAACATGGTGAGTATGGTTATTCCATAACCGCAGTTGCAGGAGCAATTGAGATACAGATGTATGGGGAAAGTATTGTCCGTTCCTGGCCAGTGACTGAGAGGTGGCTATTAAGACGCATGGAGAAGTACCTTCTTATGAGCCTGATAAAGGAGTGTTGGATAACTAAATACAGTAGGTGCTTCATTGCTCACATTGGCGGCACCCTGCATGGGACTTATGCACGTTTTGATGGTTGCATCATAAAGAGGCACCGAGCGAGATTGTTCTCTATAAAGATGCCCAAAGTAGGTTTCCCAATCCTTGTAGATTTTGACACAAAGCTATACACCAGGGAAGGGCTTGTTCTAGTTTGTCATTTTCAGCATGATGTCCTAGACATGACTCCAACAAGACACACACACTGACGCCACTGCGTCCCACTCAGCCCCCTTCCAATTCCTTGCTTTTATATTCCACTTAAAGCTTTGTTATTTCAGATGAGAAAGTTTGAGAAGCAGCCCGGGGCCTGAATAATGATCTCAGCAGTGACCTTCTGTAAGGACATACGCCATTAATAAAGGCATTAATAAATGCAGTCTTGATCAGATCTCAGGGCCTATAGTATAGGTGTGTACTTGTGAACAGGTTGTTTAGGTTAAATAAGGCAAGCAGGAGGATGCAAGAAACATAATAAATCAGCTACACCTCCCCGCCATATGTCATTGTTGTTTGCTGATATATATTCATTAAAGACGATATTGCAAAAGTTCAATAAATATTCATTTCCTCTCCTGTGTTCTAGATTGGTTATTTATTTACCTGTCACTTGTAGAGGCACATAGGCTGCTTATTGTGCAGAGATCCAATTTATCAGTTTCTGGAACCTACCTGTATGTAGAGTACGTATGTGAGTATGTGAGTATGTAGCCTTTTATGCACTCACAATGAAAGACTTTAATGCATTCTGTGATGAATTAAATAAGGATAAAAATGGTAATGAAAAGAGAAAGAATAATCTCCATCCAAATGAATACAGAGCTATAAAGACACTAAAAGAGGACAAAACGGTGACAATTAAAGCTGCTGACAAGGGCGGCGGCATTATCATACAAAATACAGATGATTATGTTGCCGAAGCCCATCGGCAACTGAATAATAAAAAATTTTATTCCATATTAACAAAGGACCCCACTGACACCTATTGTAGGGAGTTCAAAGACTTCCTGATGTTAGCAGTAGAGGAGGGAGCTATCTCCAAGATAGATTATCAGTATATCTTTAACCCACATCCAATAGTAGCCACATATTATCACTTACCTAAAATTCACAAGTCCCTCACTGCACCTCCTGGTCGTCCTATAATTTCAGGTGTTGGGTCCCTCACTACTAACCTTTCAGCTTTTGTTGATTCACATTTACAAAATTTAGTTTTTTCACTCCCTTCACATATTAAGGATACCACTCAATTTCTCAAATTACTCATGGATGTACAGTGGCAATCGGATTATATACTGATGACCTGTGATGTAGAGTCATTGTACTCTAATATCCCACATGACAAGGGGATCCTTGCAGTACAATATTATCTTGATCAAGAAGGAATCCTGAGTGATATCAGAAAAAAGTTTATTTTACAATCTGTACATTACATACTCACTCATAATTATTTCACATTTGATGGTGTTTTTTATTTACAGTCACTTGGTACTGCGATGGGCACCAGGTTCGCCCCGAGTTTTGCAAATCTATATATGGGCCAATTCGAAGATCAGTACATATGGCATAGCCAATATAGGGCGAACCTGGTGCGATATGGCAGATACATTGATGATTTATTTTTTATTTGGAAAGGGGATTTAACATCGGCACTTGATTTTTTACACTCACTCAATTCTAACACTTTTGGTTTAAACTTCACTTTCACTTATGACTATCAACAGATAAACTTCTTGGACATAGCCATAACTATTAAAAACAATTGCATTACAACTGCAACATATAAGAAAGAGGTGGATAACAGTAAATATTTGAATTATCACAGCTGCCACTATAAACCGTGGGTCCATAACATTCCAAAAAATCAATTCTGCAGGATAAAAAGAAATTGTTCAGAAGATCATACATATAGACAACAAATGGAAGAAATGAGAGGGACTTTTTTGGATCAAGGGTACCCAGAGTGGTTATTAGATAAAGCCCAATTGGAAAGTGAGAAGATAGAAAGAGTGTCTCTTTTAAATTCAAAAACCATGACCAAGCAACTAATACCAGATAATCCTTTATTTATTTCCAAATTTAATACATATTCGGACCAACTGAGAGAAATTATAAATAAAAATTATAGGATATTGAAATGTGACAATATATTGGCCCCTCATCTAGAAGAGGTTCCAAAAATCATTTTCAAAAAGAATAGAACATTAAGAGACATTCTATCACCGAGTCACTTCAAACGTGAAAATACTGATCAGGCAGGAATAGTGGACGAAAGGATGTTTTAAATGTAACAAGAATAAGTGTATGACCTGTAAATATATTAAAGAACCTAATACTTGTTTCAATTCATCTCACTCTGGAACCTCTTTTAACATAAAAAGTCATATCGATTGCCAAACCTCATATGTTATATATTTAATTACATGTGTATGCGGGTCCCAATATGTGGGTCGTACGATCCGCACACTAAATACAAGATTTTTGGAACATCGAAGGAATATTTTGAAAGGAGTGCTCAAACATTCATTGTCAAAACATGTTAAACTTAAACATAATGGAGACCTGCGAGTGCTGAGCTTGCAGGGAATTGAACACATAGAACATACATTGAGAGGTGGCGACCGATACGACAGACTATGTGCCAGAGAAGCATTCTGGATATTTTCACTTGGTACTCTTTTCCCTACCGGCCTTAATGATAATATTGAATTAAATAATGTATAGAATGTATAAAATTAATAGTGAAAGGATGTTCTAATATAATTAGTCGGATTCTCTCAGGTTTCCTTCCTTGCTCCCCCTTTTTGTTTTACCCCCCCTTTTTTTACCCCCCTTTTTTTACCTATTTTACATTATAATTTTTTGGCTGATCCTCGTAGTGTGCAGATGAATGGAATCTGGCTGTATAGATATGAATAATCTGTACAGCCATATTCATATAACTATCTGTATAGTAAGGAGAACTTGTTTGACTGAGGTCGACATCTCTTTGTACTGATATTTTCTGTCCTTTATGAAGATATTACACTATATAGAAAATTGTTACCTTTAAATATTATGTAAACTTACTCTTACCACTATTGTTATATATTTTTAGATAAAAAATCAGTAAGAAATCTAGTTTAGAACTTAGGAATGAATTTAAACATGCCGTAATATTAATATAAATATAAATATAAGTGAGAAATCGATGTACGGTTAGAGAGTCGAACCTACATGGTAGCTCTGTCCTTGTGTGATAACTCATACTCTTGTCTTTAAACTACTTATCTATTCCTGTATTCTTGTATCAAACTGAACTCTTGATATATTTGTTTCCATACTCTGATCTCTTTAGGAATATTAAAAACTTTAAAATGTATCTAGTTGACTTCGAAATAGACGCTATAGCCGTGTCTAGAACTTGTGAAGTAGAGACCTGTTTGGCTGATAGGCCTCTTCCCTACCCCTGAGCCATAGGCGCCCTGTAAGAAAACATCAGTATAATAGTAATAATTTGAGATAGTGAGAATAGCGCTCAAGGATGCCATTTATTAGAATATGTTTATGTATTTAATTATTATTTGATTTAATAAATATATGTTATAATGAATGATATGTTTCAATTAGAAGTGATTTATACAACGATGATATCCACAGTATGTATAATAAATTGATTTATTCAGACCATATGTCACCTTGATACACCTGTGAAATGAACAGATTGGAAACCGATGTTATGCAATTAATCTGGAAAGGTGATTGGCCAACCTGCCTTTTTAACCAGTGAGACCAGTAGGTATCTTGAGCTTCTGAAGAAACCGTCAGTGTTGAAAGACGGAGAAACGCGTCAAGCTTTTGTATCCAGCACAGCTCTGTTTGGCATTCTTTTATCCAGCTCCAGCCCTTAACCTTCCACGGACATCCAGTTAATCACCACTATCCGGCCGCCCGCTGCGAGTGACCTGCGGCGAGCTCAGCAGCGGGAAGTAACACCAGGCTTACGTGTGAGCTCCCCTCCTCCCGACTGACATCCGGAGGGTACAGAGAATACGGAGACGGACTGTCTGCTCCCGACGGTGACCCACACTACAACTGGGTCCCGCCGGTGGAAGCGGACGCCAAAGGGAAATCCATCAGGCATTACAGGTGACACAGTATATCGGCTCCCGACGGTGGCTTTATAACAACTGAGCTCCGCCGGTTGTTAGCGTTTATGAGTGGAACTTTTGTCTCTCTCCCCTTTCCTCCGTGATCATCATCTCCTGTTTAGAGCTCAGCGGGACTGGTAATTATCCGTATAACTTTGTCAAAAAGATTATTGAACTTAAGGAGCTTGGACGTTAATGCTTGTGCCATATAGAGCTGATATATATTTTTAAACATCAGTGGGACCTTACAACCGGTTGTACATAAATCTCACGATCTATGCTGGATATAGTGCAATATTGTTTTTAACAGTATACTTGTATGTATGATATATTAATTTTTTGTGTTTATTAAATTCTAATTTATTTTAGCATATTTTACCTATTTTTATAATTAAAAGTATTGAATCAACACAGTGCGCTCTCTAATTATTCCTGGTTTTATGTAGAGTATTATTTATTATTTATTTATTAACAGTTTCTTATATAGCGCACACAGATTCCGCAGCGCTTTACAGAGCATAGTTATAATCAAAAACACATAACAAATTACAGTACAAGACAGTTTAGGACAAGCACATGGTTAATATAGATAGTTGCATCAGGGGACAGGACACTGAAGCAATCATCAGGGTGGCAGAGGTTTATATATTCTAAGAAAGGCACATGAGGAGAGAGGGCCCTGCTCGTGAGAGCTTACATTCTAAAGGGGAGGGATAGACAGACAGGGGTGACACAGAAGGTAAAGTAGTGAGCATAAACAGTAGGTAAGGATAAGCGATAAGAGAGTACACACCAGAATGATCATCAGACGATCATACAATGGTCACACGATCTGTTGGAGCTCACAATCTGCATATGATCTGATCACGATCTATACCAAGTTGAAGGGGTCGTCTTCAAATCCTGACTGCAGCAGGTAGGATCTGCAAAACGACCGGCGGGGAAGCGCATCGAATCGGAATCGGATCTAACACATGCCAAAACATGCCCAATTTACATACAATCGGTCGAGATTGTATAGCGAAATTAAGGGAATTGCGGCCAAATCTTTCTGGTGTGTACCCAGCATTAATGTTTATTTAACGATCTGTGCTAAAGAGGGGCTATACTTAAAATCTTGTCTGTTAGGTCAGGCAGTTTCTAAATACTGAAATACTGACTAGGAGCTTACCTAATGGGGCCTACATGCGTAGCGATCTCTGGGCATGCTACATTGCTGTGGTTGTAGGGGCATAGCGATAATGATGCACGTCCACACGTGTCCCTATCGCCCCAGTGATTAATATCCAGAAGGCTGGATAAATCGATAGTTGGGGGCCAGTGTTCTCGCGGTGTCAGCGCTGTGTGCTGATCTATCTGAGCGATCTAACATTGTTCAGAACGCTCATCTCCCCGTGTGTAGGCAGCTTACGATGGGCATCTTATGGATTTTATAGAAATTGACTCTGTTCCATAGATACAGGTTTCATGCTTCCTGGCATTTTGTCAAGTAGAAAGGAAGAGCTACTTTATGTACATTGCAAGGGTAGATTCTTGCTTCTTGCCAACTATATGCCGGCAATGAAGGACTGAAGAAACTGCAGTTTGCTGGAATCTATTATCTGAAAACTTGCTTTGTTCTAAGGAACAGGACACCTTGCAGTATTGTTTGTAGTAGTTCCTCTGCATATCCACCAGGTATGTAATAGCTTGCCAACCTACTGTAGCTAGGTGACAAGCCTTCCGTCGTACTAACTAGTTTGCAGGAATCTCTGATCTGCACATTTTTATTTGCTCTAGCTAATACAATTACCACCTAGCAACCGCTCCCATCCCTACCCACCAATTGATAGTGGTTTTTATATTTTTTTATTTTGCTATGGAACTTCAACTTTAGTTATAGTACTTATAGGTTCTTTCCTTTTCTTTAATCCTGGGGTACCCAAACTCAGTCCAAGTTAAAAGTTAAGCCATGCTTGAGCATAGGGAAATTAATTAGTACCTCAGTCATTTTGATATAACCATCTGTGCTCAGACATGGGGACTGTGCTTTAGACCCCCCCCCCCAAATTCCAGAGGAAATCACGGAAACCAGGTCTGACATTAATGTAATAAGATGGGAGTTCCATTGAAGATGGGATGTAGCGGACTGTCAAGACTCTTGCTGCCTATACCCACCTGCAGTTGCTAGGTTCCAAGCTTCCCTATAAACAAATGTGTTATAAGAAATGGGATGTAGGTTAAGCAAAGTTCAGCAAGGGAATAAACCACCATATGGAGTATATAAGCGACTGACCAGCCCTGCAATAGGAAGAACCCATCTACTATCAGTTTTGTAAATCACTGATGATAGGTTTAGACGTCATAAAAAAAATGTTGAACCTTTCTTAAATCTTAGCTGTGTAATCAATGTTTTTAGATTCCATGGCAGAATTGGCCTTCATTCAAGCCTGACTCTGACAAATGCAGGCCTCAAGCCAAAAAAGTTCTGAGTTGAGAGTTTTTCCCTCTTCCTAAAGAAGCGTGACGACTTAGAACAATATCAGCATATTTTAAGCAATGACAATAAACTGGAGAGTTCCCCAGAGGCTAAACAATAGTCTGTCATGTCACGGCATGTTTTGTAACCTTTCACATCAGAACTACAATTGTCCTCACTGTAAACAAATAAATTCAGTGGTGCATATTTATTATTATGTTGTAAAGGGCAAAGCGATGCTGTCACCCATGGCAACCGGTCTGCTTTTAGTTGTCAGTTGATTGTCTAACCACAGTCAGCAGACCTGTTATAACTCACCTTTGCTTATTCCTCTAGGTCATAAACAAACCCCAGGGTTTATTTAGATTCCTACAGTATGATGTCACATTACTATACGTTGACAAAATACATACCTGCTGACACGGAGAGTCGGAAATAGTGAAAACTGAAGTGGTACTCATTCTGCCCAAACCGTGGTCAGACAATTCAATTAGAGGTTGTGTGTTCATTGCTGAGGTTGGACAGGCAAACTCAGGAGCTATAGAGAATAGTATATGGGGAAAAGCCCTATTTGTTTTTTAGTGCATGGGAAACCCCATGTTTGTGGGGGCGTCTTTAAGCCAAATCAGTGGTTTAGGCTATTTCATTGATTAGCTTTTACCCTGGCTTTAGATCTATAGGGAGAAATTGGTACTCTTTACTTAGTTGGGCGCCAGCGATTGAAATCGCGGGCGTCGGGGGTAAAAATCGCGGGCATCGCGGGTAAATCGGGATGCCCGCGATGACCGCGATTTTCCCATAGGGAACAATGTTAAAAAGTCTGATTGACCGCGATTTTACTGTTAAATGCCTCAATGGACCCGATTTGGCCATAGGAGTCAATGTTAAATGGGCCACAGAGCCCAAATAGGCACAATTAACCCTTAAATGTCCCCCCCAATTTTTAACGCCACCCCACGATCCACGCCAACCCGAAGCGTGGCGAGCGCAGCGAGCCCGCGAGGGGCGGCGGTACGCGTCCTCCGACCTTTTCATGCCCTACTATCCACTAGGGCGTGGAGTGAGAATAGAATAGTGTGGCGAGCGCAGCGAGCCACCGAGCCCGAAGCGTGGCGAGCGCAGCGAGCCCCGCGAGGGGACGCGGATACCTTCACAGGTAGACGCGTCCCCTCGCGGGCTTCACAGGTGTCGGCGTCCCCACGGACACCTGTGAAGCCCGCGAGGGGACGCGTATAACTGTGAATGTATCCGCGTCCCCTCGCGGGGCTCGCTGCGCTCGCCACGCTTCAGGCTCGGTGGCTCGCTGCGCTCGCCACACTATTATATTCTCACTCCACGCCCTAGTGGATAGTAGGGCATGAAAAGGTCGGAGGACGCGTACCGCCGCCCCTCGCGGGCTCGCTGCGCTCGCCACGCTTCGGGTTGGCTTGGATCGTGGGGTGGCGTTAAAAATTGGGGGGGACATTTAAGGGTTAATGGGCTCTGTGGCCCATTTAACATTGATTCCTATGGCCAAATCGGGTCCATTGAGCCATTTAACAGTAAAATCGGGTCCATCGCGCCTTTTAACATTGATTCCTATGGTAAATCGGGAGCATCGCGTCGCGGGCATCGCGGGTACATTTATGGCCGGCCGCGACGCGACCGACACGATTTCCATGTTTAACATGGGTTTCAATGGGAAATCGCGGGCATCGCGTCGGTCGCGTCGCGGCCAGACATAAATGTACCCGCGATGACCGCGACGGGCGCCCAACTAAGTAAAGAGTACCGAGAAATTTACTAAGATGGGAATTAGACTTCACATGTGATGTTGCGATGAGCAACCAATCAGAATCTACTTCTTATTGGGTCCTCGAACTGCGGCCCTCCAGATGTTGTGAAACTACAAATCCCAGCATGCCTTTAAACAGTTTTGCTATCAGGGAGTGTTAAAACTGTGGCAAGGCATGCTGGGATTTGTAGTTTCACAACATCTGGAGGGCCGCAGTTTGAGGACGCATGATCAAGAAGATAGAAGACAGGATCTGATTGGTTGCCCATAGCAACATCACATGTGAAGTCTAATTCCCATCTTAGTAAATTTCCCCCATAGTGTCTAGTCAAACAATCAAAAGGTCGACAACTATTGGTCGACAAAGGTTGATATGGTCAAAAGGTCGACATTAATTTTTTAGAGTCAACATTAGTTTTTCATGTTTTTTTAGTGAACAAAAAAGACTTGTTCATACTTTACCATCCACGTGGGAATAGAGTTAGATTATAATAGTGTGCCCAAAGAAAGGAGACGCAGTACAATTATACAATGTCCATATCGACCTATGTTGACATAGACACCCAAAAAATGATAACCTCATGTTGGCCTTTGTCGACCCCCAAAAAAACATGAACTAGTTTCGACCTTTTGACCCTGTCAACCTTTTTGACTGTCGACCCTCTGACCCTGTTGACCATTAGTTGTCAACCTTTTGATTGTAGACCTAGACACTGTAGATCTCTAACCCCTTTTCCCCCTGCGATGTAATGATTATCTGAAGGGTATTAAGTTCCTCCCTACAAATGTCTTAACATGGGCCCTTATTCTGATCGGTGCGGATATTCCCGCTTGCGTACGGCCCGCCGATGTTTATCGTCTGCGCATGTGCAGAGGTCACTCTGCGCATGTGCAGGCGATTTCGCCGCATGGATTCTTTATACGCCGCACAGGGGGCGTAGAGGGGCGTGAGGGGCTACTTAGCCTCATTACCCTATGCATACGCCCCGCGTTTCATGGGCGTTCCCATGCAAACGCGGGGCGTATGCATGGTAATGAGGCCGTGACGCGTGGGTACGGGGCGGGCATCTGACATCGCCGGATGTCAGCTGCCCGCCCCCATACATGATTTCACACGGACAAGTGTCCGTGTGGTCTTGTGTTGCGGGACCTGGTGGAGCGTGCGGCCCTGCATTCGATGTTCGACGACCATCGAATGCAGGGGCAGCTCCCAAGACGGAGGAGGCGTATCCCCGTCCAATTTCATGCGGATCGCCACATATCCGCGTACGGACGGCAGGTGGCGATCCGTATGGAAGGCGGGGATTCGCCTGCACGGTTGCGGCCGCATATTCTGATCGGGCCGCACCGATCAGAATAAGGGCCATAGTCCGGTTCCACGTTCTCTATGTACACTACATCTCATTTGATTAGAGCTAAACTTTCCAGAGACGATTGTTTCATTAAACTAGGGGGGGTTTGTTTTTGTTTTTTTCAAGTTAGGTTGTCCAGAAATAAACACTACGCTTTATTCTACCAGTAATGAACAGATCAGACATTCAGGTTTTTTTTTATTGGAGACCCCTTTGTGGTCTGAAAGCTCCCACAGCAACCCGGCTTATCGCCCAGTCACTGATGTCACACAGGTGCGTCATGGTGGGGAAGAAGGTAGCGTTTGGAGCCAACGATGTCTCTAATCACAGCCTCATCCCTAGTGTGAACTGGACCCGGGTCTCTCCACCCTTGTTAACCATTCAACTGCACAGCCACCCGGGAAATGTGGATGTGGAGCTTTCACACCACATTTCAACCCATGTTAACATGTCAACCCAGGTTGATTTAGCGGTCTGAAATGGGTATAAGGAATATTTTCAGATCTAATCTTCTGCCTTAGTGAGCGCCTCCATTTTACTCCCTTGTCCCAGTGTGCCCTTTCTCCCCGAGCTAATATAAGACAGCAATGCTGCTAGAGCAAAACATGAATAAGTTGGAAATAAGGGCGTGCTCCAAAAGTGATAGAAGCAGGACGTTTATGTGATGTTGCTTTATTTCCTGGCACATTCCCATACACTACAATCTGGCTTTCTGGTTTTCATGGAAGCAACTCCCAGCGCAGAATGCTGCCTCTGTGTATGAGGGCAGTGGCCCAGTAGGCACATTGCTAAATAGGTTGTGCATGTTTTATATTTAGTGCAGTGGTTCCCAAACTGTGTGCTGAAGCACCCTGGGGTGCCCTTAGGCAGTGGTTCCCAACTCCAGTCCTCAAGTACCCCCAACCATTTATGTTTTCCAGATCACCTGTGGATATGTAAAATGTGACAGTTGATGATACACAGTGTACTGGCTGGGTGACTTAAAACCTGAACTGTTAGGGGAACTGGAGAACTGAGGTTGGGAATCACTACCTAGGCTATTGCAGGGGTACCTCGGGTTGGTGGTCAAGGATCAAATCAAATTATTTATGGTCAAAGTGATAGGCAAATCCAGTGCTTTTGGCTGCAATAATAAACCTGGACAGTGAAAAGCACAACTGTACACCACCACGAAAAAAAACAAAAGACATTGGAAATAAAACTGTATTGGTACAGAATATTTTTTTCAGGTGTCAAGTATTTAGAGATACATCATTTATATTTCTTTCCTCTCTGTAGCCAAACTTAAGAATTGTGAGAGAGA
Source organism: Crinia signifera (assembly GCF_055691185.1). Lineage (NCBI taxonomy): Eukaryota > Metazoa > Chordata > Amphibia > Anura > Myobatrachidae > Crinia > Crinia signifera. Next base: position 280,638,979 of record NC_139219.1, read on the forward strand.
GCATTCCGAAATCATAACTATGCATTTATATAATGTATGTTAGCTGTTAGGCTAAAGTATAGGGGGAAATTTACTAAAGGAAATTTGTAAAAAAAAAATAGGTGTATTTGTATCCAGAAATACACTTATTTTTGACATTTTCTATCCCAAAAATATGGCAATTCGTAGTCGTATTGATGTGCTATCAATACGAATACGAATTGCCGTATTTTCGGGATAGTAAATGTCAAAAATAAGTGTATTTCTGGATACAAATACACCTATTTTTTACAAATTTCTTTTAGTAAATTTCCCCCATAATGTCTATACCGTTAATAATACATATGATGCAAACAGTGCAAGTTTTAAGGTCTCCAAAAGCCACATGGTGACACCTAGAACATATGCACACTTGTCTGCTCTTCTGGTATGTCTGGGAGATTCCAGAGTTTCTTAGAGCTCTCCTGAACTTCCATGAGTGTAGATCAGCTTCTTGGAGTCGGGACGCTTCCACAGTCTGGGGGCTTTATGACACAATTTATGCTATATTATGTCCTTGTGGAAAATCACAGCATTATACAGGAGGAGTAGATCCATGATGGCTCAACCCACAATGGCCCTTATTCAGATCTGATCGCAGTACAAATTTGTTCTCAAAATGGGCAAAACCATATGCACTGCAGGTGAGGCAGATGTAACATGTGCTAAGTGAGTTAAATTTGATCAGATCTGAATAAGGGCCAGTGTCCATTTGGTTGTATCGGCCAGGGAGGAAATATTTTTAAAAGTCGGTAAGTATTAACTGTAATATTAACTTAGATATTCTGTGCACACCAAACATATTTTTGTTTAAAAATGCATAATCTGTACAAACAACTATTGAAAGCAATCTCTTCAGCACTTTTGCACAAAGATGGTCACCCAACAATGACCAACTTGTGCTTCTGTAAGATGCATTTTCTGATATAAACTGTTCACGCTTTCTGACTGGCGATTTGGTTATTTTACAGGTAGTGGCATAAGTCTTCCAAATCTGTTGTGTATCCGCACAACTGAAAAATGGTACTCATATTAGGACGCCGATTAAACAGAGAGGAGAGTGGAGTTCGTGAGTCTCCAGCCACAAAGCGTAAAGTCTTTGAGATGGACCAAAAGTTGATGGGCCATGAAGTGTTTGACTTCAACTCCGGGTCTTCCCACTCTGAAAGCATCCTGCAGGTCTTCAATGAATTCCGGGAGAGCCGCCTCTTTACCGATGTCATCATCTGTGTGGAGGGCAGAGAATTCCCTTGTCACAGAGCTATCCTCTCAGCCTGCAGCAGCTACTTCCGGGCCATGTTCTGCAATGACCACAGAGAAAGCAGGGAGATGTTGGTGGAGATCAACGGGATTTTTGCGGAAGCTATGGATTGCTTTTTGCAGTATGTTTACACCGGAAAAGTAAAGATTACCACGGAAAATGTCCAGTACCTCTTTGAAACGTCCAGCCTGTTTCAGATTAGTGTGCTGCGTGACGCATGCGCCAAATTTTTAGAAGAGCAGCTTGACCCCTGCAACTGCCTTGGAATCCAGCACTTTGCCGACACTCACTCCCTCAAGACCCTCTTCACCAAGTGTAAGACCTATGCACAGCAGGCTTTTGAAATTGTTGTCCAGCATGAAGAGTTTCTGGAGCTGGAAAAAGCTGAAGTCATTGATTACATCAGCAGTGATGATTTGGTTGTCAGCAAAGAGGAGCTGGTGTTCGAGGCTGTGATGCGATGGGTGTACCACCATGTCGATGTCAGGAGACCTATGTTACAGGAACTTTTGACACACGTTCGATTACCATTGCTCCATCCCAATTACTTTGTGCAGACTGTGGAGGTCGATCAGCTGATACAAAGCGCCTCAGACTGTTACCAGATACTTCACGAAGCCAGAAGATATCACATACTCGGAAATGAGATGATGTCATCACGGACCCGGCCACGGAGGTTTGAAACATTTAAATGTCCTATACATACTGTCATACCTTTCTCTTCTTCTAATGGGAACCCCTAAAATATGACATGTAGCAGAAATGTAGAAACTTTTTAAAGTGAAGGTTGTTTCTCTATAGTGCAGTGATGGCTAACCTTGACACTCCAGATGTTGTTGAACTACACATCCCAGCATGCCCTGCTACAGGTGTGCTATTTGGCCATGCTAAAACTGATGCAGGGCATGCTGGGATGTGTAGTTCAACAACAGCTAGGTTGTCAAGGTTAGCCATCACTGTTGTAGTGCATTGAAGGAGCTGCTGTGGTTCACAGATTCATTTGAAACGTGTGTGATGAATTCCTTCAACATCTTATCATTAAATATGGAAACAGTCTTATTGGTGTTATACAAAGTACATAGAGGATTGTATTCCACAAGCAAGAGTACATCAGTCACAGTGGTTTCATAGAAAATGTGTACCTGCTGAAGGCATTGCAGTATTCTAATAATAGAGGGGACACACAGTGAGATATGCTCTATTTTTCTATTCGATTTTGCTTATAGAAGCGAAATCGAATAGAAATCAAATGCTTTTTTTAGCATTCAATGCAGATTCAATCCCAATGTGTGCTCCCGTGTAGTGGGAATCGAATAGAAAAAAGTCTTGGCAGGCAAGACTACAGTATAGTGGAAATCTAATAGTAGATAGTGCAAATCTAAATGTGTTCACTGCAGCATTTGATTCGATTTCAATCTGCTGCCTGAAGGATCAGGAACACTGTGAGATCAAATTGAAAATGAATAGCAAATCGAATAGAAAATAGAATGGAAAATAGTGAAAATTGAAAAGTAGTACAAAAAACTTTAGTACAGGTCGAATAGGTCAAATCGAATAAAAAACCGGATCGAAAACTGAATCGTACCGTGTGTAGGCACGGAGTAGTCCTGTATGTGTTCATCCAAACAGAAACCTCTTGTCCTGTTTGATTCTGTTTGCAGTTTGGATATGTCAGCATCAGCCATAGAACTGACAATGTTTCTATGGTAACACTCCCTTCAGTACCTGTGTCACGCATTTCCCCCTCATTTCCTTAATTCCATAACCATTGCTATCCCAACACGTGCAATCCTTTTGCTTTCCCCTCATTTGTGGGATGTGGTTCATTTGGTCCACCATAGGAAGGTCGACCACTGAAGTTCGACAGGCCTATTGTCGACATGGGTCTAGGTCGACAGGGTCATTAGGTCGACACAAGCATTAGGTCAACAGTCAAAAGGTCGACATGGTTTTTTTTGTCCAGAATAACACCGTATTGGTGCACCGCGTTCCCTCGCTGCGCTCGGCACACTATTTTATTCTCCCTCCACGCCCTAGTGGATTGTGGGGCATGAAATACTGCCTGTCGGCACATGTCAGCTCACAAATAATACAGAAAAACCCATGTCAACCTTTTTGACTGTCGACCTCCCCCATGTCGGCATAATACCTGTGTCGACCTAATGACCCTGTCAACCTAGATCCTTGTTGTACTTTTTAGTGTGTCAACCTTATGTATGTCGACCGTCCTGTGTTCGCCCTAGTGACCATATACCCATGGGTGTTATTACAAGATTTAATTTGTCGGGACGTAATTCTTGTGGCTCCTGGCACAATTCAAAGACCATGACAGTACGCAGTTATGTCACATTGGCAATGAAAACATTAACAACCATATGGGGGAGCTGGATGTTGAACCCGGCATTACGACACGTTACTGATGTGATGCATTGTAACCTTCCTATCTTTATAACCGTAATCCTAGTGTTTTATGTGATACAGCCAACACCGCTACAACGCTTTACAGGTTCGTAATAGGTCGGCATGACGATTGTGTTATCACGCTGACTCCCTTCTGAGTGTCCACACCGTGACTGTCAGTAATCTGGGTACATCCTTTAAGCAACATATAGATACAGAAGAAGGTGCACACTGTGCTGGAAGGGGGTGTAATGTACATGGTGGGTAGCATGTAGGCTAACATCACAGATGGATGCAAATCATACTTATCTACTCTTTTTTGGGGGTAGTCCCCTTACCCTCGGAAGAGTAGGCAGATATCCTGCATCCCGGCTGCTTCCTAGTGGAGCAGGCAAGATAGAGAGATTATCATGTGAATCACAGCACCATATGCAGGGGGTGGGGCTAAGTGATTGCATCCTTTTTAGCCCCTCCCAGCAGACCCATGAATTAAGGTATCTTTCCTTTGGTGGGGATCAGGCGTAATTAAATGACCCACAAACCCACCCCCCAAAGTGTCCAGCAGTGTTCACTCTCTGGGCTTTTCCCAGAGAGGAGCCAACAAAAGTTGGCAAGTATCATGCAAATATGTCAAAGTTCTTCCAGCCAGACCCAGTACAGATTTATAATAAACTAGTAAGCCCACTCGAAGCAAAAGCTTCGAAAGCTAGTCTGCTACCTACTGTGTTTGTGCATGTGTGACAAAGAGATGTAGTTTCACTCTCTGCCAGCAGATGGTAGTGTTTCGGAGACTCACTGACACTAAACATATATATATATATATATATATATATATATATATATATATATATACTGTATATATATATACTGTATATAGATGATTCTATGGTTTGAGGATGCTCTAAATTCCATAAGTCTCTATTTCCCTCAGTCACATCTATTTCTGTATATTACCCATATATTTCTCTCCACACCTGTTTTAGCCTATAACTATAGTCCGTCACTGGTGCAGGTTGATAGATCTATAGGGGGGAATTTACTAAGATGGGAGTTCTATGTCACAAGGGACGTTGCTATGGGCAACCAATCAGAATGTACTTTTTATTTATTTAGCACCTTCTAGAAGATAATGGTATCTGAAATATAACTCCCATCTGAGTAAATTTCCCCCACCGTGTGTTATCCCTCCTGCACAATACAATAAATGGGGTATGTATTCTAATACACTGGTTTGATTTGAAGTTGCTGTTATCGCTGTTTCTATGTGTCTGCAGGTCTACCGGCTACTCTGAGGTGATTGTAGTAGTGGGAGGGTGTGAACGCGTTGGAGGCTTTAACCTTCCTTACACTGAGTGCTACGATCCAATGACTGGTGAATGGAAGTCACTGGCAAAGCTGCCGGAATTTACCAAGTCAGAATATGCTGTGTGCGCTCTAAGGAATGACATCCTTGTGTCAGGTAATCTATTGCTGCTCTCTGATTGGTTAATATGTTCAGGGCCGCCGAGTGGTATGCCGGGCCCAATCAATTATGGGGCGTGGTCTAATTGTGGGAGGCGTGGCTACCTCTCCAATAGGCCACTCCCTTAAACCGATTGCAGGGAGAGTGAAAAAACCTTAAAGTCGAGGGGGGAGTGTTATTATCTCCCCACCCCTTCAGCAGCAGCACAAACCTACAGCATGTGCTGTGCTCAAAGCGGACTCAGCATGAGCTCTCACGCTGTCTGTGAGACGATCATGCTGAGCCTGCTGTCAGCACACCACATGCTACAGGTGTGTGCTGCTGCCACCGCCCAGGAGGGATGGAGGGGGTTGGACCAGGGCCCACATCTGGCCCTTCCAGCAAGCCTGGGCCCGGTAATTAGTACCTGCTCCCCCCCTTACTCTCGACGGCCCTGAATATGTTAGGGTAGTAAAACCTTCATATTCCTCTAGGCCACATGTTCTCAAACTCGGTCCTCAGGACCCCACACAGTGCATGTTTTGCAAGTCTCCTCACAGAATCAAAAGTGAAATAATTAGCTCCATCTGTGGCTCTTTTCAAATGTGTCAGTGAGTAATGAATGCACCTGTACATCTGCTGGGTGACCTGGAAAACATGAACTGTGTGGGGTCCTGAGGACCGAGTTTAAGAACCACTGCTCTAGGCTTACCATGTGTAATGGTATTTGGCAGTACACTTTCCTAGTTAATCTTACAGAGAGATATTTTATAGCTTTCAATAGTACTACTTCTACATTTTATATTCTTACATCCGTTCCCTTTCTTGCAACTAGTAGAAGTTATTGTTCCCATTCAATTGAGCCCTGTATTTTCCCCCGTTAACAGAGCAACAATAGCTTCCGCAGACCTTGCAGCGCCCAAACTTACCTAGTGTCTCCAAGCCACCGTGGGGTCTGCGGAGCTATTGTTATGCCACTGGTACAAAGAGTATATTAATATATACATATTCTTTTACAGGAGGCAGAATCAACAGCCGTGATGTCTGGATTTATAATTCTCAGCTAAATATTTGGATCCGAGTTGCTTCATTGAACAAGGGGAGATGGCGCCATAAAATGGCTGTCTTACTGGGAAAGGTAAGTTTTGATAAAAGTCAAATATGTATTTGCTATTATATTTGTGGCTGCAGATTTTTCAAAGGATTTCCTTTGCTCCATTAAAGATAGGGAAAAAATGGGACTTCTGTGTCTATTTATCATTAGGACCCCATTTGTGGTGATAAAGCTTTCAGCTCCTCTTGACATGGGAACACTCAGCATTTTCATGGGGACACCCATGAATCAATGGGCATTCCCATGGGTGCTACCCCTCGCCGCCCCCCCAACGCCCCCCGACCGCACTGCTCCGTGCAAACGGGCCGGCGAATACTCAATTTGCCGCGCCCGCTTGCAAACGGAGCGTGCATACATGTGTATGTGCATGTGCAGTTCTAAACCATTGCTCCCCTTTGCAAACACACAGGGGAGCATATGGATTAGAATCAGGGCCTTTATGTAGTGCATGAGCATTACCAGGCCTGCAGAAACATATATACACCTGGTAAGAGAAGTATTTTTTGCAGCTGATGACTGTACTGTAAAGGTGGCCATACACAGGCAGATTTATCTTCAGATCTGGCTGGTTGGAACAAAAACCTGGTTATGGATGAGAGCAAATGACAGTTGACCATTTGCTTGGAAATGCTGGAAAACTGACAAACTAATGTGCTTTCTCCATTCCCTCACCATAGCTAAATAATTATTTGTCGTAAAATCAAATCTTGTCTCCATACCACAGTGTAGCACTAGGTGTGCTTGTGTGTCTGATCTGCACTAGGTGCCCATACACTAGTAAGATTTATCTTCAGATCTGACTGGTTGGAACAAAAACATGGTTATGGATGAGTGACAGTTGGTCAGTTTTCCAGCATTTCCAAGCAAATGATCAACTGTCATTTGCTCTCATCCATAACCATGTTTTTGTTCCAACCAGCCAGATCTGAAGATAAATCTGCGTGTGTATGGCCACCTCCAATCAGTCAATGCAACCACCTTCCTGGCCTACAAATCCATTTGCTGCCAGTAAGGTTGCATCCAGGTTGGCTTGTGATTTGCCAAAAGTGACTTCTGCATTGTGTGTTCCAGGTGTATGTGGTTGGCGGGTACGATGGCCAGCACAGGCTGAGCAGCGTTGAATGTTATGATTCATTTTCTAACCGATGGACGGATGTGGCTCCACTAAAGGAGGCCGTGAGCTCTCCTGCAGTTACAAGTTGTGTTGGGAAGCTGTTTGTGATTGGTGGAGGACCCGACGACAACACCTGCTCGGACAAGGTAATCAATAAGCTTTACATTCATACTTTAATAGTATATGATTACTACTAGTACAGTGGTTCCCAAACTTTCTTGAATCACGGTGCCATAGAGTATAAGTAGGTTTTCATAGCACCCCTAGACCAAAATATTTTGGTTGATAAATTGGAGGAAAAAAATGATTAAACGAAGTAAATTGTCCCTACCTGTCATCCTTAGGGTCAGTTATGTGGTGGTGTATAGTTGTGATTCTGAGGGGTAAATTTACTAAGATAGACGTTCTATTGAAGATATGATGCTTCCAATAGTAACCAATTATATTATCTTCTACCGGTGCTAAATAAAAAAGAAGTAGAATCAGTTTGTTGCTATGGGCAACATCCCATCCTCAATAGAACTCCCATCTTAGTAAATGTACCCCGGATAGTCCAGGTGTTACATAATTGGCAGCCACTGGTTTTGCCTATCACTTTGAATATAAATAATTTGATTAGTTATCAAAATGTAGCTGCAAAACCATCCTAGGCGTGGGAACGTTCTGAGGAGCACATTGTGACATATATAACAGGCCGATCCAATTAGCCAGGATCTCTTTGCAGCAAAGTCCCGCTATCCAAATTCATGGACATTGCATAAAATTCCAATAAAAAATAACACAACGCGAAATCTAATTTGATTGGCAATCTTGGCAATGTATGATTTATGTGAAGTGTATGAAAAAGCGAGGAATCATCCAGAACACCAAAATAGTATTAAATAAGATAGTAAGCATCTCTAAAGATATAGTCCGCGGCTGAGAAGTATAGGAGGCTGTAGGGTTGATAGAGCAAGCAGTATAGAAGAGAACCATTGGAGAAGTTGCCACTGGTATATTTGATAAAATTATAGATAAAAGTTGATTCTCTATTTCTTGATACATCAAACCCTATACTATTAAGGGTGGGCACACATAAGGCTGCTATTTATTTATTTAACAGTTTCTTATATAGCGCACACATATTCCGCAGCGATTTACAGAGAATGATATCGGCACACTTTGTCATATCGAAAAGAACAATTGATGCATGTCGCCTGGTTTGTACATCCAATTGCGTTCCCCTGCAGGTCGCATGCAATCTCTTCTGGTTGGTCGTGCTGCAAGGCCCACCCGGAAGATACCACCAACTGTGCTGATGGACCAGTGATCATTCCATTATTCATTAAACCTTCCTGGTGTGTACTGTCAATCTTGAATGGTCCAGGGCAAAGTTTAATCACCTCAAATACTGAACCTGCAACTATCTTATCTGCAAGTTAAAGAAATCCCCCCAAAACAAATAAAAAAACAACAACTTTTCCATGCTACAACACATTAACATACGGTACATATTATTTTTCCTCATTCAACATTATTGGTAACTTTAGAGTTGCAAACGAAAAGCTGCAATTGGTCACTTCCTAAGCCAATGGATGCCAAAGGATGCGTGCCCACAAGATCAAATGGCGGCTACCTGGCCCTGTAAATAAATTAGCAATAATCTATATATCTAAAAGGCTAACTATTCCTCACCTCTTTGAGATGAAGTACTGCCAGTGACCACTAGGGGCCACTCGAAGAACCAAATTACTCCTTTGTGTGCTAAAAGATATAACACAAAGTGAAAGCAAATTTTGTATGGACAATGATCTGTTTCAGACTTGCTCGATATAGAGAGGGAGCTGTGAAGACAGAGATTGAAGATAGCAGCAGCTAGGGACTGAGGATGGGGTAGAGAGTTTTGGGCTAAAAACTGTCACAGCTCAAAGTGAAAGTAGAAACTGTCACACCTTAAAGTGAAAGTACATTGCAGAAGCCATCATTTTGACAGGCTTTTAACTAGTAATGATCTAAAGCGAGTAAACGTGTAGCAACATAGACTTCTGTTTCTTTGTATAAACCTTGCTGTAACAAATTCTCTGCTCTGATACCCAGGTGCAGTGCTACGATCCGGACATAAATACATGGTTGCTGCGAGCATCCATCCCTATTGCGAAGCGGTGCATCACAGCTGTGTCCCTAAACAACCTTATCTATGTAGCCGGGGGGCTCACTAAGGCAATATACTGCTACGATCCTGTGGAGGATTACTGGATTCATGTGCAGAATACGTTCAGCAGACAGGTAACCAGACATGATAATAGTCTGGCATTGAAATAAATGATATTTAATGATAGCTCCACAAAAAAGCAGGTTTAATTTAATGAGATGAAAAAAAAATTACAATAATTACTTCTACTGCTTTCAGACCGCAAATGCAGGTTCACTTCGAAACAGTTCAGTTCCGGTGTGACACTGCATTTGCGCTCTGTTCAGATTGCATCTGCGAGTCGGCAATATTGTCAGATGGGGGCGCGGCAGAGCGTGGAAGTGTTATCGGGGGTGGGGTAGGAGGCAGCGCTTAGAGCTGGCTCAGCTCCAAGCGGTGTCTCCTCCATAGTGTGAACGGGTAACTGGTCCTCGACCCAATTAACCCTTTCACACTGCAAGGCAATGAACCGGTAAGAACCCTTACTTTTTACCCAGGTTGGTATTGCCGTGTTGCTACCGGTTAGCTGTTTTCGGTAACCCCTATCACATCTCTCCAATTGCCAGGTCGAACCGGCATGAACCCGGAAATTATGTGCAATGTGAAAGGGGCATTACTGTACCTTCCAACCTGCAATCACCCAATCGTCAGGGATCCCTGATGGCTAGAACAGATCCTCTCTGTAGTGTTCTCTCCTCTGCCCACTTGGCTTATTTGAAACCAATATATAGTGCTAAAAAGTGCTATACAATAGAAAATAAAATATAAAAGTAATACAATGAATATATGTTTAAACCCCTTTCGGGAATATATGGCAGTGGTGCTAGTGTCTGTGCCAATCCCGGTGATTTAGTCATGCGTCCATAGAACAGTCAGTAGGGGACGTCATCTACAGCAACTTGGCTTTTGAAAAACAAAAGGCAGAGCTGGATTAGAGCATAGCACATTGTGGGACTGTTAGATCCATCGGAGACTCCAAAGGAACTGAGTAATGGTATGATAAATTTAAGTGTTTATATTTTTTTATCTCAGTAAATGAAAATATGGTTTTGTGTGGAGCTATCTTATAATCCAATAACATCTAAAACCCAATCAAAGCATTTAAGTATTTTTTTTAAATTACAGATCCAAATACTTTTGATGTTGGCAAAATTCCTAGAACACTGACTTGGTTTTCTAAATATGTTTCTTTCATGGGAAGTGAAATTGAAAATATGTAGAGTAACTTATTGACTGTATACAAACTTTTTTTAAGTCGAATTGCATTGCTCGGGGGACACTGGAGCATGGGGTTGCAATGGGGACCACAGGAGCTGGCAATTAAACTGTAACTCCTCCGCTCTTCAACCCCTTCAGTGCGATTTAAGTGGCAGTGCCCTTTGGAGTGGATGCAGTTTGTACAACCCATTATCACCCCGGGACTAGCGCTCGCCCTCTCCCTGTTAGATTGTACTGTGATATAACGCAGTCTCTGAGGACTCGGCCATGTTTGGAGTTTCGCAGCGGCTTCCCCGACGTGACCAGGCATGGGTGATGGTGCCTGTGTGGGGAGGGAGGGGTGTACACTGCAGCTGTATGGAGAGTGGAAGCACAGAGTGGGGAGGGGGCTCAGTTTCACATGGCTGGTGTCCTCCCTGCTGGTTTGCTGCTGGCCTGTAGTGCGATCCTGGGAGCGGTGTGTGCCACTGGCCGCTGCCCTTACAGTACTGACCTGCACCAGGCTCCTTCCGCATCTCTGTCTGGTGGTGCCACACAGAGATAACGTTGCTCCTCTGTGACTTTCGGAACCAGTGGTGTTACAATGGGGGATCAGCGGCACACGAGAGTCCCCTGCCGAGGGGTGACACCAAAATGCCAGCTCCTACTCAGTGACAGGAGGTAGGTGCTGCACTGTAACATTACATGCAGCACCCTGCTCCTGGTCATGAGCTAAGAATCCGCTTGACACATATATATGAAATGGTCAATCACTATTGGTCAACAGTCAAAAGGTCGACGTGCATTAGGTTGACACACGCATGTTTTTTTTTTCATACTTCGCAGTCCCAGTGGGCACTCTTTAATCTTCCCAAAGTCCAAGTAGATGGTCAACCTCAAACCATGAAATACGGTTTGAGGTAACATGTTTAAAAAAGGGGCAGACTAGATGGGCCAAGTGGTTCTTATCTGCCGTCAAATTCTATGTTTCTATGGTAAAGCATGAAAAAATGTAAACAAATTTGATAAACTCATGTCGGCCGTTTCATGTGCCAACCTTTTCCATGTCAGCCTTTTACTTGTGCCGACCTTTTGTCAATATCGAACTTTTATGTCGAGCTGTTGACTGTCTAGCTAGATATTGTCTGTGAGTTGTCCGGGTCCCTTAGCTACTAAAACACTCTTATAATGGAGCAATAAATTAAATAAATGTCACAGGTGCCGGGTTTGGCCACTAGATGGAGCTAATGAATGCAGTTCTTAAACGGTGTCAGATCCCTGCTGGCTGCGTACCATGGGGCACACAGCTTCCAGACCTGCAGAGGTTTCCCTGTGAACGTTTTCTATTCCTCATAGAGGAACAGGGGCATTATTGTGGTGCAGGTGCCGTAACATACCCCTTCCCGGGGCTGCAGCGGCCTGGTATGTATCAGTGCGGTGCTGTTACATGGTACAGCCATATACTGGTGTGCATGCATTTGGTCCCCAATATTAAATAAGGCCACATTGCAGCTCCCCACTCTCGGGCCAGGGTGAAGTGGCATCCCAAAGTGGATAACTAGGGGCACCATTTAAACAGCATCTGGGTCACGGCTCTGTGTCTTTTGGAATCCACTGGCCAAGAGGCTTAAGGATTGTTTTATGTCTCACTTAATTGTCTCTACATCAGTTATCCGCCTTTTGCTGGACTCAGCACGATGGCCCAAGTCATTGAGTCTTGGGCTGTCAAGGCTCAGACTCCATAAATATTTTTGCTGATCTGGTAAAGCAGCTCCAGGGAGTGTTGGCGTATGTTTGTGAGGCCGTGCTAGATGGAGCTCAGGTGGTACCACTAGTCTTGGTTACGGCTGTCGCTAGTCAGTGGGCCCTTTGACTCCTCACTTGGAATGCGGGTTCTGAATCCAAATTCCTTGGAAGCTCTTCCTTTTTATTGGGGGGAGGGCGGTGTTCTTTTTGGGCCTGTATTGGATGCTTTTATTGCCAAGACACAGTGGAAATTGCTGTCTTCCTGCAGCTGGAGCCAAGTGGAGGGGTCCACACTTATGTACACACCATTAGAGTTGTGGTGGAATCAGAGCCATGACCTCAGTGCTGTGAGACAGTAACCATTACACCGCACGTACTTTATTTTCAGAGAATCACATCTGTGGACTGACCTTTGGATCACTATATAAGTAAATCATGTTGTCAACAGCACCAATAAAAATGATTGGTCATACTGTACAGTTGTCAATATTAATCAGAAAATTAAAAAAATAAAAGGAATGATCTGGTTGGCTCAGTTGCTTAACCCTTTGAGTGCCAAGTGAATTAGTCAAAATAGGTGTGAAAATTGCCAAGCAAACAATTGTATTCATCATAATGGCCTGCAATGTTTACCTTATATAGAAAATATAATAGGTTTTACACATTTTTTATTTGAATTTATATAACAAATGTGAGCGATGCTGGCATTTCTAGTGGATATTTTGCACATCTCTTACGGTGCCCATACACGGTGATCGCACACGTTATGGGCTGGATCGCATCGCAACGCACGCATTTTGCATGCTATGCGATCCGAGGGCAGTACAGAAAGTATGTACTGTGCAATGAGATGCCCGCGGGAGCGAGCATTGCATCGCACGGTGAAAACGCACCGTGTATGGTCAATACACAGAAATGTTGGCACTCAAAGGGTTAAAGCAGGGGTAGCCAACTCCAGTCCTCAAGAGCTACCAACAGTTCTCATTTTCCAGAGCATCTAGCTTGTGCACAGGTGCACTCATTACTGACGGACACATTTTAAGAGATCCACAGGTGGAGCTAATTACTTAATTTGTGATTCTATGTGGAAACCTGGAAAACACGCACTGTTGGTAGCTATCGATGACTGGAGTTGGCTACCCATGGGTCAAAGTAATCGTTATCTCACAAGCAGGAGTGTGATAGTTTAGGATTTACCCTGTGCTCTGGATTAGCCCAAATATTAAGGCCCTTATACACTTGTGCAAGGTATTGCATGATAGTATCGCATTGGATACCCTGGCAAGTGTCCCGGTAGCTCCCGGGCGGCTGGATCAGATGTGATATATCATATGCGGTCCTTTGCTTACAATATATCGCATTTGATCCCAGCCAAGGCTCTGAGTCTGATAGTGTAGCTCTTATGATCTAGGGGCCCCGATCCCATGCGCACAAGACTGTACATTGGAGTGGAGGTAAAATGCATGCAATTTGCCCATTTTCATCCGATTTATCGAAATCGGATGAAATCAAGTAAATTTGCATAAGTGTAGCACATTCGCTTTTGCTAAATCTATTGCCCCCTTTTTCCTACCCAAAGTTTCTATAAGTTTCTCTTGCATGTTACATTTAGATTTATGCAGCCCGTCACTGTGATGTCTCTAATTAACTCATGTCCTTCAGGTGGTAGGGGCTTCAGAACAGAACACGGTTGTCAAGGTGAGATTACTCACTGTGTAACCTGGTAGATCATATCGTCTAATAGCGGCGGTGCAAATATATTTCAGTTTATATAGTAATATACAGGTACAAGTGCTGTCATTTTAAAGTAAACTAATAGATACAGGGGGATTAAATGTACTCAGATAATATTATCTTCTAGCCTAAGAAAACAAGTTTATAATTTATTCTTATTATTTATAAGCTGTTTCTTATATACCACAGCAAATTCCTTTGTGCTTTTCAATTGGAAATAATATGGTGGTGGTGTTACAACCGTAGAATGGGAAAATAAATGCACAAATGAAACCGTTACCCCGTCCTTTGCTGGCCCCTAGGTACCCAAACATTTCCCTTCTTCTTCTTGCAGGAGAACTGCGGCATGTCCGTCTGCAATGGGAAAATCTTTATACTTGGTGGAAGAGGAGAGAACGGAGAGGCCACTGACACCATCTTGTGCTACGACCCGGCGACCAGCATCATAACCGGCGTAGCAGCCATGCCCCGGCCCGTTTCTTACCACGGATGTGTGACAATTCACAGATACAATGAAAAAGCCTTCAAAATGTGATCTGGAACGGCTGATGTGGACATGCTGCATGTACACATATAAGAGACACTGTCACATCCAGTAACTGGCCCTCAGTGCAGTAAGTGGTTATAGGGAATCTGCCATTAGGTCGTCTATGACGATGATCCTGCTGTCAGGGCTTGCAGCAAAAAAGGGACCAGATATACTCTTCTTGTTAGAAGCGTCTTCGGTTTGCAGGGCCTGTCCCTTTACTACGCAGAGAAATGTGCAAAGTTTATTTTGACGGAGGCAAGAACTATACAATTCCATATGGAGAACTTCATGCTCACCAATGTAGACTTCTAAACAAATTGGCACAATGTCGACAGAAATCCACGTTAAAATAATTCCTAATGGGTACTAACACGATGATAGATTCCCTCTACACCGCTGTAACCAATGCACATTTTTCTGCCTTTTTATTTTTACTTCAGGAAATCTGCCAAATCTATATTGCTTGGCCTATGCCTTATTATTTATCCCTGCGGGAAAAAGACTATTTGTATTATTTGTAAAAATACTTTTCTTTGTACTCTTTTTCTATGAATGCTGGTTGTGGAACTTGCGTGTATTTAACACATGAATGGCATGAGAGCATGATATCATCCTAGATACATGGGATTGATCATTGAAGCTGCACCTGGTCTCAGTGCAATTCTGTGCTTTTATGGAAACACGGCAGAAAAAAAAAACAATTCCTGCATTGATTCGTGCACTGGTTCTGAGCCTGATAACAGAAAAGGAGAGTACCGTAGCTCCATTGGTGGCACTGTCTGGGTAACATACTCTAAGGGTATACTGAGTTTACTAACTAGTGGGGCAACAAAGCTGCCAACCCTCATCAACGTAAAACCGCAATAGAACTAAGGGCCGATTCAGACCTGCTCTCTAGGCAGCGTATATTTGCACAGGAAAACCATGCTCTTTCAAACACACCTCCCCCCCCCCCCTGCACGCTAGCCTGCGAGCGGACGTGTGTGCTTACACTTACACTCGCATGCGGCCACACGGAGGAAGAATCATTCGATATACGCACACCATTGAATGATTTTTCCTTCCTTTGGTCTGTTCGCGTTCGCAGGTCTCTGCACTGCACTGAGTTATCAATGTCAATCAATACCCAGTGCAGCTGTGGAACGTTCTAGAGTACATGAGTAACCTTCACACTGTTACGTGATACTGTGAATGTTAGGGTATGACCGAATCACTGAACACGGATCACTGTCTTGTGTACTCCAGAATACAGTAACTGAGGAACATCTGACTGTAGATCTATAATGTACAGAACCACTTGTAGTGTGACATACATGGTGTGAGCTCTCCGACCTACTCAGTCCGCCGCTATGCCCCAAACATACTCAGGAAGCTCCCTTTTTATACATATACAGCATGTTACCCTCTATTTTATTTCCCACAGTGACATCTTCAGTAACGCAGCTTACTGTATGGGCCATTGCATTGAAGAGTCTTGATCTTTGTAACCAGCCAGATACAAAATTCATAAATGAAATCATTGCAGAATGCATATGTCTTTCGCTGTGTAGACATTATATTGTAGACTATGAATATTAAGCAGCATATGGTAAGAAACATCGTTGTGTCATTCTTACAACACCATGTAATGTACTTATGGTAATAAAAAAAAATATCCATCATTTAACTGGAATTAAGATAACAAAATATAATTCATATAATATGATGCCTATGTTCATTGGGAAGGTGCATAAAGGTCACGTGGGCCTGTGCCCTGGATGGGCCTGTGCCATTTACCTGCATAGAGTAATACAGTCCCTGGGATGAAGTTACCCTAGTTGATTAACAGGGAGCAGTGAGGTTTCTGTGTGGAGTACACAGGCCACTGAGAGGTTGCACACACACATAGGAGCCTAGAAGTGATCACATGACTCACTCTGACACTGATAATGATGTTTTGTCTAATGATGTCATCCAACCAATCTATCTAATGTAATGCGTACCATTTCCCAGGACTTAATCATGCCAACAGTACAGTATGTGCTCAAACTAATACGCATCCTGAAAGTGCACAATATCAAATCATATTCCTAATACATAATGTGTTTTTTTTTTTCATAACCATATTAAGTGTGTTTGTTTAGTACTAAGTTGATGCTTGTTACGAGTGTAGAACAAAGTCTTTTATTATACGTAGGTGAAGATGTTTTAATACAGTATGTTATGTGGCTTTCCTTCATGTTGCATTGTTAATCCTGCATATTTCCGGTGTTCCTGTGGGATTCATATATAATAAGATCCTTTTGAACGAATACTTTCTTCCCAACAGGCCATTAGTGCGTAACATAAATTTGTGGATCTGTTTACCACCAATGAGATTGTACATTACCTACTGTTTTTTTTTTTTACCATTTCAGGAGTGAATTGGTGTCCTCAATATGATCTCAAATTTGCCATCGTAGTAGCATTACTCATCACATTTATAGTTTTATCTCTGGGCAACATCTAACAATATACGGTATTACTAGCCTTTGAACATATATCTGGCATTGGAGAAAAGGTGCAGTGACATAATAATACTGATTCGTAATAACAGCTACACTGTGTCAGCGGACTCAGCAATGCCCACATTTGTCATATGGAATAAATTATATCCTACCATAGAGATGTATGTGGTACTCTGGATAGCAGGAACTGCTAAATAATCTGCCGAAAGGCTACATCCAGACCAAGGGTATTTTGTATAGAACTAGAGCGTTTTCACCCAAATGAAATGGTTCCATACACAAAGCTACTGACAAGAAAGACCCCACGATGTATTAATATCTGACATGTAAGGTGGGGTACAAATCAAATTGATGTGTTCCCAGCCAATCCAGCGGGCAACGAGGCCCTGCATTATGTCGTGCATACACATCTGCACAATGCAAGGGATGATGAAGCAGTGTAGGATGCCATGATACATTGGCAGCATGGCATTGTACAGGATATCTTATGGTTGGCCATGCGAAACAGCCAACCAAAAGATGTCACATGGGACATGCTGGAGCATTTAACTGAACGATCCGGCCGATATATCTCTCCAGTTAGTGTGTGTGTGCCCAACTTAAGACTTTTTTTTGCCTGTTTTATACATTTTTTGAGGAAAAAAGATTTCTGATGCCTCTAGAGGTGCAAAGGGATGCTTTTGTATGCATGTTGTTTTCAATGTACCTTCATATATACTGTAGGAGAATTCCGCATTAATAAAGGGATGTATACAAGCGTTAGAGGGATAATGGCACAGGGGTACCGGTACCTCCTGCCTCTAATGGAAATGTCAGGTTGCTGTAATCTCATTCTAATACCCAGTGCAGATGTTTGGAAGGAATAAGATGACACATACTGTATGTGCCAGTAACCGAGAGTGTGGTATTTCACAGTTATGGGGTCGTCCTCTGTGGTTTTTATACAATACTGTACAGTAACTTCATGAATTAACAACTGTATATTTTTTCCTTGAATATGTTGGAACTGTATTATAATATCCCTGCAAAAGTTCTGCAAAGGTAATGTGATGGTTATATCACTGTTATTGGGGTCTAATCGCAATAAAGATTTCAAAAGAATTTTTTTTTTATTATGTTTGTTCTTTTATTGGTGGTACGGAGTAGATGCTTTACTTGCATTATTATATATTAGACAGTACAGCTGGGTGCACACTGTGCAGATCCGTGTGCCAATCAGATACACACTCCGATCCTCGTACACACCGAGCCATTTATATTTAATGTGTACATTCTTCAATGGATTGAATAGGCCGGGTACAGTATCTTTCACTTTAAGCAGCTCTTCTGATGGGAAGTCTCGTTTTAACTGTTTGCAGGGGCATCCTACAGTGTTTATTGGATAATTCTCCTGCAAACACGCCTGTAGAATTATTGTGCTGATCAGGTAATATTGGGTTATTAGTACAAGAATGATATAGGTGTATCCAGCTTAAAAAGACAACAGGCTCACAATCACAATGGCCCTTATTCTGGTTGGTGCGGCCAGAGCCGCACACGGTGCTCTGGCCGCACAAACCAATCCCCGCCCACGAGACGGATCGCCACGGCCGTCCGTACACGGACGGCTGGCGATCCGCATAAAATGGTGGAGGCGTACGCCTCCACCATGGTGGGAGCTGCCCCCTGCATTCGATGGTCGTCGACCATCGAAGGCAGGTCCGCACGCCCCAGCAGCTCCCGCAAGCTGAGACCACACGGACAATCGTCCGTGTGCTAGCTTGTATGGGGGCTGAGAGCTGACATCCGGCGACGTCAGCTTTCCGCCCCCATGAGTTGCGTCATACCCTCATTACCATGCATACGCCCCGCGTTTGCATGGGAACGCCCATGAAACGCGGGGCGTACACATAGGGAAATGAGGGTATGAAGCCCCTCACGCCCCTATACGCCCCCTTTGCGGCGGACGAAATACGTCTGCGGCGAAGGGGGCTGCACATGCGCAGATTGACCTCTGCGCATGTGCAGAATAAAAACATCGGCGGTACGGCCGCACGCGGGCCGTACCGTCCGAATTAGAATAAGGGCCAATGTGTGTTGTACCCCGAACCCTGGGTGTGCCTACCCATGCTGGCACCTATATTAACCCTTTCAGTGATAACGTCGCTGTGAGTGATCCTAAAAATATCCACTAAGAATGTTATTTTAGCATAAACAAACACAAAAACAGCACACAAAGTCAAGGTTGAAGGTGCACAGATCAAACTCCCAATTAATAATACATATTGCAATTACATTTTGCATTTTTAGCGAGGTTCTTCGCATAGTTACGGCCATAAGTAACGGCTTGCCCACCGCGTTCAGGTGACCTCAATAGTCCGGCAAGTCCCTAACATTTTGGGGGGTACAAATCCAGGGCACAGGGTACCCCAAAATGAAGCAGCCGAGTGACCCCAGGGCAACATAAGAGTGAAGAAAATATATATATATATATAGTGAAACAAAGTGAGGATAGGTTAGTGAGAGAGGCTGCTAAAAATAACAGGGTTAAGTAAGTTAGAGGGGTACTTGTGTAGTTTGGCGGTGCCCATCGCATCGCATACCATAAGGCATACGATGGTATGTGATGCGACGCGATATCGCACGAAATTGTACAATGCCATACAATTTTAAAATTGTATGACATTGTATATGGCATACAATGCCATACAATGCGATGCGATTAAACATTGTATAAGCACCCTAATGGGTGCTTACAATGTTAAATGCACCCCCCCGCCACCCCCCCACTATAAACGTGAACCCGAAGCGTGGCGAGCGCAGCGAGCCAGCGAGGGGCGGCGGTACGCGTCCTCCGACCTTTTCATACCCCCACTATCCACGTCGGCGTGGAGTTGAGAATAGAAAGTGTGGCGAGCGCAGTGAGCCACCGAGCCCGAAGCGTGGCGAGGGGACGCGGATACCTGTGAAGGCCGCGAGGGGACGCCGATACATGTGAAGGTATCTGCGTGCGCTCGCCACGCTTCGGGCTCGGTGGCTCGCCACACTTTCTATTCTCAACTCCACGCCGACGTGGATTGGTCGGAGGACGCGTACCGCCGCCCCTCGCGGGCTCGCTACGCTCTCCACGCTTCGGGCGTGGGGGTGCATTTAACATTGTAAGCACCCATTACGGTGCTTAAAAGCACCCTTTAGGGTGCTTATACAATCTTTCATCGTATAGGGGGCAAAAATCGCATCGCATGCCATCGGGTTCATGGCATGCGATGCGATTAAAACACCGCGCAATGGAAATCGGGGGCGCCGCCAAAATACACAAGTACCGTTAGAGGTAACAAAATGAGAGATAAAGTGGTGAGAGGTAAAGTAATGAGAGGTGAAGGTGGAAAATGAGTTACGTTGAACCAAAACACATAATAGGGATGAAAGTGAATATGAAAATAAGTGTTAATCTGTGTTGCTCCTGAGGCCACACGGCCACAGCAGTCCAGGGGGCCCACAAACCAGAAATGCACCCCCTCATTTACAAAAACAGCTAAAGTTTTACTAACTTTACTAAAGGTAATAGATGGTGGGGTGGACCCAGGGTGGTGGTGGTTCACTGCACAGTACATAAGTTCCGTAGCATAAGCGGTGGCCGCAAAGAGGAGGAAGTACCATATCTGTAATATTGGGTGAGGTTTAATGCCGGCCGTGTTAAGCGGCAGTGCGAGCTGACTTTTTTTAAGGGGAATTAACTTACAAGGCATGGTTTTGCCTTGTAAGTTAATTCCCCTTTATAAAAAGTCAGAGTTCGGCGGACAGCTCGCACTGCGCTGAACTCGGGCGGCATTAAATCTCACCCATTGTATTTGTGCCTGCCTGCATGTTCATTTTAAATATATTTCACATATATTTGAGCCCCCTCACAGAAATAGTGGACAAGCCAACAGCAGGTCACATGACTAAGCGGCTGCTGGAGAGAGCAGCTGGGGGCTGGTGAGAATGGTTATGGCAGATGGAGAGTGCTCTTCTGTAACTGAAAAAGGCGGAAGGTCTTCAGGGAGGGGTAAACGAGACTCACCTGGATTGTTAAGGTGCTCTCCCATGGCTGGGGTGTGCAGTTGGAGGCCAACTCTCCTTCCCCCATCCCGGAGAGCTGTGAGAAGGACCTAGCCCCAAATGCGCAGATTGCATGAAGGACCTGGCCATTGCATGAAAACTGTAGTTAAATGATACACCCCTCATCTAGGCACCCACCTTAACAGCCTAGAACTAATGTCCTACATTACGGCGTCTGATTATGGAGCATGTAGTAACATTTTTTAACCTATCAACTGTTCGAGAGCCAGCGGTAACTCTGAAGGTTTATTACAGCAGCCTTACAGACCCTGCTATGTTTAGTTCAATACCTACTTCTATTTATTTATAATTTTTGTATATAACGCAGGATATTTCCTTGCGCTTTACAATTGGAAACAACAGTGATAAAACAAACTGGGTAGTAACAGACTGACATAGAGGTAGGAGGGCCCTGCTCGCAAGCTTACAATCTATAGAAATAATAGTAGGGATACAAAAGGATAGGGATGTCTATAGCATGTCAGTCCCACCAGATTGCAAGACAGTCCTGATGGGATGTAATTATTATTATTGTTTATTTATATATTTATATGGCGCCACAAGGGTTCTGCAGCGCCTGACAATACATAGATGAGCAAAGAACAATACAAGTAAGATTGTGATTTACAATACAAATTAGGACAAGTACATGGTAAATAAAAAAGACTGTTGCAAAAATGGACACTGATGCAATTATAACAGTGGCAGAGATATGTTCTAATAAAAGCACATGAGGAGAGAGGGCCCTGCTCGATAGAACTTACATTCTAAAGGTACTGGAGGTTATGTAGGGGTTCCTGAACATGATAAGCGTGTCTGAGGTGAGATTTCAGGGAACACTTGAAAGTTTGGAGGCTAATGGAGAGACTTAATGTGCGTGGAAGAGCATTCCATAGGGTGGGTGCTTCCTCATGATAGTCCTGCAATTGTGAATGGGATCTAGTAATGAGTGTGGATGAGAGACGCAGATCTTGTGCAGAGAGGAGATGTTGTGCAGGGATATATTTTGAGATAAGCAAAGTGATGTATGTTGGTGTAGTCATGTTCTGTTGCATTTACTATGCTGTACATACAGTACCTAGCTAGAGGTTAATGAACTCTATATAAGCTGATGGCTACATTTAATGAGCTCTTTATCAAAACCCCTGTGTGCACAAGATAAAGAAAACTTGGATTTACAGTATCTACAGAATTTCGGCTCCATAATCCACAGTCTGGACTTCAGCTTCATTAATGTGGAAGAGTGAGAGAAAGCGTAAAAGTTCACAAAAGTGCAGCAATAAAATTCTACCATAGCGCTAGAACTACAAAACCCTTTTGTAGAATATAAAGACATAAAAAAGGTATACCTCATCACTTAACTTATCCCTGGGAACATTTGAGAACAGCTCTAAGTGGACCAACTGTGTGTGTATATACACTAGACCAGGGCTGGGCAGCACCGGCCCTCCAGATGTTGATGAACTACACATCCCAGCATGCCTTGCATCAGTTTCAGCATGGCCACATAGCAAAACTAATGCAAAGCATCCTGGGATGTGTAGTTCACTAACATCTGGTGGGCCGGTGTTGCCCAGCCCTGCACTAGACGATATGCACGGAAATATTATTAGCGATGGTCAGAATCGTGCACAGGAAGGAAACCAGGATAGCAGTGAGGATGTCTTAGCACATAAATGGCTTCAGTGTCAAAAGATGAAACCACCATGGGACATTTCTGTGACCACTATAATAAGCTACAATACACATCTATAATACAACACATTTTAAATAAAACATGTCTTATTTAAATAACCATCAGCTATGTCATTTCATTTTTCTATGTATCTGTTTTCAGTTTAATGTGTAGTTTCTTTATGCTATATTCTGTTTTATTAAATCCATAACTTCTATTTCCCTCTTATTCTCATTGATCATTCTCTAAGGGACCTATTTATACATTAGTTCTAGCTATTTAAAATTCATTCTGTATGATAAATGTTGCTATTGCCAATAAGCTCTTAAAGGGGCTTGGCCAATCTGTGAAACAAAAGCCATCTGGCCAATCCAGGAGAGTAGGCTAATATACAGGTAACACATTCCATCTGGGATGAGAAAGCCTCTGGACAGATTATGGCATTAATGGACTGTCAGGTGGAATTATGGATGGGTGGTAACCAGTGGGGTTTTTACCCATGGGCTGCATCCCATCTTCAAATTGACCTCCCATCTTAGTACAGTAAATAAACTTCAAATCCTATTGCTATTACCGCCCCCCCCCCCCCCCCAGGTAAAATCCGCCACCTCCTCAGGGTTAGTGAAGCCAGTGACTTCACTGTAACTGGCAGTGACTCCCTATTGGAATTCCTACATTCTAGTCACCCACATGACCGGCAGTCCCATTAGGAGGTATTCCCTTCCTCCAGGGCTGCCAGTCCGGACTGCAATGGACAGAGAGCTGGCTTCCCGCAGGAAGCCACTGCCTGCCTTTCCGTGCAGCCCTAGCCAACTTTTATGGGCTGCAGCTGACGCAGTCCACAGAAGCCAGGCTTTTGCGCATGCGCAGTATCACTGCTGGTAATAGCAATAGGATTTGAAGTTTATTTACTGTACTAAGATGGGAGGTCAATTGAAGATGGGATGTTGCCCATAGAAACCAATCAGAATCGACTTATTTATTTAGCGCCTTATAGAAGATAATAGATAGAATCTGATTGGTTGCCCATAACATTCCATCTTCAATAGAACTCTCATTTATTATTTATTTATTTACTTAGTTTCTTTTATAGCACTGCACATTCGGCTGCTTAACCCCAAAGTGCTGTACATTTGCCTTACCCACATAAAGGGCCTAATTTAGCATGGATTGCTAATTAGAGAATTCACAAATTGAGCGGTTATCGAGCGAATGCTCATGCGTATATCAAGGGTAAATAGGATTTTGCATGCATGAGTGTGTATAGCAATCTGCGATGTATTGACAAGTTTGCACAAGGTGTTTTCTCTTTCGGTCTGGGCAGCGGCTTACTGCTTACCGGCAACTGCAATTTCTCAGATTAAGGACCCATGCAGAATTAGTCCCAAAATACAAAACAAGTTTAACAAGGGACATTAGTGAAATGCATCTGTAAAAAGGTGAGTCTTGATTCTAAGGGTTCTAGTGTGTAGGCTATGGCATTTCTCATGGCATATTCAGAAGTGGCCACAGACACGACTGTCAATGCATGTTTTCACACCCACCCATGTAAGTACTAATGCAATTGCCACTACACATCCTTCTCTATTGTACGCCCTGTATGTGTGAATGTGCAAGGCGTCCACTTTGAAGGTCTTAAGATGCCACCATCAGTTGCAACATGGAGTCTTGCACCAGTCCCATAGCAGGCAATCATTTTTTTTGTCTGAAAATGACATCATATGTAAACGATTAAGCAGCTGTGAATGCAGAGTTCAGTGACATGCTGATGACACGTCCATAAGACGGACCATCTCAGTACCTCTGATTGGCCCCGTTGTATTCACCAGTCAGAAACGTCAGTGCTTTTCCAAGTCCTGTTTCATACCATGCATCTCAATGACTGGGGACCCACTTCACCTGGGCAAGTTCAAAGGCAGGGCGGTACTTGCGTATTGTCAGCGTAGCCAGCGCCGTGATAATACAGGAGGCAGCAGGGTGGTGTGATTTATACATACCCTCCTCTGGCCCGGGCACCGCGTCGATCCCTGCTGACTCTTCGCGATCCACGGTGACTCCTTGGCAGTCGCATTCAGTCCCCCTGCTCCAGCACTCACAGCGGGCGCTGTACGTAATTCAGCGTAGTGCCGCTGGTAGTGCATCACATGGTTTCCCTGCTCCCCCAGCGGCACTACGCTAATTGCGTACAGCGTCCGTGGCGAGTGTCGGAGCAGGGGGGACTGAATGCGACTGCCGGGGAGTCACCGGGGATCGATGCAGTGCCCGGGCCAGAGGAGGGAAAGTATAGACCAGCCATTTTACCCCCACTATCCACGTCATACCCCAGTATCCACGTCGGCGTGGAGTTGATTTTATAAAGTGTGGCGAGCCCGCCATGCTTCGGGCTCGGTGCCACTGCAGCTCATGTCACATATTTAATATACTTATTTATTAAATATACTTATTTAATATGCCAGCAGCCCACCAAACCGCCATGTGACATGAGCTCAGCTGCATCAGGTGCTGGGCCGTGGGGCATGGTGTATATGAAAGGAGACTTTGCCACGCCCCCTTTTCTATTGTGTACAGAATTCTTACCCTCAGATGTTGGAGGGTATGTTATATTATCTCACCATGCAGTAATGCGGGCCTTTCCAACCTTGGGCCCCACCAGCTGTTGTGAAACTACACATCCCAGCATGCCCTGCCAACTATTGCTATTAGAAAATGCTTACGTTAGCTGCTACATGAATCGCGATTGTCCCCTCGCGGGCTCGCTTTGCTCACCACTAGGGTGGCCAATCCCGGGATCGGCGGGATCCCGGGATTTGGCCCTAAAAAGTCCGGGATTTCAATCCCGGGATTGGAGTATCCAATCCCGGGATTTCGGTATTAGACTGCGCATGCGCAGTCTAATACCGGGCAGCGTCTGAGCACTCGCTCAGACACTGCCCAGTGCCCGGCTGTTCCAGACCCCTGCGTGCGGCCTGCGCAGCGTGACGGTCATGCTGCGCAGGCCACGCACGCCGCCCACACTACTGTTAGTGTCGCTCCTCCTGGCCGCCCGCCCCCCCCACCTCTCCTCCTGCGCCGGCCAGCCCGCCCCTTCACCGACGCCGGTCCTGCGCCTTACTCCCGCTGCAGTGCACTGCTGATGAGGAGGTGCACGAGCCCGACGGCACCGTGCACCTCAGAACCCACTCCACTTCCGGCCGCCCGCCCATGTAAGTAAATCTGCGGGTCGGCTGGTGTGGGGGTGGGTATCGGGTACACGCCAGCAAACTAAGGATGCCAATCCCGGGATCCCGGGAATCCCGGGAATGAGCATTTTTCAATCCCGGATCCCGGGATTGAAAAAATGCCCCGGGATTGGCATCCCTACTCACCACGCTTTGGGCTCGGTGGCTCACTCCTCTTCATTAACCACAACATTACTAAACCATACCTGCCAACTTTCGAAGCTCTGTAGGCGGGAAGATGCTCCTGCGCGCCGGAGGCACGGCGGAATTTTCGGGGGCGTGGCCTAATTTGGGGGCATGGCCTATACACGCGGCTCTTCCGCGAGGCCACGCCCCCATTTTGCCGCTATGGGGGCATGACCCAGAGGCTCTGTGAGCCTCTAGCCATGCCCCCAGTCCCCTGGCTGCGGGAATAGACGCTGTGCGCATGCGCACAGCGTTTATTCCCCGCTGCTTAGCAGCTGACAGGGGGGACTCCCAACAGCCCCCCCACACCGCGGGACACTGCCGCCCGCGGGTGGGACATCGGGACAGGCCCTGACAATCGGGACTGTCCCGATAAAATCGGGACTGTTGGGAGGTATGCTAAACGTAAAGGATGGTGGCGTGGACACACAGGAGAGTGGTGGACCCCCCAAAAAACCTTGCGGCTCACCGTACGCTATGTAAGTTCCATAGCATAAGCGGTGGCCCACAAAGATGAGGAAGTACCCAAACAGATTCTGTCATGCAATAGAGAAATGAAAGACAGAGGGCCAGATTCTCTAAGCTTCAAAAGTGATAAAATGGAGAGTGATAAACAGCCAGCCAATCGGCTCCTACCTGCCATGTCATAGACTGTGTTTGAAAAATGTCAGGCAGGCCGCAGGAGCTGATTGGCTGGTTCTTTATCACTCTCCATTTTATCACTTTTGAAGCTGATTGGGTGCTCGGGGAACATCACCTCTTTTCATATCTGTCACTGTGTAAGCTTTAGTAAATTAACCCCCAAGCTAGAGGAGCTCAGGAAGGCGTGTAATGTGTATATACTATTAGCACAGAGCTGAGCTCAGCTGCCCAGGGAGCATCCTGACTCCTGTCTGCCGGGCGCTGGCAGCCGGCACCTACCAAAAAGAATCAGGTGGCGGCCATTTTGGTATCTGGCAGAGCGAGTCACGCCCTTTGGTTACAGCACTAATGTTTCCATTGCCCACGTGGTAATCCGCTGGGGAACGAAGGCGGGGAACTTAGTAGATCGAATAGATCGGCAATCGTCATACTGGCTGGATGTAAACACAAAGCAGGGACTACTGTTGAGCCCAGAGTATCTGTGTGAGTTCGCCAACAGTCACGTGATCTCGACACGCGTGGGCCCTTCCACGCTACAAGCCGGGTGAGCGGCAGCCTGAAGCTCATTAACCCTTTTGAGATACACTCTGAACAGCCTGATGTGCAGCACTGCAAGTAGGCGTTGGTGGCCCTGTAGCAGCATCTCAGTGATGTTCTGTCTTGGTTTATTCAGTGTTTCAGTCACTTATCATTGTATACAGCGTATAGATGCTACTCTTGTGTTGTTATTATGATGTGGGGTTATTCTTTCTGTCTCTGTGTGTCATTATTCAGTCAGCTGTCACTGATTCAGAATGTCTGGATTAAAAAGAACAATTGAAGATAAGGACCCAGATTATGAAGACATATCAGTCGTGCACCAGAATAAGCGACACAAGGCAAATGAGACCTCAGGTACGCAGGAACGTAGGCATTTCATCACGTTGCATACACTGATACGTTCACTTTACTGCTATTTTTTGTTTTAAATGGGTTTGCGCACATTTCAGGCTAGGGGTTATTCAGAGTTGATCGCTGATGTGCAAATTCATAATCCGTTCTATTATTGAATGACTGCGCATGATGTGTATAGTTTGTAGCCTGCATGTGTAAGGCCAAACTGCTACAGAAATAGCAAAAATATCTATTCGCAGTCCCCTGGCGAAGTAACTGACATTAAGTCGGCATTTGGGGATGGACACCTGAAGGTTTCTGGGAGTGTCAGAAAAACCACAAGTGTGCCCAGGCATTTTAAGGGAGGGTCTGTGACATCAGAGCCGGCCTCAATCAGCCGGTCTGTTGCAGAGTTGTGGTAGGGTCAGACTTACTCACATTTGTTCAGTCTGGGAAAAACCATTCGATGGTGAGTGAATTGCGTATGAATGCGTGACCAGATACTGGATAGCGATATTTCTGCAATGCACTCGCAGATTTACACAGGGATTTTCTTTTTTGTGTGGGTGGTGTAGTCATCTGTACCTTTGCAGAAGAGCAATCAGGTCTGAATCAGGCCCCATGTACAAACCTGCTCAAAGGTGCAGGTAGGTTTTATGTTTAAGCCACCTGTAGTGTGTTTCATGGCACAAAGTTTCCAATGTGCATTAATGCTTAGTGAGTAGCGCAATATAACATGTATATAGTAACGTCAGTCTCGCTTGCACAAAATAGCAAAAAAAAAAAAAAAATTCTCCAATTACATAAATGTTTGTACATAATAAAAAAATAATATAAAAAAAGTGTTGTGTGTTTTTTTTTTTTTTTTTTCCTTGTGCTTCGAAATCTAGCTCGTGATGCTGCAATCTCAAAGATTGAGTCCATTGTTAAGGACCAGTTTGCTCTTGAGTTGAAGAACAAAGAACATGAAATTGAAATCATAGATCAGGTATTGTCTCCGGCCAGGAGGTTTGGGTAGGGGGCTTGGAGGAGCATGTTGTAGTATTTGGTAGTGCAGCTCTGATGAAGACCTCTCAGGACAAATGTGGTTCCCCATAAATAAGCTACACTCTCATTAGCAGGACCGTGATGTCCTATATCTGGATTTAAGTGCCAACGTTGCTGTGAAAGCGTCACTGTTATTTTGTTATTTTTTTTTTTGGGGGGGGGGGGGGGGGGTGTAATATTTAATTAACTTGGCTGTATTTGTATTTATTTATACTAAAGAAACAGTCGCTGTGGGTGACGCTGGCATTTTTTGTGTGGATATTTTAAAGATCTCTCACAGCAACTGTTTATATACCATATACAAAAGTATCCTTCCTGTAGCAGGTAAGATGAACGAATGCAAACATTTCCCATCATCCTGTGTCCCTATTGCATGGCCATTTCTGTCAGGTAGATTTACTTTTTGGTTTTCCAAAGATCTTTTGGGCATACAAAAATGTAGAACTCTCTCACCTCAGAATCGGGTCCCTTCTGTTCTGTTGACTAACTTAATTTTTTGTGTTCTCTACTATCTCTTTTTAACACAGCGCCTGAATGAAGCTAGGCGTATGATGGATAAACTTCGAGCATACATTGTGGCCAATTATTATGCATCCGCTGGGTTCAGCAAAGGCCAGGAGGTAAATGTCTTTATTTATCCTTTCCATCTATTTCTATCATTGTGTACGTGGAAAGTAAAGTTGGGTACACACTATACAATGTATTCTTTAACAAAGCATTTCAGCTCTCAACTTAACCCACTGCTCCTTGCTCGCTGCTTCTCCCCTTGAGACTGTAAGCTTTGTCAAGCAGGGCCCTCTTCCCTTGTGTGCTTTTGTTTCCTTCACCTATAACATACTCTCCCTCCTATTGCCTACAACAATGTCTAACCCTTGCATCCTGGCGCCCTGCTGCTTGTTTGACTGTTATGGTTGCTGATGCAGCAATGTTTTTTTTTTGCTCTAGTTCATACTGTACATGCATTTTACTTGATCATGGGGCTTTTTACATGAATCATAGCAAGTTTGTCCCCTGCATGCTTAACGCTTGGCAGCACGGATGGTGTAATGGTTAGCATTACTGCCTCACAGCACTGAGGTCATTTGTTTGATTCCCTCCTTGACCCTAACTCTGTGGAGTTTGTATATTCTCCCTGTGCTTGCATGGGTTTAACCCCTGAAGCCATCATTGTAAATGAACCCCTAAGAGTCATACTACAGTCTCTTTGTGTCTGTAGGGAACTCCTGCATGTGAGCCAACAATTCTAAACCATCCAGCTATTAAGAAGTTTTTGGAATCTCCTTCCCGGGCCTCTTCTCCTGCGAATCACCGCTCGGACACACCTTCTGCCAATAATTCAGAGACTGACTCGGTCTGTGCGCAAAATGAAGTATTGGACAAAGACAGCCATGTTCCGGGCAAAACCGTGCACAAAGGGACCTCTGCCACAAATGAAACCCTTGAGAAGGTATGCTAGAAATATTGTGCTGAAAATAGTTATTAATGGATCAAGCTTTGGACAGGACTAGTGTTACATGTGGTTCTATCTGTGGTACAAAATGTATAATAGTTTTGTTTATAGTATATAAGACATCCTAAGGATTTCCAAGAGAGGGAAGTAAGATTGCACATGATGTTAATTTGTATAAATGTGTTTTCCACGCTGTTTGCAGTGGCACTAGAAGTGGGGTGTGAGCTTCACACAGGTGTCACCTTTGGAAGAGGCGACACCAAAATACCGGCTTCTCCTCAGTGACAGGAGCCAGGTGCAACAGTGTTGCATTCTCCTGCAGCTCCTGTCAATGAGGAAGTGCCGATGGTGCAGGCATTGGTCTCTGGGGGCAGCATCCCCGGAGACGCTTGGCTCACCCATGAGTGATGTGGTACTTGTGTACAATCACGGCTCCCACGATGTCCATCGTATAGTAAAGCATCGCATGCGATTTTTAACAGAAATGCATCCAAAGGCATTGAAATTAGTATCAAACATGTTCAATGGCCCCCAAATGTCATTTTTGAGGCTGTACCACCCCCACTATCAACCCGAAGCGTGGCGAGCCCGCGAGGGGCGGCGGTACGCGTCCTACGACCTTTTCATACCCCCACTATCCACGTCGGCGTGGAGTTGAGAATAGAAAGTGTGGCGAGCGCAGCGAGCCACCGAGCCCGAAGCGCGGCGAGCGGACACGGATACCTTCACAGGTATACGCGTCCCCTCGCGGGCTCCACAGGTGTCTGCGTCCCCTCGCGGGGCTCGCCACGCTTCGGGCTCGGTGGCTCGCCACACTTTCTATTCTCAACTCCACGCCGACGTGGATAGTGGGGGTATGAAAAAGTCGTAGGACGCGTACCGCCGCACCTCGCGGGCTCGCTGCGCTCGCCACGCTTCGGGTTCGCGTTGATAGTGGGGGTGGTACAGCCTCAAAAATGACATTTGGGGGGGCCATTGAACATGTTTGATACTAATTTCAATGCATTTCTGTTATAAATCGCATGCGATTTTTCGAAGAAAAAAAAATGCATAAAAACGGCAAAAATCGCATGCCACTACATTTGGCATGCAATGGGAGCCGTGAAAGTACACAAGTACCAGTGATGTCATTGGAATTCCCGATGAAACCACGCTCCTTAACACTTTGAATTCCAAGTGAATTTGTCAAAATTGGTGTAAATATTTGCAAGCAAACCTCTTTTTTTTTTTTTTTTTTTTTTTTTTTTTTTATGTTGCAATACCAATTTTTGTCAGGCAGAGAAAATAGTATGTAAGATTACTAATTAAAATAAATAATTTAGCGAAGGCTCCACAAGACTCATAGATAAAAAAAAAATAGATTACTTGACTTCAAATATTGAATTAAAATATTGCCTCTTGTTAAGCACTGGAGAGTTCTCCTGTTAAATTGATTTGGAGAATTTTTGTCCTTGCTTCATTATTCAGCATCGGATCACAAAAAAGTAGCAGCTCTGGGACTAGAGAAAGTAGATGTATACACAGTCAAATAAATGAGCAATACAGCTGTTGTTTAAGCCAGAGAAGAGATCTTTAACACTGATGCATTTAAAATAAAGGTATAGAATCACAGTTAACAGAAAAGGCTCTTTACTGTAAGAACAGTGTAACTGGAACATATGCCCACACAAATGAGTACTAGCAGGCAATGTAGACATTTTAGCAAATAAGAAAATATTTAACGTATTAATAATTTTTTGTTCATCAATGGTGACACTGGAAACCATGGGAATTGAGTGGAGCTCTGGAACTGACACCAAAGGGGTCAAAGCTTCTTTTTGGCTGCAGCACAGTCCCTGCCTCCACGCCCGGAAGGTTAGGATTTACTTTGGTGCCCAAGGAGCTGGGCATGGTTTTATGGGGATGCATTTAGCAGCCTGGAGGTTTTATTATATATTTTATTTTCTTCACTTTCTCTATTTTACAACCAGCCGTAAGCATCCTCCACACTCGAGCTGAATTATCCAACACCTGTTCCAGCAGTCTGTACACTAGTGAACTGGTTGGTGTTATAAGCCACCTCCTTCGCTAAGGCGCTGGGAGCAGCTTGGGTGCAGTTAAGTGCTTCTCCGCACTGCAGGGAACTGTGGTCTACAGTGACTTAGCCTTTCACCTAACTTCTGTTCATAGACACATTGTTTGCCTAATATATGTTTGCGTGAGATTTTCATAAATTTAAAAAGCGACATTCAGTAAATGCACAACTAAGAGTCATATTATGGTTTCTTTGTGTCTGTTATGTTTCTTACACTGTGCCTGTTAATTAAGTAGTAACTGCACTGTGGGGCCTCACCGTATTTAAGCCACACAGGACCACTTATTAGTATATTAGTTTCTTATCATTTGGTTCTCTACACCCCATACTACCACTTAGATAGTGTACTGTGGGATTGTGTGTACATTTGGACCGTTTTGTCTTTCAAGGGAACCTTGTCAAAGGATTCCCAGGGGAGGTTCTGCGTGCTATACACTTGCACTTCCTGTAAGGTAAACCTCTACTGTGCGACACAGGACAACACTGGCTTATGTGATCAGTGCTCTGCGGACTCCTGTGCACGTGATTAGTCTGCAGAAGATCCCACTCCTCAGCCTGTCTGGGCAACCTAGAATTCCCAGCGCTTTTTGGGGATAGATGGTATGTCCTCCCAAATGGAACAAGTGGGTGAGCGGGTGGGTTCCTACTCACTCCCAGGTCTCAGATGTTGATAACCTGTAGACGTTAATAGCACTTGGTGATTGAACCAAGTGCTATTAACGTCTACAGGTATCAACATCTGAGACCTGGGAGTGAGTAGGAACCCACCCGCTCACCCACTTGTTCCATTTGGGAGGACATACCATCTATCCCCAAAAAGTGCTGGGAATTCTATCCTTTACTGCGGGACTGAAAATATCTGTCCAATTCTGCGCAATTCGATCATCCAATCAGGACTTGGGCCCTTATTCTGATCGGTGCGGATATTCCCGCTTGCGTACGGGCCGCCGATGTTTATCGTCTGCGCATGTGCAGAGGTCACTCTGCGCATGTGCAGGCGATTTCGCCGCATGGATTCTTTATACGCCGCACAGGGGGCGTAGAGGGGCGTGAGGGGCTACTTATCCTCATTACCCTATGCATACGCCCCGCGTTTCATGGGCGTTCCCATGCAAACGCGGGGCGTATGCATGGTAATGAGGCCGTGACGCGTGGGTACGGGGCGGGCATCTGACATCGCCGGATGTCAGCTGCCCGCCCCCATACAAGATTTCACACGGACAAGTGTCCGTGTGGTCTTGTGTTGCGCGGGACCTGGTGGAGCGTGCGGCCCTGCATTCGATGTTTGGCGACCATCGAATGCAGGGGCTGCTCCCACCATGGAGGAGGCGTATCCCCGTCCACATTCATGCGGACCGCCACATATCCGCATACGGACGGAGGTGGCGATCCGTATGGAAGGCGGGGATTCGCCAAGACGGACATCACCGCATATTTCTGATCGGGCCGCACCGATCAGAATAAGGGCCTTGGTAACTATAGGATACTTTTAAAACGCAATTGCATTGATGTGGTTATTTTAATTGTGCAATTTATTGTTTTATGTCATTTATTAATTAAATTGTTTCTTTTGTGTACATAAGGGGCCTACTGGATCTTCTTTTTGTATTTCTCTTTGTTGAGGGCGGCATCCCTCTACCAGAAGGCAGCCACTTGTACATAGTACATAGCACACAGCACTTGTCCCTAGCGCTCATACCTTGCTATATATGTCCGGGCAACCTCCCTATCTCAAGCTATGCGAGAGCTGGCCTCTTAGTAGGCAGGTTTTCGCTTTTACCACAAGAGTAGGCAGCTTTAGGCTGGCAATCTGCTACAGTGTTTCCTCGGCCACCTCTTTTTTTCATGATTTATCACAATCCGTCAAATCTACCTCTCTACAAAATATACTAGACCCCTTCATCCAGACTAGGGGCAGGATGTAATGATGCCCTAGTTTGGTGGCTGTGCCGAATGGCAGCCGAACTCTGACTAATAAGTGATTGCCACTTTAAAAAATGTCTGAGTTCAGCAGGCATCATTGCAGGTGGACAGGAAAAAGTGGGAACCTCATCCTCCATGGATGCCCACATTGCATGTTTGGTCACATCTACTATACTTCCAAGTGAGACTTTCTTCGGTTTTCAGTCCAGAAATATCCCTTCCAATTTTGTGCTTGACTATCCATGGCACCCAGACTGTTCACAAAGGTCATGACCGTAATGTCTGCAGACTTTCGCCAAAGGGGATCCAAATTCTTCCTTACTTGGACAATCTTTTTCTACAGGCTCAATCTGCAGAGACCCTTCATGACCATCTACGTCTCATAAATGACTTTCTGCGTACACATGGCTGGGGAATCAATTGGTGCAAACCCAGCCTTGCATCGTCTTAGGAAATACACCAGATCCCTTCCCAGGGACAACAGGACTCTTTCTCCAGTCTTTAGTCTGGTCATTCTTCATTGAAAGCAGGGCCTCCACGAAAGTTCTGGGGAAAAATATTTTTCACATTCGACATGTTGGAATACAGTATGTTCAGTTTTATTCCTGCACCCTACAGCTGGAGCTCTTGGATTGGCAGAACCGTCCTTGGCTCCATCTCAAATCTTAGATGATTTTCCTATCACAGGAGATAACGGCTATCCCTACTGTGGTGGTTCCAGTCTTCGCATCGCATCAATGGTCACCCTTCTTGATACTGGGCTGAGTTCTCCTCACAACAGACCCCTGTCTCCGGGGGTGGGGAGCACTTAGCCAAAGTCACACATTGCAGGGTCGATGGTCATTTTGATGCAAACCTGTCCATCATCATTCTGGAACTTTGGCCGGTCTGTTGTGCACTTCGTCATGCTCAGTCCTACCTACAGCACAGACCGGTGAAAGTACAGTCAGACAATATGAGTGCAGTCTCCTACATCATCAGGTATTTCCCACATGCAGCGGAGCCTCCAGTGATCAGAACGCTTCCTTACTGCTGTCACAGTGGTGTACATCATTCTGGTTGTCAAAAAGTAAAGGCGCGCCTTTCCTCCGCAGACCATTATGTACGCTCTGGGGAGTGGCCGCTGCATTGACTGACTGGGCATTGATATCATGGCCTCCAGACAAATTGCAAGCTAAAACGCTACAGTTCCTGCACCAGGGACCCAAATGCCTTCTTGGCAGGTGCTCTCGCAGTCCCATGGACCTTTTACTTTATGTACTCCTGCTCTGTTTTCTGGTCCTTGGTATTTTTTTACCATAAACTGACTTCCCTGATTTGGAGAAAGGGTACTGGGGAGGGGGAGCAGGTGCGCAGCCAAAAAGATGTTTGCCCACCTTTTGGAGCTAGTTCCAGTGCTCCACTCAATACCCATAGATTCCAGTGGCCCCCATGGACTCAGAAAAAAAGGTATTTACAGGTAAATTTCCTTTATGTCTGGATTATTTATTTATTTTTTTATGACAAATTTTATCTGTTCTAGTACCCTAAATGAACATTTTTTTTTTAGTTCAAAGAATTTACTTTTTTTGCAATTATTTTTGAATGTTCTATAATGAAACTTGATACAGTTGTTAGATGCTACTTCGTTAAATAAATCGCTTTTTTCTGTAGGATTTTGTAGCCTCTGAAAATCTAGAGAACAAAACTTCAGGGTTTATCAGATCTGAAGACACATCTCGGCGTTTTGTGAAGAAAACAATTGTGGTTGGAAACGTTTCAAAGTAGGTTTGACATTTGTCATTGATCTGAATGTGTGTAAACATTTGGCTTGTGTTCGTTAGGAAAAACTTTCTGGATTTGGACTGCTGGCATCTTAAGCGCCTGTATCGCTTATCACACCTGTCTTTTCATATACACACATGAATGGATTGTGATGCTGCAGTTGTCCTGTGCTTCCCTGATTTTCTGTGTTTGTCCACAACGACGGGCCTTATTCAGACCTGTTCGCTAGGCTGCGTGTAATCGCAGCCTAGCAAACTGGTAAATGCTGCCCAGCCGCATTCCAATCCCCTCGATAGCATGCGAGGAGATGTGTACGTGAACACACCCCCTCGCATGTGGCCAAACTGGTGAAACTTTTTCTCCCTTTTGATAATAAGTCAGTCTAGACCACCGGTTCTTAAACTCGGTCCTCATGACCCCACACAGTGCATTTTTCCTCACAGAATCACAAGTGAAGTTATTAGCTTTTAAAATGTGTCCGTAATGAGTGCACCTGCAGGGTGACCTGGAAAATGTTAACCGAATTTGAGAACCTCTGGTCTAGACTAACTTTTATTTTGGCTGCTGTCCGCCAAATTCGAGGAGGGTGCTGATGTCATGTGACATCAGCCGCCCGGCCCGAGCAGGCATCACCATGCCTGTGTTCTCAGAGGAGCTCCCAGCATTTTTATGTAGACGCTCCTGGGGCGCCCTGTACCCGCCTCTCCCTTCCCGGAGCGAACGGCTCGGCGAGTGTGGTCGGCAACCATTGAATGATTTCTCCAGTGCTCGCAGATTTGAGACACCTCTGTGGTGTCTCAGATCTGCAAGCTCCCTGTGCGGGAAGCCCCCGCACTGCCAGGTGCAAGCGGGATGGCATACATGTTTGCTGTGCCAGCTCACACCCAGCATATACACATGTGCCGAAAGGTGCATGTGCAAAAAATTGATTCCCCCCCGTGCGATTGTGCGGGGGACCGATTCAATTAGAATAACCCCTAAGGTGCGATTCTGGCTAACCCTGCTTGGTAATTTTGACTGTGTACATGGCTTTTAGGGACAAAAGGAAAAAGGCAATGATCCCGTATGAATCACACAGCACATAGTTATACTAATCTGCTTATTCCTTTGTGGAAAACTACTAATCCTAATTTGAGTATATACTGTACTAGCGACTTAATACACTATTTGGGAATTAAGATGCATCATTGGGGAAATAGTACATGAGTATAGGAATTGATACCTGGGGTGGAGCGTCAGAGCCAGGCCCATATTGCACAGAAAGGTTAGGTATTTAATCACAAGTCTGTATTTTCCCTGTAACTACTAGTATATGATATATGGTATCTGCTCTCTATGTAAATATTGTTCTTATCAATTCTGTTTCAGGTACATTCCTCCAGACAAGAGAGAGGAAAATGATCAGTCTACTCACAAGTGGATGGTTTATGTACGAGGTTCTAGAAAGGAACCAAGCATTAATCACTTTGTGAAAAAGGTCTGGTTCTTTCTTCACCCGAGCTACAAGCCCAATGACCTAGTGGAGGTCAGGTGAGACCTACTGTAGCATTTGAGACACTCTGTAAGTGGAAGCTTGTCTCCAGAGCATGTTTCATATAAAGCTGCTGACAATGAATCGAATCAGGCAATCAAAATGATGAAATACGTTAGGATCAAAACTTTGATATATGGTAATACCTATAGCATTTGCTATGTTGCACTTGACTAGATTTTTTTTTTTTTTTACATTTAATAATTTATGGTGAAAGTACAAATGATGTACAAGAGTTGATGACTGTAGTATCATCCCTGTAGTTAATTACTGCAGCCTAAGAAAGTGTTTTAGATCTGTGAGGAGAATGCTAATACATTTTCTTCTTTCATTTGCTATGTATTTGTACTCTATTCCTTGGTGGTTGCTGTCACTGGGGATTATTGGGTCTAGTTATGATTTAATATTTTGCTGGTAAATTACCTAAAACGCCCAAATGTATGTAGGAGGCACTGCGGCTGCAATCTCCGATCCCTCCTGCCCGCCGCATCCTCCATAGGTTACTATGGGGATGCAAAGCTGCCCGATGTTTCAACATTGGGCAGCATAGTTTCAGGTCTCTAGGGGCTACAGCCATTCTGAGATGGTGGTAGCCCATTGTAGCCTATGGACTACAGAACCAGTGTCTGCGTGGGGCCAGCACTAACTGTGCATGCGCAGACCCATCTAAGAAGCCCCATCATTAATACACCATGACTAGATCTGTTCTGCAGCGAGATAAAACCCTTAAACAAGGTTCGGATAGGTTTCTCCTGCTCCCATTTCCATTCTCCTTTCATACATTGTTAAATTAAAGAACATACACAAGGTCGTATGTATAGGCCTTTGTGCACATGCTCATAGCTCTGGTTATGGGGTGACTGATCATATTCTGTTTCAGGGAGCCTCCTTTCCACTTGACGCGCAGAGGTTGGGGCGAGTTTCCAGTTAGAGTGCAGATTCACTTTAAGGACAGCCAAAACAAGCGGATTGATATCATACATAACTTGAAGGTACTTCCTCTTATGTGAAAAAAGGTTTGATATAATGCGCATTGGAATATTCATCATTTTATACTGCATATAAATACTAGCCGAAACACCCGGCGTTGCCCAGGTTTAATTTTCCGGTTATCAATGAGATGGACAGGCTTCCTGGGGGAACAAGGTTCTGTCTGGTGCATCCCGCCATGAGGTCTGACCGATCCCAACCCCCTAGTATGTCTTCTGTGATCCAGTGTCACCACTCTGAAGTTTTCTTCCAAAAACCATGCAGTGCAAGGCCCAGAACAGGCTCCCTGGTTACAGGTTTCACCAGTGCATTCGGCTGTGAGGATCCTAGCCCCACTAAAGCCTGTCCAGGATCCAACAGGGCCACCTCGTGTTGGTTTCATCACATTCACTGCAGGGGTGTCCATATGCAGAACTTGACAAACAGACCACTGAATTTGCAGGAACTCCATTCCTGAACCTCTAATTAAATTACGTCATCAGGATCTGGGGCAAAATGTACTTTCCATAAGATCAGTTTTATTTTAAAAGTCCCCTGTGATTGCCTTCGTTTCTATATACAATTTATGTCTTTCTTTTCTTTTCCATTGTGTCCAATACCCTTTATAGGGCATACAGTAGGTCCACTATGAATATTTGTTCAATAATCCGTTTCTTTCTCTCTTGTTTTAATCTCTTTTTCTGTAGCTGGACAGAACTTACACTGGTCTGCAGACTCTGGGGGCAGAAACGGTATTTCCTTTTTGTTATTTCTTTTCCTTTTTTTTTTTCTGATGATAAACCAAATTTTTATTTCTTTCAAAGCTCTTATTTTGTGACCTTGAATATATTTTGTCAGTGTGTTGCATCTATGTAATCATCTATCATGTGGTGCAAAATGAAGCCTATCCCGGGATTGGCATCCTTTATATTGATTATTGGCCTTGCTGAAAGTTTCTCTGAAGTCCTGGGGGCTTTAGTGTAAACTCTAAAATAAAAACACCGCTATAGAACAAAACAAAGGCAGGAGCGAGAGCATCAAGGAATCAAGAAATTGTCGAACCTGTGAGTAGACGATAAAGTGGCAACCTTGCAACGTTTCTCTGCCAAGTCCACATGCCAAGCTCCTGACCAATAAAGTTTAGAAAAAGTGTATACAAATGACCTTGTGATTCTAGGGAGATATCGTTGTCTTGGACACAGACCGACTTCTCTTCACCATGGATAGTCTGACCCGCAAAATTCCCATTCCATATAGATGTTGAGCACACACCACATCTAGTGTGGCAACAGAGGACAAGGCATCACTGGTACCATGGAAAGAAGGAACCTCTATCTCCTAGTTGATGTGAATATGAACTTCTGTATAAGCCACTTGATTTTCAACAGATTTAAAACTGCTCAAAGGGATATTTTTGGACACCTTATAGCGCAAGAGCTAAATCTCCATGATCAACTGTGGGGTGCAAAGAGTGGTTGGAGATAGAGAACCCCCTGTAAGAAGATATGAACAGATATAATAGCTGATAGGAGCCTTTGCAAATTAACAGAGCTGAGACTTGGCCCTTAAGTGAAGACAAAGGCTGCCCTAAATTAAAACCTGACTGTAAGTAGGACCAAGATCTTAGCTATCCTTAAAATTTGTTTTTAATGTGACGAGCACACCAGGCAAAACAAGCTTTCTGCACCCTGAAACAGGCTTTCTGACGGCACATCTAGTGCCGATTACTGAAGCTGAAAAACATCTGGCCTTCAGGAAGGCTGTTTCACCATCAACCCTGTCAAAGGCAAATTTTGAGATCTAGGTGGAGGGAAGGCTCATGAGATAAATGGTCTGGTCTGAACAGAAGGCTCCAGTAGGTCGCAATTCAGAGATGCCTGAGATCTTCACACCACGTTTGACTCACACAATCTGGGGCTACCCCTTCAGTTTCAACTTCCACGATACCTGAGGTAGAAAAGACAGTGAAGAAAAATGGCCCATTGCACCAGTAACACATTCACTAGAAATGCGATTAGGTCCCACATTCTGGAACAATACCTAGGGAGCTTGTAATTCAGTCAACATTCCAGTAGGTCTATGCAAGGGCAGCCTTTTTATAGACTCTACCAACTGCTGGAAAACCTCTGGGTGAAGAGACAACTCTCTGTGGGAGCATGTCCTGGCAGCTGAACTAGTCAGCTTACATGTTCTCCACCCTGTAGATCACACACCGCTCCAAGATATGGTAACACAAGATTCCACCATGAAAAGTTGTCAACTGAGTGATCATTCCCCAGCCACTGAAGCTGGCCTCCATAGTCACCAGGACTCATTGGTGGGCCAGAAAAGGGTGGTCCTTGTTCACATTGGAGGTCTGTAGTGGTCAAAAGAGTGACTGGTGACCTGGTGTGAACTGGAAAGCTGTCCCACTTGGAAAGGATCTCTGTCGTGGAGGGGAACTGAGTAAATTCCACTATATAAAGGGGGAAATTTACTAAAGGAAATTTGTAAAAAAATAGGTGTATTTGTATTTAGAAAAACACTTATTTTTGACATTTACTATCCCGAAAATACGGCAATTCGTATTGATAGCACATCAATACGAATACGAATTGCCGTATTTTCGGGATAGTGAATGTCAAAAATAAGTGTTTTTCTAAATACAAATACACCTATTTTTTACAATTTTTTTACAAATTTCCTTTAGTAAATTTCCCCCATAATGTCCAATTTTCTGTCCAATCTTTCTGGCTGGAGTGAAAAATCCAGTACGGTATGGAAGGAAAAGA
Source organism: Crinia signifera (assembly GCF_055691185.1). NCBI lineage: Eukaryota > Metazoa > Chordata > Amphibia > Anura > Myobatrachidae > Crinia > Crinia signifera. The sequence continues at coordinate 280,680,392 of NC_139219.1, forward strand.
CAATCGGCCATTTGTACCCAATGGCCAGATAACCTCTAATGTGGACTTAAAATGACCCAGTTATAAACCTGTAACTCATTTTATTGCATTGGAAGCACAAATGTTGATCATGTTAGTGTTACTTTTTTCTTTTCTTAATGCAAAATGAGCTGATTATCCTTTGTGTGTGTTTTTTTTTTTTTTGTGTGTGTGTGTGTGTATAGGTTGTTGAAGTTGAACTTCTCAGACATTCCATTGGGGAGGAATTTCTCTACTCACAATCTTCAAATGAATCTAGTCAATCAGAGGGGTGCACGTCTGGACCAGCCATTGTTAAATTATCTTCTCCAGTAAAAGCTGCTCATGAAATAACAGACAAAGGTAAATGCCGCTTTTATGAGAATACTTTTTAGAATAGAATTTAAAACCTTGCAAAACCCATGTTTTTATATGTATCATTGTGTAGCTTCTAGCGGGCATTATAGGGCAGATGTGGTTACCTGAGATGTCTTAAGGCCCCCATACACTAGAAAGATTTGTCTGACCTATAAATTGCATCTGATTTCCCTTGAACTTCCCCGGCAGCTTCCCAGGAAGGCTACATCCAATTTGACACATGATGTGCCATTTTTTACATCCAATTTGCGTCAGATGAATCTCATGTGATTTATCTGATGCAAATTGGATGTACCGTAATTTACCGTATTTTAAAATACGAATTCACCTGTCACTGACTGTGCGCTCTCTGTATATGCTGTAGCAGTGCACACCGGTCTCCACAGCTCGACAGGGGGACACCAGCGTGTCCCGCCCACCAACCCCAGCAACAAGTGAGTTGTTCTCTCAGTACACTGAAATCAGGCTTGCGCTCCATTGCAGCACAATACCTGATTGGTTCTGCGGCTGTCCATGGACTCCTGTGCCGGTAACATCGGTACACTGACATCAGGCTTGAGCTCCGGTGGAGTACGGCGCCTGATTGCCTTTGCGGCTCTCCATGGACTCCTGCGTTATTAAAATGTAAACACAGTCTATGGAGGGCCGCATAAGCAATCAGGCGCCATACTCCGCCGGAGCTCAAGCCTGATGTCGGTGTAATGTATACAGAGAGAACAACTCACTTTCAGCTCAGGACAGTGCAGCAGCGGTGGTTCCTCTCTCCCATCTCCCTGCTTCTTCCGGTGACGTGCTGCGGCTGCTGCGCGGGGGGGGTCAGGCGGAGGAGGGTCTAGAGCTACGGAATAGATATATCTGATCTGACCCATCATGGGTGCTTTTAAGCACCCAAGATGTGCCCAGATTCCGATATATCTTATCTTCAGCAGGTCCGACGCCCTGATCCGATCTGATGCGCATGGGACCGCGCATCAGATCAGATCAGATGCGATTTTCGGCCGATATCACCCGATTTATCGGCCCAAAGTGCCGACATAGGGTGAAATCGGCCGAAAATCGCATAGTGTATGGGGGCCTTTAGTCCCATTTTTTCAGAACCATTTCGATGCCTGTGTATTCCATTACATGGGTGAAAAATTACTGAAAACTTTGACCTAAAAATCGTGAAAATTGCAGCATCAAATGAATACCCCCCAATAGCTGTGTACAGCACATGTACACTTTAGCCAAAAGACAGAGAAGCAGAGGATTCCTTCTGCAAGGAGAAAAAAAAATCACATTTTATGGTTTTTGTTTTTATTAAAAATAATTAATTAATTAAAAGAAAAAAAGTTTGTGCTTTTATCCCTCCTTTACAAATGTTCCCTGTGCGTCAGACTCATCCCCTCTACATCTTCCCCTTTTCAATTAACTTACACACCATAAACTCACACGTTTGTAAAGTTCCCCAAGGACATAGAAACATAGAAATTGATGTCAGATAATAACTACTTAGCCCATCAACTCTATATCTACTGTATTTATATAAAAAGCAGTGCTCTATCACCTCCGGGCTGAGCTGCAGCAGCGTAGGTGTCTGTGCGGCTCTCTGTGGACTCCTGTGTTAAATTCTTACAGAGAGCCGCGCAGGCAATCAGGTGGTGCCGTACACTGCCGGAGCTCAGCACAGAGGCGACGCAGCACTTCTTCTTTTGCCGCTCACTGCGTTCAGCGCTCCCTTCATTTGTGACTGACAGCCTGACAAGACGCTGCGGCGGCTTCTGTCTTCCGGCTTCCGGTGATGTACGCGTGGGGGTGGGAGGAGGGTCCAAACATATGATATATCGGATCTGATACATCATGGGTGCAAAAGCACCCACGATGTGCCCATGATGGGTCAGATGCAGATATATCTTATGTTCTGCAGGTCCGACCACCTGATCAGATCCGATGGGCACGGGACCGCGCATCAGATCAGATCAGATGTCAAACACATCCGATTTTTGGCCGATTTCACCCGATATATCGGCCCAAAGTGCCAACATCGGGTGAAATCGGCCGAAAATCGCATAGTGTATGGGGGCCTTTACACGTTTTTTACTCCCAGGTTAAAATGCCTCCTGCTGTAAGCAATAATGGTGGCCAACTGCTACCTCAGGGCTACTCTCTCGACTTTACCCAGGAGAAGAGACCACAGAACTGTAGCTAATTGAATTTGAGGGTGTATGAGCGCCTTAAGGTGCGTACACATGGGGCAATATGATCGCTGGCCATATATTGCTAGCAATATATTGCTCAGCAATCATATTGCCCTGTGTCCCGTTTTCATCTGCGACCAGAGATGGTCGCAGATGAAAATTTAAACACTGCTGGGCGAAGAGGCAGGGGATGTCGCTGGTCGGAGGAGCATGCACCTTCGACCAGCGACCATTCAGGGGCTGAAAACGGGAGCGCGCACCCGGCGATTTATCGCTGGTGCACACTCCAATGGTCGCTCAGCGACCATATTCCCAGCAATTTCAGCCCCTATCGCCCCCGTGTGTACACAGCATTAATGCTGGCGTCCCAGCTAAACAAAATAAATAAATAGTGAAAATGGGCTCCACCTGGCTGTTCAATTGAAAAGTTAATGGTCAGCGTCTGTTTGCTTGACCAGTTGTTAATTTGGCTTTGTTCTGGGATGGGAAGGGTTAATGGGTTGTTCCTACAGCAGCAGTTCTTCAGATCAACAGACAGAAAAAGAGTGATTGTTAGTAGTGCTGTTAGTTTTTGATTTAATACTGCAGAAGTTTGGAGCATTTGTTTTAGAACAGCAGTCACACAGGTGTTAGTCAAACTTAGCTTGCAGTATGCAGTACTTGTAATACACTCACCTCTCCTGGCAAGGAAGGGAGCGAAGGGGTCCCGCCTCTGTGGGCTGTATTTGCAGTGGAGCAGCAGCATGTGGGTGAAGATGGCTCGTACAAGAGGATGTCTTATTGTGCGGCCTTCAGGCAGGCTCACAGACCAGGTGGGGGCGCAGGACCTCAGCTGGTGACTCAAAGTGGGCGGAAACTCACACCAATGTAGGCAGTTAGAGTTCATCTGTATCTTCCTCCAATTTGTACGTGTATGCCAGGGATGGGGAACCTTCGGCCCTCCAGCTGTTGTTGAACTACACATCCCAGCATGCCCTGCTACAGTTTTGCTCTTTGGCCATGCTTAAACTGTTGCAGGGCATGCTGGGATGTGTAGTTCAACAACAGCTGGAGGGCCGAAGGTTCCCCATCCCTGGTGTATGCCCTCATTGAAGATGATAGTCTGCAAACTATTTTCATTATATAACGAACTTAAATATTTTTTGCAAATGAACTTAAATGTGTGTTTAGAGCCTTGTGGTCTATCCAGTCTTTTCACACAACTATTATGCACATGAAGATCCATGTTCAAATTTTGTTTAAAAAAAAAATGGGGCACTTCTAGCATCTAGGAGAAAACCGTGTCACAGTGGAACGTGGAGCATGTCGATAATTAGGGAGTACTTAGGTCCTCCATCAGGGGGAGTGCGGCTTTCACTCCAGTGTATTCTTCAATGCAAGAATTCCCATAGACCACTCTGGAATCCAGGGCCCCGGCAGTTGATGCCTTGGTGTCGTAATGATCTTTTCAGCTGGCTTAAGAGTGCCGCCATTCCTACTTCTCCCAAGACAATAGGGCAGTAAAAGGTCACCTTCATACTGATGGCTCCACAGTGCCCTCACAGCTTTTTACATGCCAACTGGCTCCTTCTGCTTGCTGAGGAGACTTGGACAATGCCTCTTCACGGTTTCAGTATTGAATCCCGGCGGTCGGGATCCCGGCGTTCAGAATCCCGACGCCGGAATCCCGACAGCCGAAATGCCGACAAGGGGGGGACGTGGATCGCCCCCCCGGTGCCACGCTACGCTCGGCACACTAATTTATTCTCCCTCCAGGGGTGTCGTGGACACCCACGGAGGGAGAATGTGTCGGCATTTCGGCGTCGGGATTCTGAACGCCGGGATCCCGACCGCAGGGATTGTAACTGCATCCCCTCTTCACAAGGATCTACTTTATCAGTACTTTTGTCTATATGGACTTAAGGTGGCTACGTTTAACGGCTTGGCTCGGTATTACATCTGTGTTTTTTTTTTTCTTACTTAGATTTAAGCGAGCAAGCTAGATGTTTCTACAAATTACTACAGATTTTGGAAATTGTTGACCATTTCAGTTCAACGGCCTCTTCACTTTCCTTCAGACTGGTGTGAAGGCTGCATTGTTGCTTACCCTCGCATCCCATAGGCTCTGTCGTGTTCTTCACCTTCTCTCATCTTTCATGAGGAAAGGGCGGAGCTTAGTACTCGTATGTTTTTTATTTTACTGTGAGTGGTTTTGGTTGTTCACAGTAACCAACCTATTGTGGTTCAAGTTTGCCTTAAAATTTCTAATATCGTGCTCCTCCGGAGGCTGTATGGGCCATAAAGAATTTTAAGTGTGCAGTATGGATTTCTACAAGAATTGCTCCTTTCGAGCTTATCACTGCATAAATATGCTGGGAAAACTGGCCACTAGACTCTAGTTAGGTTTTTCTAGAAGTGAAACTTATAGTGCAGCCTTATGACTGATTCGTACTTTGCAGTTTATTCCAAATGTTCGTGGTTTCCTCTTGGGCAGTTGCCCTGGGTGTGTCGTGACATATTTTTTTTGGGTGGGCACGCATACTTTTGTAAAATGATATTGTGTTGACAAGTTTGGCATCTTCCAGTCAGTTTGGCTGCAAAGTTTTGCAGGATTCTCAGTGCTCTTAAGATTCCCAGCGTATCCTATGGATGAAAGAGAACGCAGTATTTGGTACTTACTGATAAATCCCTTGCTCTGATTCCATAGGGTACGCTGGGCACCCACCCTGCGCTGTTCCTTCCTGCAGTTGGTGAATGTGCTTAGTTGTAACTGTATACTTGGTTACAGTTCTTGGCCTGTGGTATAGCTTGTACATGTGTGTTTCTGCTGTTCATATTTCCTATGGTATCTCCTCCTCCGTTGTTCATATTACCATCTCTATTCGGGCACAGCTTCTTAATTGGTCTGAGGGGGAGGAGCAGGTTACACACTAAAAAATTTGTTAAGACTCCCGGTGTACCCTATGGAATCAGAGAAAGGGATTTATTGCTAAGTACCAAAATCCTATTTTTTGTTTTATAAGTACAGTCCCCTGTTTTCCAGGGCTCACCTGATTGGAAAAATAAAATGTTCGCTTTGTCAAGGATCCTTTAGACATCATCAAATGCTGGCTTTTCGGTACTTGTTTCCTAGCACGGCGCCAGCGATTTTAATTGTATCCATCGGGTCCTAAAAAATCGCATCCATCGCATGCAACCAAATCACATGCGATGCGATCGACGTGATTTTTACATTGGAACCAATGTAAAATGGTCCCTGAGACCCGATTTTACATTGGGCCCAATGTTAAATGCCCCCCAGACCCCAATTTGCATTGTATACCCACCCTGATGGGTCAAACCCCCCCCCCCCCCCCCATTGTTAACGCCACCCCACGATGAACGCCAACCCGAAGCGTGGCGAGCGCAGCGGTACGCGTCCTCAGACCTTTTCAACCCCCCACTATCCACGTCGACGTGGAGTTGATTTTATATAGTGTGGCGAGCCACCGAGCCTGAAGCGTGGCGAGCGGAGGACGCTCATTACTTCACATGTATTACGTGTCCCCACGCAGGGCTCGCTGCGCTCGCCAAGCTTCGTGCTCGCTGCGCTCGCCACACTTTATAAAATCAACTCCACGCCGACGTGGATAGTGGGGGTATGAAAAGGTCGGAGGACGAGTACCACCGCCCCTCGTTGACTCACTGCGCTCGCCACGCTTTGGGTTCACGTTCATAGTGGGGTGGCGTTAACAATGGGGGGGGGGGGGGCATTTGACATACAAATTATGTATTTCAACAAGGAAAAATGCGTGCTTGATCAGGTTGAGAACAGGTGATTGACTCGGCCATTGCAGAATAATCCTCTTCTTTCACTTAAAAAAAAAATATATTCGCACCACTCTATTGAGCTACTTTTAGTCATTGTACTTGCCTATGCTTCATCTTCCGGTGGAGGCCATTAGATCCTGATGCAACGGCAGTTATTTGCCAACATTGGGTTCCTGGTCAAAGATTGGTGGTAGTGGTAGTGACCAGATAACCACTCGTAAAGCCCCCACTACAAAAAGCCTGTGGATGATTTGTGTTTTTAAGCATTCTCAAAAAGCCACAAATGAATCAAAATAAAAGTTATTAAAATTAAATTAACAATAAATGGCAACTCTTGCTGCTAAAGGAGCAGATAACTGAAGCACCCTATTGCATGGACACTTACATAAAAATGATTGAATGTTGGAAAGGGGATAGAGAGGAGGATATTCAAATCTTTTATAGAGTCAACAAAGTGCCTTCCCTAGCACAAGCCATCTAAAGATTGTCCTTCACAATGGAAGTCACAGAAATATAATGTGTGGAATTATCCTTTTTAATGTTTCTATGGCACAGTTGTGGCTGTTTTTTTATTTTATTTTTTATTTTAATTTGTCATTTTAGTATCCATTTAATTTGATGTGTTATTACTGATCTTGCTTTTTTTTTTCCCCCTCATTTAATATAAGGTTTTAACATGACTTCAGAACCCACATTATACACTCAGCCCTCATCACTTGAACGCACACCTACAAAAATGACCCAGAGGTTCACTATTGGAGCTCATGGCAGCACCGCTTTCCAGCCCATCACTACCAGCTGCAAGATTGTCCCCCAAGGCCAGGCAACAAGCTTTGCTGAATCCCCTGGGAAATCTTTCCAGCCAATCACAATGAGCTGCAAAATTGTGTCTGGTATGGCTTCCTTCCATGTCTTTGTTGCCTTACACTGGTGGGAATATTGCTCTTAAATTCTCCAGTTGCTTTCCTGCTTTGTTATGTCTTTTGCTTATTCTTCTATTTTCCAACTATCAAAATGACTCTGTAATGCAAATCTATTTAAAGGGCTTGGGACCAGCTGTTACCAGGGCTTTCATATTATGCCATACTGTAAATAAAATATTAGATTTTTTACAATTTTCAGACCCATTTCAGCCTAGCCATTACATTTACGTGCCACAAATACAGTAGAACTATTTTTGTATGAAGACAAAATAACTGACCAGTGGTGTTGAGTGTGGGTGGAAAGTGGAGCACCTTGAGTGGCAGCCCAGTTGATGCCTTGCTAAACTACCAGTGTTTTAGGCATCTGTGCCATTTAATGGTTCCGGCACTGTTCCTGTCAGGTCAACTTCTTCCCATTGCCCTCTCATCCCTCTTCAGGATGCCTGCCAAGGAAACACTCCTCACACAGAGGAAGCCATCTTGTACAGCCACACAAGCTACTGCAGTGAATACTGGCAGCCAGGCTATGTGTTGAATCCTTCTCTGTACCTGCATCAGGCCAAGAAATCGGGCAAACCACATGTGTTTTTGATCCGCTCCAATCTTATGTGTGGTCCCGTGCCCATCGGATTGGTGCTCCTAGATCGTAACGACCTGTTGGAGTTACACAAGTGTCAAACATTTTTTTTTAAAGCGGCAATCATTTACACTGCAAAATCAAACTGGTTTTGCCGTGTAAATGATTGGCGCTTTAAAAAAAACTGGAGATTTCTTACCAAATCTCTCACTTTCTGGTTCTCTCACCAATTACATTTCACCCCAGGTGGTTCACACTTTTTCCTTTTTTATTTTTTTTATGGAGCTATCCATTATGGAGCACCCTATAAAAATCACAGGTTCTCCCGAAAACATGGTTTTATGAACATTCGTGACCGCTACTTAGTACTAACCTCTGCTGAGCAGGCTGCACTGTGTATGTGCGATGGATAAATTAAAGCATATTGGAGAACCGTTACAATATTAACAAACCTTATTTAGTTCAGTTTTAAAACGCATTCTTCCAGAGTTTATCTGCTTGAACAAATGAATGTGTGTGTGTGTGTGGGGGTGAGATGCCTTTTTTTCCCCTTTCATTTCTACATTTGGACTTTTGTTGTCATGCTGTTAAAAATGCTATCTCTTACATGTGCTGGTATCCATTTTTCTATTTTTCTTTCTCCCAAAAATTATATTTTATATCGATCTTATATTACAGAATGTACTTAATATGTCTGGCAATGGCATTGAAATGGGTTTTTGTTTTGTTTTTTTGCCTTTTAAACATACAGGTAGCCCTACAAGCAAGCACTCCAGTACCTCCCAGGCGGGAACCCGCTCCCCACTGCCCAAGATACATGGTAGCAGTTTCATAACTCAAAATATAAAGGTGACTATTCATATATGTACAGTATCGCTCTTCCCAGTGCAAATAGTATACATGAATCTGGTTCTTATATTCGCCTTATATATTAGTGTATGTTGGATCTGTGTACCAGGGTGGTCTGGTTCTTATATATTAGGGTGTGTGGGATCTGTGTACCAGGGCGGTCTGGTTCTTATATATTAGGGTATGTGGGATCTGTGTACCAGGGTGGTCTGGTTCTTATATATTAGGGTATGTGGGATCTGTGTACCAGGGTGGTCTGGTTCTTATATATTAGGGTATGTGGGATCTGTGTACCAGGGTGGTCTGGTTCTTATATGTTAGTGTATGTTGGATCTGTGTACCAGGGTGGTCTGGTTCTTATATATTAGTGTATGTTGGATCTGTGTACCAGGGTGGTCTGGTTCTTATATATTAGTGTATGTGGGATCAGTGTACCAGGGTGGTCTGGTTCTTATATATTAGGGTATGTGGGATCTGTGTACCAGGGTGGTCTGGTTCTTATATGTTAGGGTATGTTGGATCAGTGTACCAGGGTGGTCTGGTTCTTATATATTAGGGTATGTTGGATCTGTGTACCAGGGTGGTCTGGTTCTTATATGTTAGGGTATGTGGGATCTGTGTACCAGGGTGGTCTGGTTCTTATATATTAGTGTATGTGGGATCAGTGTACCAGGGTGGTCTGGTTCTTATATATTAGGGTATGTTGGATCTGTGTACCAGGGTGGTCTGGTTCTTATATGTTAGGGTATGTTGGATCAGTGTACCAGGGTGGTCTGGTTCTTATATATTAGGGTATGTTGGATCTGTGTACCAGGGTGGTCTGGTTCTTATATGTTAGGGTATGTGGGATCTGTGTACCAGGGTGGTCTGGTTCTTATATATTAGGGTATGTGGGATCTGTGTACCAGGGTGGTCTGGTTCTTATATATTAGGGTATGTGGGATCTGTGTACCAGGGTGGTCTGGTTCTTATATATTAGGGTATGGGGTATCTGTGTACCAGGGTGGTCTGGTTCTTGTATTAGTCTATGGTAGATCAGTGTACCAGGGTGGTCTGGTTCTTGTATTAGCCTATGTGGGATCTGTGTACCAGGGTGGTCTGGTTCTTCTATTAGCGTCTGGCTGACATAGATATGGTTGACGTTATCAAAAGAGTGGCATGGCTATGATTGACATGAGTTTTTGGGGGGTTTTCTTTCATTTTTATTTTTACCTTTTTTATACTTGACCATCCACACGGACTCTGTCTGGGAATGGTAATGTGTGCTGAGCCCAGCAGTAGTATGGAGTACCAAAGTATGGCAATTGAAGAGCTACAGGTAGAGCCATGCTTATCTGTCTCTTTAATAGGATTAAGTGAGCCAGGGCTGTCGGACTTAATCCCCTGCTGTATTGTTCTATGTGTTGTATTGCAGCTGAGAACAGTATATGATAATAAGCCTTGGTTGAGCCATGTCTCACCAGAGAAGGCTAGTTGAAGAAGGCTCCATCTGTACACTAATTAGGGTCCACATGTTTAGGGTGTCAACATTGACACCAAAGAGTTTTTAAAAAAGCTCATGTCAACATGTTCATGTGTTGATCTTATTGCAGTGTCGGTTGCATGCATATTTATTTATTTACAGTTTCTTATATAGTGCAGCAGATTCCGTTGCGCTTTACAATAATAGACAGAGATAAAACAAAGTGGGTAACAACAGACAGACTTGGGGGTTAGAGGGCCCTGCTGCAAGCTTACAATCTATAGGGCTATAGGAGGGAAACACAAGGACAGGCACCAGTAATAGCATAGCTTGTAGGTCCAGAAGGGAAGCTATATACATCAGTGCCTCAGAGGGTTATGCGTGTAGAACTTATATATGATTGGCCTGCCTGAAGAGGTGAATTTTCAGGGAACACTTGAAAGTTTGGAGGCTAGTGGAGAGTCTTATTGTGAGTGGAAGGACATTCCATAGGGTGGGAGCAGCACAATGAAAGTCCTGTAATAGTGAATGGGAGCTAGGGATCCGCTCAGATGAGACGCAGATCTTGTGCAGAGCGCAGTGGTCGAGATGGGAGATATTTTTTGATCAGTAAAGAGATATATGCTGGTGCAGTATGGTTAATAGCTTTATATGCTAGCAGAAGGGTTTTATATTGCATATGGTAAAACACAGGTAACCAATGGAGGGACTGGCAGAGCGGATCAGCAGACGATGAGCGTCTTGCTAGGAAGATCAGCCTAGCAGCAGCATTTTGAATGGATTGTAGTGGTGAGTCTGTTCTCGGGAAGACCAGTTAGGGGACTATTGCAATAATCATTGCGTGATATAATGTGTTGAACTAGACATTGTAAATGTTCTGTACCAGATCCTGGATGCACAGTGTGGGTGTCCATCTTGGTTTTCTGGCACAATTTCATATTGTTTTCTTTGTGCTTCTCTAACTGAAATGATTGCATTTGCTACATATACTTCTTGTGCTGTATTATGCAGAGTAAGATGGAAAGCAGTCATAAGAATGTATGTGAACAGGTGTTCAGAGCAATGTGGTTACCATAGCAACAACTCTATTTCAATTGATTATTTTATAGAAGTTTAATACTTAACTGATTTTGTGCTTACCTTTGATTGGAGTTTAGTATTCCAGCCGTTACTATGGGGCTTACTCAGCCCTGATCTCAGGTAATTGCAATGTCTGTGTTCTTCTTAGCAGGAAGAGTCTCTGTTTGCAGCAATGCCTCCGCTATGTCCTATTGGAAGTCATTCCAAATCCCAGAGCCCAAAAGCTACGGCAGGAGGACTTGGCGCATTCACAAAGGTAACGGGTGATGTATTTAAGTTTCACAGACCCTCTCTAATTAGTTAATTGATGCAAAGAGTATGTTGATGTAATGGCTTTACTCTGACCTCAGAGAAGAGGACACTTGTAAAGGAAAGCTACACGGTGGGAGAATGATGTTAAATTAATTATTTATTTATGAAAAGAATACTATGTCAGGCATGTCCAAACTATGGCCCTCCAGCTGTTGTGAAACTACAAGTCCCATCATGCCTTGCCACAGTTTTGCTATTAGATAATGCTAAAGCTATGGTAAGGCATGCTGGGGTGTGTAGTTTCACAACAGCTGGAGGGCCATAGTTTGGATATGCCTGCTATAAGTGTTGTATAGATCAATTATGTATTCTTCCATCCACTAGGGCAGTGGTTCCCAACCCTGGTCCTCAAGTACCCGCAATAGTGCACGCTTTCCAGGTCTCCACACAGAATGACAAGTGCTATAATTAGCTCCACCTGTGGATCTTTTCAAATGTGTCTGAATAATGAGTGCACCTGCTGGGTGACCTAGAATACGTGCACTGTTGGGGGTACTTGAAAACCAGGGTTGGGAACCACTGCACTAGGGACATACGGAAAACTGGGTATAGCCTGGAGAAGAGTCTGGGCACCAAATGTTTTCAAATTCTTTTTTTTTTTCTCAGCCGCCCCAGACTCCCTCTCTGCTTATACCAAGCCACCAACCAGCAAGTTTAAGCTTGGCAATGGCAGGAGCGGGTATTTTTTTTTTAGTGGCGGCTATTAAGTGGCTCCCCAGCTACTTTTTCATTTATTGTTTATTTAGCTGTGTTAGTGGCTCATTCCAGCCAGTTGGAGGGGCCTTCTTTGCTCCACATGGCACTTCTTCTGCAGTACAGTTTTGTACAGTGCAAACGTGATCTTCCGTCTACACTTTTATTTGGGGCATAGAGGCACAGGAGGAATAGTTCCTATAGTACCAGTCCCCTGAACGCCTTTCCTGGGAGTATGTTTGCATGTATGCCTGGTTTTCTTCTCCTGCTGTGGGCTTGCTAATACCCCTTTTACACCAAAAACCCTGGTCCGACCCTGGTCTTTGAACGCTGGAGTTTCAAGGGTCTGACCCTGCTTTATACTGCATTTACACAGCACTTCGACCTGGGTCGGACCTGGGTCTGCACCATTTACACTGAACCTGGGTCAGCCCTGCCTTTCCTTGTTGATATATATATATATATATATAGATATATATAGATATCTATAGATATCTATATATATAGATATATATATATATATCTATATAGATATATATATATCTATATAGATATATATATATCTATATAGATATATATATATATATCTATATAGATATACATATCTATATAGATATATCTATATATAGATCTATATATATATATATATATATATATATATATATATATATAGATCTATAGATCTATATATATATATATATATATATATATATATATATATATATATATATATATATATATATATATATATATATATATATATATATATATATATATATATATATATATATATAGATCTATCTATATAGCTTGGAGGGGGTAGAGGGGGGAAGCTGTCCCCGGGTGCTGTGGGGGTAGAGGGGGGAAACTGTCCCCAGGTGCTGCGGGAGGAGGGGGGTCCCTGCGGCTACTACGTGGAGATGGGGTACCTGTCAGCGGCCAGCCTGACACGGCGCTGCCACTGCTGTATCTCCCCCGCTGCTGTATCTCTTGCGGCGGATGGCGGTGTCGGCAGTCCCTCGGCGGTCAGTGTCGGCGGTCAGTGTCGGCGGTCCCTCTGGCGCAGGGGAAAAGACCCTATGATTGCCGGCGCTTCTGTATCTCCCCCCGGCGGCCGGTCCTTGCGGCGGATGGACAGTCAGTGTCGGAGGTCCCTCTGGCGCAGGGGAAATAGTACTATTTCCCCTGCGCCAGAGGGACCGCCGACACTGACTGTCCATCCGCCGCAAGGACCGGCCGCCGGGGGGAGATACAGCAGCGGCAGCGCCGGCAATCATAGGGTCTTTTCTCCTGCGCCAGAGGGACCGCCGACACTGACCGCCGACACTGACCGCCGAGGGACTGCCGACACCGCCATCCGCCGCAAGAGATACAGCAGCGGGGGAGATACAGCAGTGGCAGCGCCGTGTCAGGCTGGCCGCTGACAGGTACCCCATCTCCACGTAGTAGCCGCAGGGACCCCCCTCCTCCCGCAGCACCTGGGGACAGTTTCCCCAGCGCTGCACGCTGTGGACCCGCTGCGGGTGCCTGGACCCGCAGCGGGACCATTTACACCGCCATTTACACGGGTCCCATCCGTGTTCTACCAAGGTCAGGACCTGGGTAGAGGACCCGTGTAAATGGACACGGATACCCCCCATTTACACCGCCGAGGATCCGGGTCTGACCCGCCGCTGACCCGGATTTTTCGGCGGTGTAAAAGGGGTATAACTAACCTGGCTGTCTGGGAGCAGGGAATAGTGGAGGGGGGAGTCTGGGGCTGCTGGGAAAAAAATTAACCATTTAGTGCCAAGTCTATACACCATATTCCCTATACCCCCATTGACTCCTAGAAAAGGCATTAACAAGGTAATAATATAAATACTCTTATTGCTAGGCAACCTGTGGCTTTTGTGGACTCCCAGCACGTTACGGTGTTGAAATCAAACACCCGATCCCAGATGACATTATCAGTAAACTCATTGAGCATCGTTTTATTAGGCTCACTTCTGAAGTGCTGTAAAACCTTGCCACCTATAACAGAAGTCTACTAAAATGTTGATGTGTGATCATTTTGGGGCTACTGGCATTTGCTTATTTATAGTAACTTTGCTGATGTATGTATTTTGTTATTACAGGTGATCATCAAACAGGAGCCTGTGGAAGGTTCTCAACTACAGCCAGAAACTCCTTCAACATCGCAGCCATCTCTACAGCAAATTGTCACCATGAAGGGGAACCAAATGATTTCCGTGTCTCCCCAAAAGAGCGTAAATGCTGCAGAGGGCTCTAAGGTATTTCATCACGTACAGTATATAATCAAAAGCTAAATGCGCAAGAGCTTTATGTAGGTCATACATTTTTCATATAGTCTAGCACATGGTTCATTTAACTGTATTTGCTGCCATATTCTAGCTTTCTCCTTTTGTTGCAGGTTGTTGGACTTCCTGTTGGATCTACTGTCCAGCCATCTATTAAACCTTCTGTAACGATTAGTGGTGGCCAGATCCTTGTAACCAAACCCAGCTCCTCAGCTGCCAAAGCAGTGGGGGCAAAGCAGATGGTTGCACAGGGTGTGGCAAAAGCCGTAGTAAGCAGCGGAGGAGCGAGTGTGTTACCGCAGTCCTCCCAGAGCTTATCCAAAGCACAAGTTGCATCTGCTATAACAACAAAAACCGGATCACAAGGCTCCGGTATGGACAAAGCGTTTTCTGTTATTGGTTTGGATGTATATAAAAGGGTATATTGATACTAAGGGATTGAGGGCGGCTATTGAAGAGGCTGGGGGCAGAAGTTTTTTAATAGAAAAAAGTATTTTTTTTTTTCTTGCAGTTATGGCAACTCTTCAGCTGCCATCAACAAACCTAGGAAACCTGGCAAATCTACCTCCTGGCACCAAACTCTACCTCACTACCAACAGCAAGAGTACATCCGGCAAAGGGAAGCTGCTGCTTATACCCCAAGGAGCGATACTGAGGGCTGCAAATACAGCCAGTAAGTGAAATGCCGTCCCTCCCTGTGTTGTCAGAGCTGCTGTTCAGTTCACACATTTTGTGATTGTAATGAGAACACACACCAGTAACTGCAATAGCTGTTTCTATTGTTCCTTTGTTTTCTTGGCACACTGTTCACCTGTCAAATTGTTGGTTACCAACAAGTTGTTAGACAGTCATTAGGTCGACATGTGTCTAGGTCAACAGGGTCATTAATTCGACAGGAGTAAGGTCAACAGTGAAAAAGTCGGCATGGTTGCTTTAAAAAAATGTTCACCCTTATGTCGACACAGTCATTCTAAACACTAAAACGTACCACTGCGTCCCCTCGCATCGCTCACTGCGCTCGCCATACTTCGGACACACTATTCTCCCACCACGCCCTAGTGGATGGTAGGGCATCAAATACCGCCTGTTGGCACATGTTGTGTCCACATGGACAACGAAACGTACCACCGCATCCCCTTGCATGGCTCGCTACGCTCGGCACACTATTTTATTCTCCCACCACGCCCTAGTGGATGGTATGAAATACGGCATGTCGGCTCAAAAAACAGTAAAAAAACAACCATGTTGACCTATCTGCATGTCACCCTAATGCTTGTCGACCTACTTGATGGTGACCCAATGACCGTATCCCCGTTACTCAGGTGTCTCAAACACAGCACTCACTGTCTAAGGCTTAGTACATCTGCCCCACAATAATGATACATGGGGGTAGATTTAATAATGTGGGCTTAAGGTTCTTTATGGTCGCAGGATCGCTTCACCACTTTTTCGTGGTGAGACTCACCTGCAGTTCGCCCAAATTTATGTACAGAGTTGGCTTCGTTATGGGAGTGTGTTATCCCCTGTTGCCAGGGATACGCTGCCTCCCATAACGTATGTGCACTGCCGTCCGCCTGTCTTATCTGCGCATGCGGGAGATACTTTTAGATACGTACCCGCCGGTGCATGCGCAGTTTTCCATGTTAGGCGCCGCTTGTTGGTCTCCGACGGCTTCAGATTATAACTGCGCATGTGCCGGGTAATGTTCGCAGGGGATGCTAGGAGGCTGTGTACCTGGAGCATCCGCAGTTTTAATCTGAAGCCACCGGAGACCAACAAGCGGCGCCTTTTAAGGAGTGGGGTTTACGGGAAGTTTGCGCCGTGGACAATAGGGGGTTTCCTTTCTGCAGAAGTGTAAGGTACACTACCTGTACCTATTGTAGTAGAAAGGGGGGGGGGGGGGGGTTTACACCTTGCGGTGTCACTCTGCGCTGGGAGACCTCTGTGGATGTTACCTGTATTCTTGAGCCGTAATTACAGCCAGCATAAATGGATATCAGACGCTTGATTTCAAATTTTATATGACATTTATTTAGCGATGTAGAGAAACACAAACAATACAGTCAAATTGGTGATGGTAAAAAACAAATTCATATACTGATTAACTACTAGTTACTCAGTATATGAATTTGTTTTTTACCATCACCAATTTGACTGTATTGTTTGTGTTTTTCTACATCGCTAAATAAATGTCATATAAAATTTGAAATAAAGCATCTGATATCCATTTATGCTGGCTGTAATTACGGCTCAAGAATACAGGTAACATCCACAGAGGTCCCCCAGCGCAGAGTGACACCGCAAGGTTTAAACCTTCCCCCTTTTCTACAACAAGCGGCTCCTAACTTCATACACAGGAGACCCGCAGCGCCATGCACTGCATGTTAATGGAGGAGCACGTGGCCACCCGGACCCTTAAATAAGGTATGAGCCAAGAGCTCATTTAAAATACCAAATATACGTTAGCCCTCCTCCCCATAGCGCTGCACGCTCAACACCCGCATCGCGGGTGTGATAGATCAGGGGAAGCGCTATCCCCTGCCTTAGCACATGGGGATACCGCATATGCCCCTGATCAAATGTTAATAAATCTACCCCTCAGTGTGATAATGGATATAATGTAAGGTCTACTCTATTTACATCTGCTGGTTTTGTATGTTATGTACACAATAGTGAATATTACTGATCATTTATTCCAGATCTCCAGTCAGGGGTGTCTACCAGTGGGGGCTCCAGTGCAGCCAGTTCTGCTAGTGGGTTGCCCCAACATCTCACCTACACATCCTATATTCTGAAACAGACTCCTCAGGTGCGTACGTCATTGATTGCACAAAGTATTAAAGGGACGTTTGCATTAAATCTGCTGTGTACATTTTCCTGTGAAAGGGGAATATTATTATTATTATTATTATTTTATTTATAAGGCGCCACAAGTGTTTCGCAGCGCCGTACAAAGGAACAATACAGGGAGACAAAACTTGGCATAACATTGAATAAATAACAAAAATACAGTACAAATAAAGAGCACCACAGTTCAATACACATTACAGCTTAAATGTAAGTAGTGAGGACCCAATCAACCTACAACTAGAGGCTTGAGGCCAATGATGGAGATGAGTATGCAGACGAAGATGGTCACTGAGTGTTGTAATAAAGGAGAGCTGTGAGTGAAATGTGAAGAGAAGTGGGCTTTGACAACAGGAGGGAAGAGGGCCCTACTCGGAGGAGCTTACAATCTAGTAGAATATATATGATGCAGGCTTTGGGCAGATTTAGGATGTTGGGAGTGTCGGCTATTTTGCCTCTGGCCGGATCTGATTCGCCCATATATTGTGGCAAAGTAGGCCCTGTATCAGCAGCATGTATTATTATGTATACAACAGAAGAGGAACAGTGTTAGCTGACCTTTCTTACGAATCCACTCCCACGCTTATGACTGCTGTGACTGGTGCTTGTATGGAGTCTGTAAAAGGGCTGGTCAGAAATCCCCCAGCAGCACCTTCATCTAATTTGGGGGGGTTCTGCATTGGTTTTGTCTGCACTATCCCTGGCTGTAGGATCCAACAGAGGGACAGTGCTCTGTGGTGGCGAAATGACACGGATCATTCATTCGTTGCATGGCATATCAGCGCCATCTAAAATCTAGAAAAGCGCAGACACTATACATACAACGCCGGAATGTTCCATACAGGGATGAGATATCTGCTGCAACAGTGTTAATTTCATCAATGAAAATTAGGACTAAAAATTTTTTTTCGGTCTAAAATGTGACGATAACGAAAATAGGAATGTTTAAATAACGAAATTGTTGACGAAATTCGTCCATGTTGTCATGACTAAAATTGACTAGATGAAAATTCTGTATAATTTTCGTCAGGGCACCACATTTTTCGAGTGATTGATTTTTTGGATTCTTTAATGAATAATACTGTATTTTATACAGTTTTATCCATCCTCTCTGGTCCTAGATTTTCTTACTTGCGATACGGCCACGCAACAACTCTTTGTCATGAAAATCACTCAGTCAGGTTATGTAGCTAGCTAATTAGTAACCTTTAGCTAAATAGCTATATATTATAATATGCATCCTTGCAGCTTCATTTTTTTTTGCAGTAGACTAGTACTGCACTACTTACTTGTATCAGACAGGTTGTATTTTTATATGGTTATTAAAATTTAACATTTTTAATAAAAAAAAAAAAAATGTATTCTTGAATTGATATTTGCCGAAAAAGAAATGACCTGCTGTGAAGGAAATAGTATTTTTATTGCTCTTGTTTGGTACCTAGATTACTAAACACATAGTGAAAGGTATACAAAGCATTCAGCGGCATGATTACATCCATTAATTACAGTATCAATAAACTGCACAGCTGTGACTAAATGAATGACTAAAATTAGACGAAAATGTTTGTCAAGATCCACTGACTAAAACTTGTCTAAGACCAAATTATAAAATAAATTTTCGTCAAATGTTAGGAAAGTGACTAAGACTAAAATTAAATAGAAAATTCCTGACAAAATGAACACTGTGCTGCACATAACGTCCTGAGATACCCCAATACTCCTTAATGGCAGGTAATACCATCTGCCCAACACTTACTTGCAGTTTGCTTTAATCCGACTCAGAATCAGGGATAATTCTGTACAATCATCACCTAATAATGAGAAAAATACAAAGTGCAGCATAAACTGGTATTTCTAACCGCTTATAGCTGTGTCTGATCTCGCATACTTGTTTTGGTGTTTACTGTATAGGGCACTTTTTTAGTTGGACAGCCATCCCCACAGACATCTGGGAAACAAGCTACCACAAACGTGGCTGCTCAGGGCAGCTCCGGATCCACCGCACAGGGACAACAGACATTGAAAGTAACTGCAGGACAGAAAAGTGCTATAATTGCACAGGTAAAGGTTGGTCTCTTCTTATGGTCTGTTTTATACGTCTACTAAACTTCTGTCTGTGTAGTACTAATCATAGCAAGCTCTTGTATATCACTGCTCTGATCTACATAAACACGTATACTATTCCTGGGATAATATCATTGGTATTGCGCTATCTAAGGATAGCGGCTGTTGTGCTCAATGATCACAATAGGGCCACAGGCTAATTTTTTGAAGGTCATTGCTACACAACATGTGTACCCAGCGATATCGGTAGGAGGGGTGGAGCGGAGGCCATGCTGCATTCTTGTTAACTATGTCCTCTGTCATCTGCACATGCAGGACAATGGATGACATTGTAAACGATCCAAGGGAACGCAGGTCATTTACAATATAGGCCCTTATTCTGGTTCACTCCCAAAGGCAAATTCCTTCTCAAATGGACAAAACCCTGTGCACTGCAGGGGGTGGGGGGCAGATGTAACGTGTGCAGAGAGAATTAGATTTGGGTGGAGTTTTACTTCAAAGTGAGATCTATATTTCAGTGTAAAAATAAAGCAGTCTGTATTTTCCCTGCACAGAAACAAAATAACTCACCCAAATCTAATTCTCTCTGCACAAGTTACATCTGCATGTCTCCCAATATGCATAACCTTAAAGTTATCCACATTGAACCTCAATTTCCATTTTTCTGCCAACTCATGTAGTTTATTTAAATCCCTCTGTAGCATGGAAAATCTTTATCTGTTCTAATTACTTTGCACAGTGTTGTGTAATCCGCAAAGAGGGATACTTTTCTTAGTATTCTGTCCTCTATATCATTAATGAATGTTAAATAGAAGCGGCCCTAACACCGATCACTGTGGTATGCCACTTAGGACTGGTATCCAACCTGAAAATGCAACGTTTACCACTACTCTGTTCTCTATCCTGCAGCCAGTTTCTTACCCATCTAAAAAATTTTTACCCCTAGACCCAAATTCTCTATTTTGTTTACCAACTTCTTATGTGGCACAGTATCAAAGGCTTTTACGAAGTCCATGTAGACCATGTCTACAGTATACCCCATATCTAGGTTCTTGCTGACTTACTCGTATAAACTTAATAGGTTATTTTGGCAGGAACGATTTTTTACAAACCCATACTGGTTTCTACTGATTGTACTCTGCCCCTCAAAATAATTCAGGATACCATGCCTTTTAAAATTCCCTCAAATTTCCCCACAATTGATGTTAAGCTAAAAGGTCTCTAAAATTGGCTGGGTCATCTTTTTCCTTTTTGAATATTGGTACTACTTCCACTCTTCTCCAGTCCTTTGTCAACATAACAGATAAAAATAATTTATCAAAAAGTGTAATATAGAGGATTTGCTAACTCCTCCCTCTGTTCCATTAGAACCCTCGGATGATTACCATCTGGAGCTGGTTATTTATTTGGCTTGATTTTGCAAAGCCTCTTGTGGATCGCTTCTGTAGTGAAATCTATAATTGGTTCTAGTGAGCACCTCCCATATGTGCCTGTCGATTCCACTGCCTGCTCCTCCCTAGCAAATGAAAAAAATGTATTTAACATTTCAGCTTTATCCTCAGTAATGCCATTTCAGTTAACGATGGTTAAGGGACCTATGTTCTATTTTCTTAATCTTTCTCTATTTATATATTTTTTTAATTGTTTTGCTTTAAGTACTATTAGCTTTTCATTTTCCTTTTTTAGCTGCTTTAATTTCCCTTTTACAAACTTTATTTAATTATTTGTACTTTGTGAATGCCTCCTCCTCCCGTTAGCCTTTTTTTTTTTTTAGCCTTTTTATACTTTAAAATGCTCTCCTCTTATTGTTTCCCTAACTTTTTTGTTCAACCATGACTGGTTTGTTCTGTTGATGTTACTCTTATTTCCCTTTTGTGATACATTTTATTTGTTAGTGTATCATTATGCTGGATCTATTGTTTGTTTTATTAATGTTTGTTTTGGTTAAAATCACTTTTTAGGCAAACAGCAGTTCGTCTGGATTGGTAAAAATATCTGAGAGTGTACTGAAGTCCTTACCAGCAACATCTCCTGCACAGAAGCCTGGGACCACACTAGTAAGGGTTGCAGGGGGTGTTATAACAGCTGCCAGTACATCATCACTACCATCTGTGTCTGCAAATGGAGCTGCTCAGCCGGTAATCACAACAAGAGCTATTCAACTTTTTGCATTTTGTGTTTGGTTTCTATAGGACACACCTATGGTGGCTGCTGCTAGCCATTACATAGATACAGGCGCTTTGTTCTTTGTGGTTGTGCTTGCTACTCTCCTCTGTTTCATAATGCACATGTGCATAGCCCATTCTAGGACATAGGGCCTGATTCAGGCCTGATCGCACCGCTGTGAATTTGCACAGCGGGCGCTTATTTGCACAGCGGGCGCAGGCACAACCTGGGCTAGTGACGGCTACTTTTTACCTTTGATTGATAAGAAGTACAGATGGAGCACCTCTCCTTCAGCGCCGGGAATCGTTAGATTGCCCCTGCTGGCGATCGCCGGCGGAGAGGCTCTACATCTGACGGAGACACGTATGCGCGTCCCAGTAATTTGGCGGCGGGGACTGGAAACCCTGCCCATCTCCACTTCAGGGAAACGGGCAGGGTTAGGGGCGCCTGATGAGAGGTGGAGAGCTCCGTCGGAAAGGGGATTTCTGGTGGTTGGCGATTCAATCGCCAGCCGCCGGCAAGGAGAGGCGCTCAATCTGTAGGCGTCTAGGGCTGGTAACCAGCCGCTAATACCCCTTTCACACTCGCAAAAATATCCCGGGTTTTTGAGCATCCCGTGTTGATTCCGGAATCTACCCAGGTCAGGACCTGGGTAGAAATCCTGGAATGCTCATCCCGGGATATTCTTTCTAGACCCTTTCACACTGAGCTAAATCGCGGGTTGACGCGCGTTCATGTGCATCAAACCTGGGATATTTTTGCGAGTGTGAAAGGGGTATAAGTGGTAGTGTCAGGGAAAACGCTGGGCTTGTGCAAAAAAAAAAAACTTTCGGTGTGCCTCGGACAAACACTTGTGTGCCAAATCGTTTTAGGGGAGGGTGAGTGACATCCCGTACCAGCCCGGATGTGCCAAGTAAGCACTGGACTAGGTGGCAGCTGCGATGACTTGTGACCAGTGTAAAATTATTCAGGCATCTATCGAATAATTTCAGAGCCTTTTCCGTGGCTATTGTAGCTGTCCACATCCAGTCGCACAGTGTCCACACTCATTCGCAAGGCAGGCATTTTATCTGGCGGGGAAGTGTGTAACTGACCGCTGGCCTCTGAACATTTGCAGCACTGCGATCTGGTCTGAATCAGGCCCATAGCGTAACGCCCCCACCAACACATTCAACATTCAGCAATTACTGTAGCGGCCTTGCACAGAGCAAGTGGCTCTCTATTGGGTGTTGCCTACAGAGCAAGTGACTGCTGGACCTGCACACACATACTTGAACACACACACACACACACAACCTAACAGTTCGTGGAGCATAATTATACACAACAAAGGAGGGATACAAATTACCCAAGAAATAGTGGGGGAACCGGTTTTGTGTAACGTCTGGAGCGGTTTCTATAAAAGGTGGTTAATTTGTATTTATTTTTAGCAGCTAAACCAGCTAATTTACTGCATACTATTAATAGGAGGAGCATGTTGTTCACCAGTGATACGGCTCATGTACATACAATGAGAAATAGATGACTGTTATTTGTGGATCTTGCACGCAATGCGGATAGATCATACATTTCTAATTGCCTCTATCTACTTTAATGTCAGCTAAAACATTATTATATACCATAAGTACTGAGTATCATCTCCAGTAATGTATGCATTACATGTGTACAGAGTCGGTATCATCGCCTGCTATTGGAAATACTTTTCAGCGTCTTGTTGTAATTGACAGTGATTGGTTGAAAACAGGGATCTGGAGTGTCCGGGCCAAAGCGTCAGCATATGATTGTATAGGATTGGTGGCTAAAGCTGGGTACAGATTAGATTATCTTTTGAACAATGGGGCAAATATAGTGAGTTTACAATCCATCACAAGGTCCCAGTGTGTCCAGCGCTCCCGTGCGTCATTCATCGTGTCTTCAGGTTGGCCTTGCATGTGATCTTGCCAGCGATTTTCAGCACATACTACCTACATATATACCTGATGTATCGTTAGGTGTGTATGCACTATATTGTTGTTCCAGGTATTAAATGGAAATCTTTGACAATATTGCGTCACTTGTGCATCGTCTAATGTGTACCCAGCTTGATGTCTCCAGTCTCTTTCACCAGCGCCGTTCTATTTTTAAGTTGTTTTGTTTCTCCTTCCATCCCTGGGTGACATTAGAACACTGCTTTAGAAAGGCTATGAGGAGCCCTTTAAATTACAGCTGAAAAATCTGTATCCTAAAACCTCCATCTCCTGGTTGGTTACGGCTGGACTTCACTTTTTCTGTTCTTCACTTCTTTGTATTGTACAGGTGGCAGAAGGGACCAGCAGCTCTGCATCCTCTGCTGCATCAGTAAGTAAGGTTTATGTACAGCAACATTCCACTGCACCTAGTACCAGCCACGTGAAGGCCCTGGGGAGCAGTAAATGCAGCTCGTTATCTATATCGGCCCTGTCATCAAGAGCCACTCTGAGCCCAGCTCCTGGCAGCTCGCCACTAGCAGGTACTGAGAACACTACTAATTTCATTATTATCCTAACACAATGTTGTCTGTGGATGGCTTTATAGAGTTTGCTGATTTATTGCAGAACTTGGTGGGCTATAGTCCCTAATACAAAGAACACAGTTTTTCCCAGGTGGTCCTGTCCGATTTTATGACCACATAAATAAGTATTTTTGTGTTTTGCTCAGTAGTGGTGGCATGGAGTGTTACATAGAGCCATAGGGGATTAGTCCATGTGTGCTGATGGTTCCGACACATCTATTCAATGCGGCCGTTTCTGACCGCATCGAGGCATGCAGATTAGATTTTAAAAGTAGCATGTGCATTGTGGAAAACAGCCACTGGATTGAAGAATGTGCAGCTGTTTTCGTCAATCCACGGTCGTTACGATGTTGTAACATTTCCGACAGTTGGAAGATTGAAGTCGGAAACAGACTATATTGACATCCGACAATCCAAATCAGCATTGAATACCCCCCTTAGGGTTCATAAGCAAAGCCTGTTAGCTTTACCTTATAACAGTGTTGTTGCTTCAGAGTTTGACCCAAAGTTATACAAAAGAGTTCCCCATAGGAATAGTAATACGTTTGTTTGTGTGTGTGTGTATGTACAGCCTTAGGCTGCACTGTTATGTCAGAAGTTTCAGAAACAATGGGGAAGCTGTTATGTATCTGCACAGTACAATCTATTGCTCTTCTGCTACTCCCTAAATAATTTGCAACCCATAATCACATTTAATTTTGTAAACTAATCTATTGGCTATTGTTTTGGTCTTGCAGTTAAAGCAGATCCGGACCCCAGCAGCACGCTGTCTTTCCACACTGCTCTTCCATCAGTGAAGTTGGAGGATAATTTAGACCTGGAATCCAGCTCTGTGAAGTAATCACCTCTGTTCATTCCTCCTTCAGCCCCTTATTCCCTCACCCCATAGAACAATAACTGGTAGCGAATCACTGGGGAGTTTTAGTGATTACGTTTTGCATTACATGATCAGTGATCTCTGGTAGGGTTTCCATCTCTCCGCTGTTCTCCTGCCAGAGTTCGGAACATGGGGAAGGTGGATATTTTAAATGGAAGTATACTTATGGGAATGGTTCTTTAATATTGGAGCAGGTCAGAAAATTGCTGCCCCTGGCAGTGGCTTGTTACACTGTGGGAAATAGAACCACTTTTCTCACAAACAATTGTGAGTCTTTAAGTGAAGGATTTGCTTGTTTTTAAGTAATGTTGTACCTAAGCAATTGTTACCCAGGAAAGGCACTTGCTGTGCCTGTAACATGCCATGTTTATGTACATAACTTGTCTAGGATAGAGGGTGGAGAGATGTAGCAAACCTCCTCCTAACTAGATCGCTTAGAAAATACCCCTACACTGTGTGTAGGGGGCGATAGCGATGCCCACCAGAGAACACTGGCCCTGACAGATCGCTCAGCACACAACGCTGACACCGCTGTGTGCTGGGCGATCTAGCATCGCTCAGAACGCTCTACAAATCTCCCAGTGTGTAGGATGAGAAGGGTGAGCTCTTGAGCAAAGTCTTTAATGCCTCCGGGGTTTAGCTCATAAGTGTTATTGCTATAATATGGCAGTTAGTAAAAGTGGAGAAGTTGCCCGTAGCAACGAATTGGCTTCTGTTTCGGAGGTTTGATACATTTCCCACGAGTGAGCAGATTATCTCACAATACATTGTTCTCTTACACTACCAGCTTTTGGAAACTCCGTACAAAATAACTTTGCAATTTAAAATCTAAAAAGAGTCTGTTGAATACATCCCTGAATATAATTGCAGGACAGAACATCTGCAGAGCTTCAAGCAGCTGCTCACTGCAACCGTAAAGAAGTTTCCGCTCATAGGAGAAAGAGGTAGGATGCGCACAATGAGACGTTTTTTAAAATTCATAAATTTTACATTATAGTTTTTTTTTTTTTTTTTTATTATGTGTGTTCCCACTTATGTGTGACCTATCACTGAGAATATAGGATGAATGTTTTAACGTATCAGTTCCAATTATGACTCAAGCAAATCTCTTGCAGTTTATAATAAAAATAAATACCCTTGTCTCTTCTAATGGACACACTCAATTGCTCAGCAACATATACAGGGCCAGATTTACTAAGCTTGAAAAGTGATAAAACAGCTAGTCAGCTCCTTACTGCCATGTTATAGACTGGGTTTGAAAAATTACAGTTAGGAACGGATTGGTTGGTGGTTTATCACTCTCCATTTTATCAACATTTCAAGGCATTGACTAATAGCACAGTCCTATAGTCCTTCTCCAGTGTCCACAATTGTCCCAAGTGGAGAGGCCTAGACTGGTCTGGTATCTAAGACCCAGGTTGTTTGGGAGGGTAGTACCCAGGTACAGGCTTGTTCGAGGGGCTCAGCAGGTGTCCTCAGCTTCTGTGGGAAGGAATGCATAGTGCTTTTATATAAGATAAGGTATGGTAACGTCCCCTGAGCCTACTGTAAAGACTACATTTAAAGAAGTGTGTATTTTTAGAAGTGAAAGATGTTGCCCATAGTAACCAGCCATATTCTAGCTATTCTCTTATAGGACAGGGTTGGCCAAACCGGTCATCAAGATCTACCAACAGTTTATGTTTTTTTCAGGCCACCTGTGGATGTATAGTAGGAATGAATGCAGCAGGTTTGATAATGTGACAGTTAGTAATGACTACAGCTGTGCACCAGCTAGGTGATTTTGGTCATGTGACAGTAATGACTACAGCTGTGCACCAGCTAGGTGATTTGGAAAACATGGACCGTTGGTAGATCTCGAGGACCGGTTTGGCCACCCCTGTTCTGGAAGGTGTTGGATAAATTATACGTAAAATCTGATTGGTTGTTATGAGCAACATCTCTAACATCTAAAAACTCACACTTTAGTAAATTTAGTCCTAACTCTCAGCAGCCCTGTCAAAAAGCAGGGTACCTACTACCCGATAAAGTGTGCCGATGTGACGGAGCGATGACCTGTATTTATACAGGGGGCTGTAACCGAGGTGTACCAAATAACACTATTCATAGTCCACAAGTGCTTCCAGGGGACACAGATCGCCTACCAAACCAGAAGTTAGGTTTTTAAGAAGTACAGACTGCCAATAGGAGATTCAGAAGATCTGCCACTTGCCATAGTCAATACGTATAAGCCCCTGGACATCTACAGCTGCTTGCTGTGGACCAAAACTAATTCCTTCCGTTCACGGTACCACAAGACTTCCGGTATTTATGTATATAAAGCCCTTGGGCTCACTACACACAAGCACTGCCTTCTGAAGAGCTTACTGCTTGACATGCATCAGGCCATTCTAGCAAGTAGTACAGCAGTAGTGCAGTTCTGATTGGATGATGGGAGTGTTTGTTACACACTGAGGGGGTTACCCTCAGGTAATACCACAGGCTGACTTCCTGCTTGCATTCAAAGCAGTTTATAGGCTTCTAACAATACTGTACGCACACTATCCAGTTAGCAGGTTTGTTTTATGACTGGATGTTTGTGTGATAAGAGAAATGTCTGTGTTGGCTTCTTTCTATAGATGAAGATGGCAGCAACCCCTTCTGTGCAAATTCACTGGAGCAATATTATAGCTGGAACATAGGGAAAAGGAGAGCATCAGAGGTACCCTCTCTTCTTCCCCTCATTTTTCTTGCCTTTTGATTAAGAAATAATATGCTCTAACATTGTTGATTACTGTGGTAAACACTGTAAATCGAGATAATTCAAAGAGACCAAACTTAAACATTTTAGTAAGTTACCACTTTAGGAGGGGTTTATAGGACAACTTTGGATAAAAGTACCTTTTCCTAATCATTAATTTGGAATCTCAAGGTGCCCATACACAGTACAATTGCTGGGTGAGATGAGATGCCGCTCTCATCGTACAGCTCAAAAGTATGTGCTGCACAGCAGACCCTATCCTACAAACAGGACCCCTCCCCAAGAGCAAGATGTCTAACGCCACCACCCACACACAAAACCCACCCAACAGCTTAGTGGACATGACCGGAAAGAGTGGGGATATAACAACAAAGGATGGGCGAAAAAATAGGGATACAGAGTAGAGTGATAGATTGAAGTGAGACATAGTGGGAAAATGAGGCGTTAAAAGAGGCTGGGGGGATGTGAAAAAGATGGGCCGGAGGATAGGTGAAAAGTGTCAGACGTGGCGAAAGATCAATATGGGATAAGAGGAGGAATATGGGATAAGAGGAGGAAAAAGGATGGGAGGTGGATGAAGAGTGGGAAATCATAACCCAGCAGCACTGGACTGAAGTGCTAGCAACTCTGCAAGTGACTAAGAAAACCTTAGTTTGCCTCAATGGCATCCATGAACCTTGCACACTATATTGATGGGCCCTTCATAATGTTGTGTAATAAGTACACCGCTGTCACTATATAAGTCATAAGTGAGCAATATATGACATTTAAAAATGTAAAGGTTACAATTAATTAATGAACTTATTCCTGCAATTCCAAAGCGTTCTATTCTCTGAAGTGTTGTCTACAGAGGAAAGAGGTGTATGTGCTGTGCCAGTGGCTTCCACACGCGGCCCTCAAGGAGCACTGAGTATATCCATGCTTGGCCACAGATGACTTCATTAGGACCTCACTATTTATACATTAATCATCCGTGCTAAGCCATGGATAGCTTTGCCACCTGGACTGCTAGTGTTCCCTGAGGACCGAGTTTGGGAACCCCTACAATAGGCTGGGAGGTGCTACAGATCATAGTATAGGCATATATTGTAGTTACAGGTCATCTTTAAGTAGTGTGATTATGAACGCATTTGTTCACCCATTGACTTTGTATACATATTGTTTAGTGGCAACGAGCAGTGGCCATGAAGAAAATGCTACACGAAATTATAGCGAAACAGCCCAAATTTAGCAACATTACCCAGCTGAAAACCAAGGAAATTGTACATTGGTGCCGTAATTACGGGTATACCCCCCCTGATCCGGAGAGTGGCAGCGATGACCGGGAATCTATTGAAGACGTACTTACTCGTATAGACAATGAGGCGGGTAAGCACAGTACAGTGGGGCTTTCTATGGGAATGTGATACTTCTGTGTCCTGGCTGTATTAAAAGTAAATGCATAAATCATAATGAACTGAACTACTGACAGAGCAAATGTGGATTTCTTTATTAGCATTATACCATCGGAATAGGTTAAATGTCTTCTGTTTCCCATGTATCGTACAGTTGGTATTGATGCCACTTTCAGTGTATAGACTGCAATTGCATTGGGTCGTTCAATGCCAAATCAACTTTTCAACTCAACCGTCTCAGATTTTTGTGAAGTTTGGTAGGATACTAGACGACTGTATCTGTCCTGTTTTAGCCCTCCATGATACACAGTGTTCATGCAACAGTTTTGCAAACATTACAGAAAATTTAAAATTTATGCTTGTGAGGTCAGTTAAAACAAATACTGTTCGAAGCAAAGGCACCCTAGTTTACATAAAACAGTGTGTTTTTTTTCCTTTTCAGGGTTCCTGGTCCCACAGGGTAGACATCGGGGTTGTAGGTGGATCCAGAGGATCAGGCACCAATCTCCGAAGCTTTGGAGCTTCCCAGCATGCCTGACTCCTCTCCCCTTATAACCCCGCCTCCATGTAGAGGACATCAGTTTTTTTGTTGGTGCCTGCAGGAGCACAATTTTATTTATTTATTTTTTTCCCCAAGGATTGCCTCAAGCAATCCCCAGCTTTTGTTTTCTTTTTTCACTGGGCGGTCAGCGCTGACAGAGCGACTTCCTGCAGTCATCCACTGCTGTCACCTGCTTTCAGGCATTACTCACTGCTGTCACGATCTTTTTACCACCCATTGATATTCCCCTTTCCCTGGCGAATTTCTCATGAAGTGCTGTCACCCTCTCCCTGTCACTCGCTGTGATCATTTTCTCCCTGCTGTTACCCATTGCCTTTGTCATGAGGCATATTATTAACTTGGAGGGGAGCCCAAGACATAGTTTTGGGCCTAGTACCCAACACTAATAAGTTCTGCAACTGCCGAGAATGCATCGTGTATCCGGCCTAAACGTTCGTTTTGATTTTATTTGTATTTATTTTACATGTTACTACTTTAGGAGGTTAATGCTCCCACTCTGGAATCTGGCGGTAGCTATGCATTAAGGATCCTTAGGGATTCTGCATTGCTGTACCACTGGAACTGCTGAATAGTGAACGCACATTCTCTTACTTGGGTGACTACCTGGACACTCAGCTGTCCGCCTCTGTCACACTGTTAGAGAGTGGCAGTAGCCAGGCCAGCCAAGAATGGCTGCACTGTCTTATGGGTCTATCCCAAGGCTCTCCCCTTTTATAGGAAAATAAGGTTGTGCTGAAAGATAAATACAGTGCTGATTCACACTCTAATAATTTATAGTATTCCCTGCCAGCTTACATTAAGGTTCTTGGTATATTTATTGGCCAAGAACTACCAGCCCACCAAACAGCATCTGGGTGACCTCGTCTCTAGTGGGTCCCTAACACTAAAGGCCCCCATACACTATGCGATATGGGAACGATTTCACCCGATTCGGATGAATCGGGCAGTGAAATCGGCCCAAATCGCACTTGTAGACATCCCCTCCGATCCGATGCGCGGTCCCGTGTGCATCGGATCGGGTCGAGAGGCCTGACGGGCTGCACATAAGATTTGCCAAATATTATGTGCAGCCCAGCCCCGGAGCCGTGCGGGGGACAGCAGCGGGGGGGGATGCCGGCTATAGAGAGCCAAGCAGGGGGAGGCTGCATATGGCGCCTGGCTGGAGGAAGCTGTTGCGGTGGGGTGACAGCGGGCTGCGGGAGGCGAGCAGGGAGAACTTGATGACATGACGCTGGCTGCCGGGCAGCGCCGCAGCGGCGGGAGCCGGGAGGAACAGATAACTTGAAAAAAAAATGCCCATAGAGATGACTAGCAAGCCATTGATTGGCTGAGACCTCTCTTGCTAGTCATCTCTATGGGCGTTTTTTTTTTCCAAGTTATCTGTTCCTCCCGGCTCCCGCCGCTGCGGCGCTGCCTGGCAGCCAGCGTCATCAAGTTCTCCCTGCTCGTCTCCCGCTGTCACCCCACCGCAACAGCTTCCTCCTGCCTCTCCCTGCTCGGCTCTCAATTAGCCGGCATCCCCCGCCCGCTGCCGTCCCCCGCACGGCTCCCTCCTCCTGCAGCTCCCCGGGGACTGCATATGATAAATCCATGTGATTTATCATATGCAAACCTTGGCACATCAAGTGCCTAATCGTGTGTCCCCCTCCCGGGGAGCTGCAGGGGAAATCAGGTCCGACTTGTCCCTAGGACAAGTCGGACTAATGTATGGGGGCCTTAAGTTTGAACCCGGGAAACCAAAAAGCTGGATAAAGAACATCAAGTCCCAAGATTATAAAAACTCCTGCAGGTCAAATGATTGAGTCAACAGATGTATTCCTGTAAATTCAGATCATATCCAGAGATAAAACTTTAGTAAATTAATAGTTGTACACTGTGGTTCGTCACTAGTATCTATTGCTTCACAGTCCGAATCCGGGTTATACAACTTTATTCTCTAGAGACAGGTGCCGGTTCTCAACAGTCGGTGAATAACCTCTCCAGATGGAATAGTTTTTATTGTGGCCACATTTATTGACTTCAATGTAATATAACTTGTTACATGACAATGCTTTGCCGTTTGGTGGACAGTTTTAGATGATGATCGGGCATGAAGATGTGTTTTATGTGTTCTCCAGCTTTACCCCCCTCCTACTCCACTCCTGAGGCTCTTTGTAGAAAAGTGGAGGGATTAGAGAAGATCCTTAAGAAGCAGAAAGAAGTGGACGAGGACGTGGATATCTTGAGCACAGCTGAAATACAGAAACCTCTGATCAAACAGGAAAGTGAAGAAGGCGAAGACATGAAGTTTTACCTGACGCCAAATCTGTCCTGTGAGTTCATCAGAGACACCGCACAGGAGGTATGGATCCCTCAGGACTACTTTACGTGTTCACCTAGAACTTCATGGGCTATTTGTGTGATTAAAATCAGTGTACCAAGATATTTTGATATTATGAATTGGACTGACAGATTCACCCCCAAATTCAACATTCATTTATATGCAGCATGAATAATAAATTGTTACAGATAATAAGTTGTGATTGCTAAATGGAAATGCTGAAGTTTTAAAATCGTGTTCTTTTTTTTTTTCTATAGATAGGAGTTTCCTTACAACCAATAGAAGTTCAGAAAAATGTGTATGCCTCCCCAGTAGAAGAGATGATATTAAAGGTAAGGGGGCTAAATGTGAGTACAATAGCACATGTGAGTCTGTGCAGGTTTTTAAAGCGGCAACCCTTTACACGGCATAACCAGGTTGTTTTTGCTGTGTAAATGATGGCCACTTTAAAAATCCGTCCCCGACTTGCACGAAATCCTGCACAGCCGTTATTTTGAGCCCAAGATGTCTGGCCATGTAACAAAATGCTAATATCTTTGTCTCTTGAATATCGATTCCCACCTGATTAGACTGTAGCTCAAGTTTTCTGCTCTTTATTTTTAGGCCACTGAACAGTTTGTCAGTGACTTAATGAGAGACGCTTTAGCTGTGGGATACCAGATGACGTCACGTAAAAGGTATGTTGATCATTATCATTGAATTGCGTTGTGCCCATGGTATTTCAAAGCCTTGTAGGCTTACGCTGCCTTTTAGGTAACCTGTCTCATGAACCATACATGTGTTTCGTAGAGTTTGACCCCTTTCTCTTTCAATGGTCCTGGTGACACAGCTCAACACTGGGATGTAGGAGGGTCCGAAGGAGCCAGGCACCTATCCTAAAGTTTTAGAGGGTAGGCTCCTCCCCTACTGCATCCCTGGACTCTTCAGTTCGTGTTAGGTGCCCACTGGAGTGGGTGCTATTCTAAAGGGCTGCAGGAGCAGCCGAAGAATTAGAGTAGTTAGGGGATTTTTATTGTTTTATTAACTTTTACCCTAGCTAGGTAGGCACAGTGTGAGGATTCTCATAGTGAATCCTCACACTGCTAGCGCAGCAGGAGCTGACAGAAGCGCGTCCTGTCAGCTCACTGTGCACAGGGGAGACACTGTCTGCTCTCCCTGTGCAGCGCTTATAGCCTTTTCTAAAAGGCTGCCTGGGCTCCGGAGTACCCTGAAACCGGCTCCACATTTAGGTGGGGATCATGGGGGACAGGCGCTCCGTGATGGCGGCGGCCATTTTATGCGGAGCTTACACGCTGAGCTCCTAGATGAGAGGACAGCAGCGTTGTGACAGGCATGTTCCAAGTGATCCCCAGTTGAGGGGGAGACACTGGAACTAGGAAATCCTACCTGAGGAGCGGCTTGCTGGGGGTGGTTGGCGCCAAAAGGTCACGGACCCCGCAGCAGCAGGGACCTGTGGTCTCTTCCTTCACTCTGACTTTGGCGCCTTTCAGAACGCTTGCAGCGGAGCTGAGCTGGCTTACTGATCCTGGCAGAGTGACTTGGATTTCCTGGGCATCGCTTCCCCGCAGTTGAAACCAACAGACAGATAAGTGACTGGGTGCATTGCCTCTGTATAAACGCTTGTACATTGTTTACACTGTGTATACTGATAGATATACATTTATCACTTGCATCATGTCTGAGCATCAGGCTGTGGTTTTGGGGGAGGGAGCCCTTAGTGCACTGAGCGCGTGCAATGTTTGCACACAAAAGTTTGTCCCTGAGCAGATGGCCAAGGGGGGCTTATGTATTACTTGCGCTGATGTGAGACCCATGGGCAGTGAACCCCATAGGGCAGAGCAGATGGAACCTGCGTGGGCCAGGGCCCTAGGCAGGTCAGTTAACGCTTTGGTGCAGCTTTTGGACAGGCAGAGTGATGGGCTGGTAGAATCACAGAGACCTATGCCATCATCTCAGCAGTCGTCTGGCTCCTTGCCTCTTACCCAGGCAGATCCTGCGCTGATTCAGGTGATGCAGGATACTGCTAAGGGGATCAACAGGTTCAGTGAAATGCTGGACAAAATGGATGATGTGGCAGGGACCCCTAGAAGGTCTTATGCTTTGACTACTGTGGTAGATGAGGAGGAAGGAGAGTATACTGACATCCCCTGGGATCAGGGTGATGATTTGGAAGAGAACTCTGCTGCTGGTATAGAGGATCTCATTGTAGCTGTGAAGCAGGCTTTAAAGCTGTCTGTGGAGGATAAGACTCCTGTTAAAGGTGTTTTTAAGCGACAGCGTAAGGAGGCTGTTACTTTTCCTTCAGATGAGGGGTTACAGGAATTGTTAGAAGGGGCTTGGAAAACTCCTGATAAGAGGCTTCAGATGCCTAAGCGATTCCTTAATCTGTACCCCATGCCAGAGTCTCATGCGGAGCTCTGGGAAAAGGTCCCAGTGGTGGACGTTTCAGTGGCACGGTTGTCCAAGGCTACTGTATTACCAGTACAAGGCGGTGCAGCTTTTAAAGATTCTGTGGATAAAAAGCTGGAGGGAAACCTCAAGGCTATCTTTGAAGGGGTGGGGTTTACCTTACGGCCCCTTATTGCTTCAGCCTGGGTCTCTAAGGCCATGATAGAGTGGGCTGGTGAATTATGCACCATGCTGCAGGCTGACCCTGGTGCGTTACTCCTTGCAGAAAAGATTAAGGCAGCTGCAGAATATGCAGTGGAAGCAGAGGAGGAAGCTATTAAAATGGCAACCAGAGTGTCCACAGTCTCCATTAATGCCAGGAGAGTGCTTTGGCTTAAAGCCTGGGAAGCAGACAATGAGTCCAAGAAGGCTCTGGAAACATTAGCCTTCAAAGGAAAGGTACTCTTTGGTACCGAATTAGAGGAGATTATAAAACAGGCCACGGGCGGCAAAAGTACATTCCTGCCGGCCTCCTCAGCAAAGCAGACGTCCAGATTTTCTGCTTTCAAGCCGTCCTTTCGGCCCTCCCCTAGAGGTGGTGCGTCCTTTCGAGGACAGTCTTTCAGGGGAAGGTTTCAGTCCTCTAGAGGCAAGACACAAAAGTCAAAATTTGGCTCTTTTCACAAGAAGCCTGCCACAAAAGGAGAGGATAAACCCTCTGCATGACTGTCAGGGGCTTCGCCCGACAGTGACAAAAGTGGGGGGGCGTCTCACACTCTTCAGGGACGCTTGGGCTTCTCTAGGCCAGGATGCCTGGGTGTTAAATATTATAACACAGGGTTACAAAATCCCTTTCAGAGGGCCGCCTCCGAAGAGGTTCATTCCCACATCCTTACCAAAGGAGGCACGGCTTCGTACAGCTCTTGTGAGAGCAGCTCACTCCCTTTTGGAAAAAGGGGTGGTTACACCAGTCCCCAGGGCAGAGTGGAAGAAAGGCTTTTACTCCACGCTGTTCCTGGTGCCCAAACCAGACGGGTCTTTCAGACCAATACTAAATTTGAAGTCTCTAAATGTTCATTTATGGGTAGACCATTTCAAAATGGAGTCCCTATGGTCAGTACTCCTGAGTCTGGACCAGGGAGAATTTTTGGCGTCCATGGATGTCCAGGACGCATATTTGCACGTCCCTATACACCCAGAGCATCAGACCTTGTTGAGGTTTGCCATAGGAGACCTGCATTTACAATTCCGGGCGTTACCCTTTGGGCTAGCAACCGCGCCAAGGGTATTCACAAAGATAATGTCAGTGATGGCGGCGGTGCTGAGGCTCAGGGGAATCACAGTAATACCCTATTTGGACGATCTCCTGTTCAAAGCAGAGTCAGCAGCCATGCTGCAGAGTCACTTGGCAGAGGCCATCAGTTTTTTGCAGGCTCACGGCTGGATTTTAAATTTGCAAAAATCTCAGTTGGTACCGTCACAAAGGCTCCAATTCTTGGGAGTCATACTGGACACCCATCTTCATCGGGTATTCCTCCCGGAGGTAAAGGCCAGGGATCTGGTCACCCTAGTCCAGGAGATTCTCAGGGCTCAGAGCATTTCAGTATGGAGGTGCCTCAAGCTCCTGGGGAAAATGGTGGCGTCATTCGAGACGCTTCAATTTGCCAGGTTCCACTCTCGGAGGTTCCAATGGAACATTTTGTCAGCCTGGTCAGGAAACACTTTGACCATGAAATCCGAGATGATAGTGCTGTCTTCGGACACTCGGGAATCCTTGAAATGGTGGACAGAAGTAGATTCCCTTCAGTGGGGTCGGTCATTACAGACCTGGGACTGGTTGGTAGTAACTACCGACGCCAGTCTCAGGGGCTGGGGGGCAGTAGTCCTGGATCTCAGGCTTCAGGGCCTGTGGACGGCAGAGGAATCAGCGTTACCAATCAACATCTTGGAGCTAAGAGCTGTCTGGAAAGTGATTTCCTTGGCGGGAGACAGGTTACAGAACCTCCCTTTGAGGATTCAGACCGACAATGCCACAGCTGTGGCGTATCTGAATCACCAGGGAGGTACACGCAGCAAATTGGCCATGTGGGAGGTGTCCAGAATCTTCCTATGGGCGGAACAGAATGTTCCAGCTGTATCGGCTATATTCATTCCAGGAATAGAGAATATAGAAGCCGACTTCCTGAGCAGGGAGGAGCTCAAGGAAGGGGAATGGAGCTTACACCCTCAGGTGTTTCACCAGATCACTTCGATGTGGGGAACTCCGGATGTGGACCTGATGGCATCCAGGGTCAACCGTCAAGTGCCCAGGTTCTATGCCAGAACGAGGGATCCACTAGCGGAGGCAGTGGATGCCATGACTATTCACTGGCAGGGAGATCTCCTTTATGCATTCCCACCAGTACCAATGTTACCGAGACTTCTGAAGAAAATACAGGGGCAGAAGGTTCCAGTGATCTTAGTGGCCCCAGATTGGCCAAGGAGGTCCTGGTACTCGAGGCTTCAGAGGTTGTCTGTGGACTCATGGCGTCTACCTCTGAGACCAGACCTTCTAAGACAAGGCCCATTCAATCACCTGGATTCCGATCGATTGATTTTGACGGCCTGGCTATTGAAACCACCATTTTGAAAAGGAAAGGGTTTTCTGAGGCAGTAGTACAGACGATGATAAAAGCCAGAAAAGCTGTATCTTCGGCAAATTATTATAGAGTCTGGAAGACTTACATTCGATGGTGTGAGAGAAGAAAGGCTCATACATCTCATTTTAAGCTATCAAGAATGATGGAATTCTTACAAGATGGTTTTTCATCGGGTCTAAGCCTTCAGTCACTGAAGGTGCAGGTTTCGGCCTTGTCCATCTATTTCCAGAAAAAGATAGCCATTTTGCCGGAAATTCAAACCTTTTTACAAGGAGTATCCAGGTTGAAGCCATACCAGTAGCACCTTGGGATCTATCGCTGGTTTTGGAATGCCTTCAGAAGGCACCATTTGAACCTTTAAGGTCGGCTGACTTTAAGTTTCTCACGGGGAAGCTAGTGTTTTTGTTAGCAGTAGCATCTGCTAAAAGAGTTTCAGAGTTGGGAGCCTTGTCATGTAAATCTCCCTTCTTAATTTTTCATGATGACAGGGCTGTTTTGAGAACAGTGCCTCAGTTTTTACCGAAGGTGGTATCTACCTTCCATTTAAATCAGGAGATAGTTCTACCTGTGTTTCAACCCCCAGAGGGTTCTAAGAAAAGGGACAAGTTGAGAACTTTGGATGTTGTGCGTGCTTTACGCATATATGTGGACAGAATGAAGAGTGTCAGGAAGACTGACACATTGTTGGTATTGTATGACGTACACAAGATTGGTTGGCCTGCATCTAAGCAGACTATTGCTAGGTGGTTGCGGTCTGTGATAGCCTTTGCATACACCAAAGTGGGTAGACCGGTACCGGCCAAAATAAATGCGCATACCACCAGGTCAGTTGCCACCTCTTGGGCGGTTCGACATGGGGCCACAGCTGAGCAGGTTTGCAGAGCTGCCACTTGGTCATCTGTTCACACATTTGCCAAATTCTATAGATTCCATGAGTTCGCGTCGGAGGACGCATCATTCGGGCGAGCAGTGCTGAGAGCTGCAGACCTGAGCGTACCCACCCAAAGGACCGGCTCTGGAACGTCCCAGTGTTGAGCTGTGTCACCAGGACCATTGAAAGAGAAAAAGGGATTTTTGTAAGAACTTACCGTTCGAATCCCTTTCTCTGATATGGTCCTGGTGACACAGCGATCCCTCCCTTACGCTCAGTAAGTATGCCAGAAGTTTCATGATGTTCATGTTAAAATGGTTAAAAGTTAACAGTTTCTGTTATAAAATGTGCATATAATATGTGCAGGCGTGTGTACTGAGGTAATGTATTCCAGTGGCTTTGAAAGATTGAACTGAAGAGTCCAGGGATGCAGTAGGGGAGGAGCCTACCCTCTAAAACTTTAGGATAGGTGCCTGGCTCCTTCGGACCCTCCTACATCCCAGTGTTGAGCTGTGTCACCAGGACCATATCAGAGAAAGGGATTCGAACGGTAAGTTCTTACAAAAATCCCTTTATTGTTGGGAAGCTTTCAAAGCTCAGCATACTGACCCTGTCCTGTCAAAACTATCCATACAGTACATGAGGGTTATATTGCATGGGATAGTTTCCATTAAACAATGTCTTAAGAAGACCCAAAAGCACACTGGGAAAGACTTGGAGTGTGGCTTCGGTGGGTGCACAATAGCTTATGTACTTTCCATATGAGATATACATATACATGAAATAATTTATCCAAATCAGAACAATATTAGGTTAGCAAGATCATCAGGCATGGTGTCAATGCAAAAACAAGTCTGTATAAATAATGTGGAGCCGGAACCACATCCTCCACCATCCTTCTGTCCATTTGTAAGCAAAAATGGATTCACCAAAGTGTTTAATCCACCCTCTTCTAATTCTCAATAAAATAAATTGGGGTATCTTCAGAGTATACCTGTATTTCATGCCAAAAGGTGTTCCAAAAACACTTCCACGTCTGTTTTCGGAGAGAATGGGACAGGTCCTATATATAACTTTCCCATCGAAAGATTTCTCAGTATACCTCTCCTTCTGTTGCAAGGCCTTCAACTGCTCCATTCTGAAAATAACAAAAGGCTTTCTAAAGCGAGAGAAACCTGGGGGGTCACAGGTTATATCTGGAGATGCAGAACACAATTTTAGCTTTGTTAATAGAAAGTTTGAACAATCCAAATAACAAGTCGCAGAATATGACAAAATTGAAAAAAAGTCTTTGATCTAATATACAAGTGGTACTCAGGTTCCAGTCACTCGGGCAGGGTAGCAGTATTATTTCAATAATCTTGGATATGTATGAAGCAGTGCCAAGTTTGGAAAAGTTGCCTATATAGACCAATCCACTTAGAAGTATCATTTATTAAGTGCATTCCATAAAATGATGCGTAGAAGCCGGTTCATTTCTCCACTCGTCTTCACTGCTTCATACATCTACCCTTAAGGTTCCCAGATTTCCTCATCCACTCCTCTTCATGTAATACTCTATTATTATATCACTACTATAAACCTTTTCTTAATATAAATTTGTGGTTTGGGTTTGGAAAAAGTGTGGCGCTCCTTGGGTTCTGCTGCCTTTTTCTCGATATCCTGGGATCAATCCCTATTGATCCTATCATAGGTTGGAAGAAGGGGGAAATTTATATAGAAAAGTGGCGCTGAAAGGAAATACTTATTTTTTTATTTTTTTCTCTTTTTTTTCTTCGCTGATTCTTAAATGATATTAGTGATCCTCTCCCATGTCACCGAAAATATTCGTATGAAAAAGATGGGATAACAGAAAGGGGATGTATGACCTATATAACGGTATCTTTTGAAGGTTGGGTGCGTACCCGTACTCACGATGTGTTTTGTTCTTTCACTCCCATAAAGGTTTCTTTTTTGTGTTCTCTGTCTGTTTTATGCAAAACTTGTATCCAAGTGCTTCTCTCCAGCCTGCACCTCAGAGACACCTCCTGATGGAAAAAAACACCTTCCTCCTGCCAACGCGTTTCGAGCTGTTGCTCTTTATCAAGGCATGCAGCTTTATAAAGAGCAACAGCTCGAAACACGTTGGCAGGAGGAAGGTGTTTTTTTCCATCAGGAGGTGTCTCTGAGGTGCAGGCTGGAGAGAAGCACTTGGATACAAGTTTTGCATAAAACAGACAGAGAACACAAAAAAGAAACCTTTATGGGAGTGAAAGAACAAAACACATCGTGAGTACGGGTACGCACCCAACCTTCAAAAGATACCGTTATATATGTCATACATCCCCTTTCTGTTATCCCATCTTTTTCATACGAATATTTTCGGTGACATGGGAGAGGATCACTAATATCATTTAAGAATCAGCGAAGAGAAAAAAAGAAAAGTATTTCCTTTCAGCGCCACTTTTCTATATTCATTTCCCCCTTTTCTTAATATAGTATATATTAGCTCCTATCAATGCCTATCCTGTTAATGGCAGGTCAGCTTTTCATTGTCCAGTTAACCCCTTGACTGGTGGGCTTTGCTGGGGCAGGACAAACCTACCCCAGCAAAACCCACCACACAACTTAGCCCCCCCCCCCCACCTCCGCTTCGGCGTTTGTATGCCCCTGCCCTTGCCCCAGCCGCCAATCACAGGCGGCAGGCTCGGAGGACTCGGGCGCATGAACTCCTGAGCGCTCCCGAGCCACCCTGCTTCGTCACTGCTTTAGCTGGTGGCTGGGGATGCGGCAGGGGAGCTCCGGCAATCGTACGCCGGAACGGACATGTTGGGGGGTGGCAGAAGAGGAGGGATAATGGGGGGTGGGGGTTCCTAGAAGTGGTGCGCCAATGGTGCACAGCTGGAGGGACTACTGGCGCGCACCTACTGGCACTGGTTAATCTCAGTTAGAAGGCCCTACAGTACATAAAACATGTGAACCTCCATGTGAACTTTATGTGCTCTACAGTTCTCATCCAGAAGCTGATTAGGTACTTGTGTAATAGCACGGCTACGCTACGTTTTCAGCGTAGGGTAAGCTACTTTGTCAGCGTAGCCCAACGGCTGCCTAGTGTAGTTAGCATAGTGACTCAAGCCTAGTGAGCGTCTCCCGCACAACGCCGGTAACCACCAGATCCCCTGCGCTGGAGGAAGCCGGCAGAGACAGGATCATGCGGGCTCCAGCGGAGAGGCGCTCTAGCTGTCTGAGACACAGGTGTGTCTCAGTAATTATTGAGGCAGGGTACGGCAACCCTGGCCGTGTCCGCTTCAGGGTTAGGGGGTTCGGTAGCACGTGCGTCTCATGCACAAAGGGGGTATGCATAAGACACACTTTTGGCAGTGCTCCATGTTACATATTGGAAAATGCCTCCTTTTCACGTTACGCGTCCCCCCGACCTGTTCATAGCCCCACTATCCACGTCGGCATGGAGTTGACTTTATAAAGTGTGGCGAGTGGACGCGGAATACATGTAAAGTAATCCATGGCCCCTCGCGGGGCTCGCTGCGCTGACCACGCTACGGGCTCGGTGGCTCGCTGTGCTCGCCACACTTTATAAAATCAACTCCACGCCGATGTGGATAGTGGGGGTATGAACAGGTCGGGGGACGCGTAACGTGTTCCCGCGCGTGGTTAGTGGGGGTGTTTCGGGAACACATTCACACCTGGCATATCCAGCATCTCAGACAGTAATGACGACATGTGTTAACAGGTAACTGGATTTTAGTTAATAATAAAGAAGAAAAAAAAAAACACTTAAAGTACAATAATATGAAATAACAAGACCAAAACACTTCGCTACCTCTGACAGGGAAGCTGACTACGCTAACTATGCTAAGCGGCCGCCGGAAAACGACACTACTTCTGACTGACTATGCTGGCCGCGCGAACACTACGCTGATTCTGACAGGAACGCTATGCTAACTACGTAACGGGCGCCGTGATAATACACAAGTACCGCTGATTAGTATGTCCTTTCTGCCTTATCTGATGGACAGTGTCATGGTTGCTATACATTCCAATCTTCAGTGCTTAAAGGGAGTGACATTTCAACCTTTTGCAGTCCAATTCTTGGTACTTGTGGATTATCACGGCTCCCATCGCATGCCATATATAGTGGCATGCGATGTGATTTTTGCTGTTTTGGTACTCTTTACCTAGAACGGCGCCCGCGATTGAAATCGCGGGCGTCGGGGGTAAAAATCGCGGTCATCGCGGGTAAATCGGGATGGCCGCGATGACCGCGATGACCGCGATCACCGCGATTTTCCCATAGGAAACAATGTTAAAACGGCAGATTGACCGCGATTTTACTATTAAATGCCTCAATGGACCCGATTTGGGGCCAAATAGGCCAAATTAACCCTTAAATGGCCCCCCAAATTTTTAACGCCACCCCACGATCCACGCCAACCCGAAGCGTGGCGAGCGCAGCGAGCCCGCGAGGGGCGGCGGTACGCGTCCTCCGACCTTTTCATGCCCTACTATCCACTAGGGCGTGGTGTGAGAATATAATAGTGTGGCGAGCGCAGCGAGCCACCGAGCCCGAAGCGTGGCGAGCGCAGCGGATACCTTCACAGGTAGACGCGTCCCCTCGCGGGCTTCACAGGTGTCCGCGTCGCCACGGACACCTGTGAAGCCCGCAAAGGGACGCGCATACCTGTGAAGGTATCCGCGTCCCCTCGCGGGGCTCGCCACGCTTCGGGCTCGGTGGCTCGCTG
Source organism: Crinia signifera (assembly GCF_055691185.1). Lineage (NCBI taxonomy): Eukaryota > Metazoa > Chordata > Amphibia > Anura > Myobatrachidae > Crinia > Crinia signifera. Next base: position 280,723,066 of record NC_139219.1, read on the forward strand.
CGCTCGCCACACTATTATATTCTCACACCACGCCCTAGTGGATAGTAGGGCATGAAAAGGTCGGAGGACGCGTACCGCCGCCCCTCGCGGGCTCGCTGCGCTCGCCACGCTTCGGGTTGGCGTGGATCGTGGGGTGGCGTTAAAAATTTGGGGGGGCATTTAAGGGTTAATGGGCTCTGTGGCCCATTTAACATTGATTCCTATGGCCAAATCGGGTGGATTGAGCCATTTAACAGCAAAATCGGGTCCATCGCGCCTTTTAACATTGATTTCTATGGGAAATCGGGAGCATCGCGTCGCGGGCATCGCGGGTACATTTATGTGCGGCCGCGACGCGACCGACACGATTTCCATGTTTAACATGGGTTTCAATGGGAAATCGCGGGCATCGCGTCGGTCGCGTCGCGGCCGCACATAAATGTACCCGCGATGCCCGCGACGGGCGCCGTTCTAGGTAAAGAGTACCGCTGTTTTTTGTCAAAATCGTATGCAATCGCATCGCATGCGATCGCATACGATTTTGCACTGAAAAGCATCCAAATGCATTGGAATTAGTATTAAACATGTTCAATGGCCCCCAAATGGCATTTTTGAGGCTGTACCACCCCCACTATCAACGCGAACCCGAAGCGTGGCGAGCGCAGCGGTACGCGTCCTATGACCTTTTCATACCCCCACTATCCACGTCGGCGTGGAGTTGAGAATAGAAAGTGTGGCGAGCGCAACGAGCCACCGAGCCCGAAGCGTGGCGAGCGCACACGGACACCTGTGAAGCCCGTGAGGGGACGCGGATACCTGTGAAGGTATCCGCGTTCCCTCGCGGGGCTCGCTGCGCTCGCCACGCTTCGGGCCCGGTGGCTTGCTGCGCTCGCCACACTTTCTATTCTAAGCTCCACGCCGACGTGGCTAGTGGGGGTATGAAAAGGTCGTAGGACGCGTACCGCCACCCCTCGCGGACTCGCTGCGCTCGCCACGCTTCGGGTTCGCGTTGATAGTGGGGGTGGTACAGCCTCAAAAATGCCATTTGGGGGCCATTGAACATGTTTAATACTAATTCCAATGCATTTGGATGCTTTTCATCGCAAAATCGTATGCGCAGCATACGATGGCCATCGTGGGAGCCGTGATAATCCACAAGTACCCAATTCTTTTTTTTTTTTTTACAGTTCACACGGTCTGGTTTCAATTAATTGTATGTTTTTTTTATTATTCAGAAATGGTCTACATTGAATGTTGAACAATGTTAATGTTCTTCTTTTAAAGTGGCTCACCATTGAATCTGCTACTAGCGCTAGGGCTGTTGAGCCTGACTAGACGTTGGACTTGAAAGGGTTAATGGATCTGTACTTTTAATATATACTATTTTACATTGTAGTAACTTATGTTTCTCCCTGCAAACAGAGCTCCAAGAGAAATCTCCATTGCCAACATCCATCAGGCGATATGCAACATTCCTTTGTTTGACTTCCTGACAAACAGGCATATGGGTGCTGTAAATGTGGAGGATGAATTGCCCATAAAATAGAAAATAAAAAACACTACAACTTGAAAAAAAGGCTTCATCCTAACCATCGGAATGTGACTATCTCCTCTGTTGTAGCTAGAGACGTTCCTTCCTGTTTGTTGACTTGTGCTAGTTGGTCTGCTGCACGCGGTCTTCTATTTGTACTAAAACTCAGTGTATGTATGTACATATGTTCGTCCACTTTAGTCAGAATAATAAATGGCCCATTTTGCCAACTCTTTGTCTTATTTCAATTCTATGAATGGAGCGGATAACCATGTGTTCATTCTAGCAATTCTGCATTCTTAAAAACCCTTTCAGGTCCTCTTTCTGCCTGGGGTGTCACTCTTTGTGCTAGAAGCACTACAGTAATGTGGTCTGTGTTTCAGTAGTGATATGCAGACCAGACCAATGAGCACTGCATCAGTGGATGACACCCCAGGCAGGGAAGAGCACAGGTTTTCTAAGATGCGAGAATGGCCACTATTAAGGCTGGTCATCTATTACCTCTGCCTTTCCCATTAAGTCAGGTGTGCTTGCCAGTACATAGATGCCAGCATAACTTTAGTTTGGGTAGGCGTGGCTTATCCATGGTTGGTATCTTTTAAGGGACACAAATCTGGTCCAACAAATGGGGGAAAAATGAAAGATAAACAGACCCACAGACGAGTTTCAATGTTCTGCAATTGGAAGAAGAGACAGACCGTATATAGGAGAACCTGCGGAAAGAGGTACCGCAGCTGCACTACAATAAATCATATATATTATTTCCAAAAGGTGATTGTTGGTGAGGATCCCCTTTTCTCCTTTCTTACGTAACCAAAATCTATACATTAGGTACCGTTTTAAATATAAAATTCTTTACTTCTGATCAATTGTTAATTTAGAATTGCAGATTGTATTGTTTGTTTAAAATTGACCCTGGAGATATCGATACGCCACAGCTAATGGGTCTTACACAAGTAACGATTTAGGGGCATTTTCTAAGTCATGTCACCAGATCGCTTAAAAAATACTCCTACATTGCTACGTGTGTAGGGGCCATCGTGATGCGTGACCCCGCTTGTCGCTATCGCCCGGCAATTAATATCCAGCATGCTGGATATTAATCGGGTAGGGGCAGTGTTCTCACCGGAGAACACTGGCCCTGACAGATCGCTCAGCACACAGCGCTGACACATCGCTGTGTGCTGAGCGATCTTGCTGAAGTATTCGGAGTGATCTAGCATTGCTCAGTACACTTCAGCATCTCCCCATGTAGACCCCTTATATGATCAGATTTGCTCGGCTACTCGAAATGGCTAAAAATTAATGGGTTCTTCTTTCATCCTACTACAGATCACCAACCTCTCTATAAAATGAATTGTATTTTATTTACATGCAAAGTTTTCACATGGGCCACCTAGTAATAGCAATTATCAAAATAGTACTGGGCAATATAGTAACCAACCAACCAACCAACCAATGACAAGAAGTGCGGGGGGGGGGGGGGGCGGACAACTTTGCATAGCGCAGCACTGTGTAAAATCGTCCACAATGCTGCTCATCTAATACCAGCCGATTAACTGCTTTTCCGGCGGTGATGCGGGAGCACACATCTCTGCTCATCGCCCGGCCGTACACACTGGGCGGCTTTGAGCGACTTTGAGCTGAAAGACTACAAGTACATCTGTAGGGGTGGCCCAGTTGGTGGTCCAGGACCAATTCGAATCATTTATGGTCAGTGTAATCGACCATACCAGTGCTAGTGGCTGCCAGTCCTAACAAACAGAAGCAAATCCTGTCCTTCACCACATAACTGACCCTAAGGATGACCTAGAATCACAATATACTTAATTTGATAGATTTTTCTCTAGATTTATATAGGCGTAGGGGTTCTGTGAGAAAATTCTGATGATCTAGGATGCTGGGATTTAAAAAAGTGGCCACAGTGGCAAGGTTCTTTTATATTTCAAGGAACTAATATAGTAACAGCAAATACAACACCACAACAGTTACTCAATACAATATTGATTTATTATACTCCACTTCGTAAGTTCAATTCAGAAGTAATCAGTTATCACATCCACTGTCATTACAACACCTGTGTGCTTAGGGAGAGGTCAGTTGAACGCCAGCGTCCGTCAATGGGTTCCAGGATGAGGCCAATGAACTGCCCTTGTATACACACTTGTAGTTGTTGGCTCCCAAAACAATAAAACCATAACACACATTGGGGGCAGTACAGCACAGCAGTAGTATATATGTATATATATATCCTTCAAAGGATGTAAATAAAATAAAATCCATACCATGTTATGTTAGGACTATGGCATTGGGTTTTGAATAGTTTAATCATTTGTCACCTGATGATCACTATGGGGGAAATATTGGTCATGTTCATGTAGCTGAGCACCGGTAATTCTTGGGCAGTTTGTCTACATAGTTACATAGTAGGTAAGGCTGAAAAAAGACTTGCGTCCATCTAGTTCAACCTGGTATAGATATCCATTGCTGATTTGGTAGGTTCTAGTATTTTACAGACAAATTATATTTCTTATTTGAACCCATGGATGTTTTTCTTCAGTAAATGTTTGTCCAACTTTGCCTTGAACGCATTTAATGAGCCAGCCGTTACCACCTCTCTGGGAAGAGAGTTCCAGAGTTTGACTGTTCTGACCGTAAAAATTCTTTCTACTAGCTGAATGAAATCTTTTTTTCTTCTAATCTATACTCATGCCCTTGTGTCCTAGATTCCTTTCTAGTAGAAAAGAGGGTGTGTGACAGTTCCTTTATATTGGCCCTTGATATACTTGTACATGTTGAGCATAAACGTCTCTTTCTCCTTCATCCACTAGGTGTCACTGGAGTTACACTGGGGAATAGAAGGCGACCACAGGGAGCATGGGCACTTTAAAATAATTAATCAGTGTGACCAACTCCTCCCCTTCTACTTCCCCTCCCAGGCAGTCTTAGATCGTGCCCAAAAGGGAGCAGGTCACATTTGGCTCATCTCCTGGGCTTTTTGATAATTAGGGCATAAAGCAGCAAGTTTTGCCTTTGAGGACAGGCAGATAGTTGCTGCTACTATCTGCCTGCGACGTGGGAGCCTGCCGGAGGGAGCCGGCTGCTGCTTCAGGGTTTGCGCCCGGCTCCCTGGCTGACAGAGACCACCGTCTCTGGAGCTGTAACGGGCGCCGCTCTCACGCAGCGTGCACCCGATCCTCCCCCAGCCCCACCGCCGACGGCATGGCCGCAGCACTGTGAGTATTACCCTGCCTTCCTATTAGAGGAAGGTCAGGGACACAAACGGCGGTGCAGCAGAGGGTTTTTTAAACCTGGCGCCATTATGGGTGACGGAGCTGCCAGGCGGGGGGCGGAGTTACCGCGTGGTACTTCCCAGCAGGCCTTGGCATACCCCAGCGTTCCTGCAAGTCGCGGCGGCCATCTTGGACATTTGGCGCCGTTTGAACACGCTGCTGGAGGCTCCACAGTTGCGCTGCAGATCTATCCTGACTGCAGTTGGGCGATTCCTGTCCCCTGGTGACCGTCCTGCTGAACGCTCTATCCGGTCTGTGAGTTACAGTGGGGATTAGAGCTAGGTGGAGACAGTTTGGGCTGTGTCTCAAACTTAGAGCTATAGCGCTCCTAGGTATATGCCATAGCGTTGTACAAAGCTCTGTGACAGCTCTTTTACTTTCACTGTCTCTCCCTTCCAGCATAATATTTTGCTGCCTATCCTATACCTACTATCTGTGATCAGTCTGGTAGTGTGTGGTGATTGCTGGGTGTTCTGTTGAACCATGGCAGGGGGTAGCTCCAAGAGGGTTACTTGCAAGAAGTGTGCTGTTAAATTTACACCTTCTAAGGAGGGAGACTCTGTATGTGATAAATGCGCTGCTTTACCCCCAGCTCCAGAGTCCCCCGTTCATACCCCTGTTTGGGCATCACAATTAGCTGATGTGATGTCTCATTTAGCTTGCGAGCTCTCTGCAGCTCAAAAGGACAGAGAAACTTCCAGAACTCAACAGGCTTCCTTGACTTCTGCTGTGCAGAGCTTAACAAAGGCCTTGACACCAGCAGAGGGCGCCATTGCTTCATCTTCTAGGCAAAATCCCCCTACCTTACTCAGGAAAAGGGTATTACAGCCCTCTGGGGATTCTGGGGAGTATGACGATATGCCTGATCTGGAGGAGGGCGAATTTGCCCTTCCAGATAATTATGATGATGATGATGATGAGGTGGAACCTGAGGCTCAGGCGTTAGTTGCGCAAGAGCCGGTCCCAGCCACTCCAGGTCTGGAGGACCTTATACATATGGTAAAAGTTGCCTGCAAGGTGTCAGATGACACAGACATTCCTGCTCGTCCTTCTTTCTTTGGAAAGAGACAAAGGCAGTCACCCACCTTCCCCCCAGCGGAGGAGTTGGATGAACATATATTGCAGGCTTGGAATCATCCTGATAAAAAATTCCAGGTACCTCAGAGGTTTCTGGCTGCTTATCCTCTTCCACCAGAGGGTAGAAAGAGGGTCGAGATTCCTCCAGTAGTGGACTCTTCAGTCTCACGACTGTCCAAAAAGACGGTTCTCCCGGTGCCGGGTGCAACCACTCTTAAGGATACTTCTGACCGTAAGTTGGAGGTAACCCTTAAGAACATTTTTTCAGCAGCTGGAATTATTCAGCGTCCGGCCCAGGTCGGGTGCTGGGTAAATAAAGCCATAGGGGTATGGGCTTCTCAGATCCTAACAGAGGTCCGTGAGGGCTCTGACCCTGCTTCTATTGTTCAGTTGGCTGAACAGATCCAGGAGGCATCCAATTATCTAATAGACGCCTCTTCTGACGTCTGCATGGTTGCAGCCAAGGTTTCGGCCTTATCTATATCAGCTCGCAGAGCTCTCTGGTTACGCCAATGGCAGGCTGACGCAGAGTCCAAGCGTGCTGTGGAGGCCCTGGCGTTCAATGGGGAGGTTCTTTTCGGGCCAGAGCTCGACAAGTGGATCTCCCAAGCAACGGGGGGTAAGTCCCACTTCCTTCCCTCAGCGGCTCCTCCAGCTACACGCAGGACCCCTCAAAGGCCCTCCTTTCGGTCCTTTCGGCCTATGACCAGATTCAGAGGTCGTTCCAGAGGCGGAGCTCCATCTAGAGGCTCCAGAGGACGAGGCAGAGGCGCCTCGGCAGCTGTCCAGGAGCCCAAGTCCTCAAAGCCAGCCGCATGACTGTCCACGGTCCCATCTGGGGGATCCCAGAGTCGGGGCCCGACTGCTGTCCTTCTGTCACATCTGGCTGCAGTCTTGTCAGGACTCGTGGGTAAGGGATCTCGTGACCCAGGGTTACAAAATCCATTTCAGGTTAGTCCCTCCAAACAGGTTTTTCAAGACCGGTCTCCCAGTCTCAGGAGACAAGGCGCAACTTCGGTTGTCAGCAATCAACAAGCTGCGGACAACGGGAGTTGTGATACCAGTACCCGATGATCAGCGTACTCAGGGATACTACTCCAGTCTGTTCCTTGTGCCGAAGCCGGATGGCTCGGTAAGGCCCATACTAAATCTAAAGGATTTGAATCCGTTTCTACAAGCGGTCAAATTCAAGATGGAGTCCCTGCAGTCGGTGATTCAGGGACTGGAACAGGGAGAGTTCCTGGTATCCTTGGATATCAGGGACGCATACCTGCACATCCCCATCTGGCCTCCTCACCAGGCCTTCCTCCGGTTCGCTATACAGGAACAACACTGGCAGTTCCAGGCCCTGCCGTTCGGTCTCTCATCGGCCCCCAGGGTCTTCACCAAGGTGATGGCGGTGATGATGGAGGTCCTCAGGGCACAGGGGATTACCATCATCCCCTACTTGGACGATCTTCTTCTGAAGAATCGTTCGAGGGAGGCCCTGTTGTCCAACATACGACTCACCCAGGAGACTCTATCAGTCATGGGTGGATTCTGAACTTTGCAAAGTCTCAGCTACAGCCGTCCCAACGTCTTCTCTTTTTGGGGATGATTCTGGACACCCAGCAGATGAAGGTTTTTCTACCGCCCGACAAAGTTCAGTCCCTGCAGGTCCTGGTCAGGTCGGTCTTGCGACGGCCACAGGTAACGGTGCACCTTTGCACCAGACTCTTGGGGAAGATGGTGTCCTCCTTCGAGGCGGTACAATATGGCCGCTTCCACTCGCGCCAATTCCAGTTGTCTCTCCTTCACCAGTGGTCAGGGTCCCACCTGCATCTTCAGCAGCGGGTGACCCTGTCTCCTCGAGCCCGTCTGTCTCTGCTGTGGTGGCTCAACTCCGAAAACCTGCAAAGGGGCAGGAGGTTCGGCATATGGGAGTGGACTCTCCTCACCACAGACACCAGCCTTCGAGGCTGGGGGGCGGTAACGCTGGAACACCAGTTCCAGGGTTTATGGACGAGGCAGGAGAGCTTACTCTCCATCAATGTGCTGGAACTCAGAGCAGTCTACTATGCTCTTCTGCAGGCGGGACACCTGCTGCGGAGCAGAGCAATCAGAGTTCAGTCCGACAACGCCACAGCCGTCGCCTACATAAACAAACAGGGCGGCACTCGGAGCAAGGCGGCGATGAAGGAAGTAAGCAGGATCATCCTCTGGGCTCAGAATCATGCTCAGGCCTTGTCAGCGGTGTTCATCCCCGGAGTGGACAATTGGGAGGCCGACTTTTTAAGTCGGCAACATGCCCACCAGGGGGAGTGGTGCCTCAACCCTCAGGTATTTCAGTCCCTAGTACATCGTTGGGGGTGTCCGCAGGCGGATCTGATGGCGTCCCGCCACAACTTCCAGCTCCCAACATACTTCGCGCGGACTCGAGATCCTCAGGCCGCAGGAGTGGACGCTCTGGTCGCCCCTTGGCCGTTCCAGTTCATTTACCTCTTTCCTCCCTTTCCGCTGATACCTCGGGTATTACAGCGCATTCGCAGGGAGGGGGTAACAGCGCTTCTGATAGCGCCGGATTGGCCCCGGCGCTCGTGGTACACCAACCTGACGGATCTTCTAATCGACGAGCCGTGTCCGCTACCTCTTCAAGAGGACCTCCTCAGTCAGGGTCCCTTCATCTACCCAGATTTAGGACGTCTACATTTGACGGCGTGGCTGCTGAGAGGTCCATCTTGAGACATGCAGGTATCCCTAGGGCGGTGATACCTACAATGATGAGGGCCAGGAAGGAAGTCACCTCCAGACACTATCATCGTATTTGGAGATCCTATGTGGCGTGGTGCGAAAGACGCAGAGTGTCCTCTACTCTGTTCAAGAAGGCTCGGTTGCTCCTGTTTTTACAGGAGGGGTTAAACTCTGGACTTAGACTGAATACACTTAAGGTGCAGGTTTCAGCACTTTCAGTTTTTTTCCAGAAACGTATAGCTCTCATTCCGGAAGTCCACACGTTTTTCCAGGGGGTGCTGAGGCTTCAGCCCCCTATTCGTCCGCCTACGGCTCCCTCGGACCTAGAGCTAGTCCTCAGGTACTTGAGGTCATCGATTTTTGAGCCGTTAGAAGAGGTGGATCTTCGATATCTCACTTGGAAGGTGGTTCTTCTTTTGGCTCTGGCCTCGGCCAGGCGCGTTTCGGAACTGGGGGCGCTTTCTTGTCGCTCACCGTTCCTCCAGTTTCACCCGGACAGAGCAGAGGTCCGTACCAGTCTCTCCTTCCTTCCAAAGGTGGTCTCAGCGTTCCACGTGAACCAACCCATAGTGGTTCCAGCATTCACAGAGGCTTCACCTGAGGATAGGACTTTGGATGTGGTGAGGGCCCTGCGGATTTATGTCTCTCGCACGGCCTCTCTTCGCAAGACGGATGTCTTGTTTGTTACTTACGACCCAGTGCGTCGTGGATGGCCAGCTTCAAAGCAAACGCTGGCCAGATGGATCCGTCTGACTATTCGTCAGGCATACCTTGCTGAGGCTCAGACACCTCCTACTAACATAGGTGCGCACTCCACCAGATCAGTGGGTCCTTCATGGGCGGCTGCCCGTGGGGTCTCCTTGCAACAGCTCTGTCGTGCTGCGACATGGTCGGGTCGGCACACCTTTGTGCGCTTTTATAGGTTTGATACCTTTGCGGCACCAGCTTCTCAGTTTGGCCGCTCTGTTTTAAGGGGATCTCAGCGCTCACCCACCCGGGTTGAAAGCTCTGGGACGTCCCCAGTGTAACTCCAGTGACACCTAGTGGATGAAGGAGAAACAGGGATTTTGTACTTACCGTAAATCCTTTTCTCCGAGTCCACAGGTGTCACTGGACGCCCACCTCAGCGCTGTTCTCCACCTGTTACGTTCAGTGTTAGGTTCCTATTGGGTAACCTCTGGAGTTTTCCCTTGTCAGGGTTATTTAAACATGGTTATTACACACCTGTCTCGTCTGGTTTGACTCTGTGTGTGTTTGTTTTTTCATATATATATATATCTTTTCCTACTATACGTATTGAATGATGTTATGTTGTGATGAACCTCCTCTCGGATGTGTGTTATATCTTTCTGCTCCCTTTCGGGCACGATCTTTATGACTGCCTGGGAGGGGAAGTAGAAGGGGAGGAGTTGGTCACACTGATTAATTATTTTAAAGTGCCCATGCTCCCTGTGGTCGCCTTCTATTCCCCAGTGTAACTCCAGTGACACCTGTGGACTCGGAGAAAAGGATTTACGGTAAGTACAAAATCCCTGTTTTCTAATGTAAATAGTCCCAAATTGCTTAATCTCTCCCCGTAGCTTAATTTCTCCATTCCCCTAATAAGCTTTGTTGCTTGCCTTTGGACTTTTACTAATTTTACGATGTCCTTTTTATAGTGTGGGGCCCAGAACTGTACTCCGTACTCGAGGTGAGGTCTCACCAATGCTTTATATAGTGGCATAATTACCCTTGAGTCCCTAGTTTCCATTCCCCTCTTAATACATGCCAGAATTTTGTTGGCCTTTTTTGTAGCTACATTACAATGGGCACTACATCCCAGTTTGCTGTCTATTTGGACTCCTAGATCCTTTTCAAGTATGGAATTACCCAGTTCCTCTCCGCTAAGGTTGTAACTTGCACACTGGTTGTGTCTCCCAAGGTGCATAACCTTACATTTATCTACATTGAACCTCATCTTCCATTTTTTTGCCCACTCATCTAGAATTGCAAGATCATTTTGAAGCATGGTGACATCTTCTGATGATTTGATGACTTTGCTAAGTTTTGTATCGTCCGCAAAGATGGATACATTGCTGAGTAACCCTATCCCAATATCGTTAATAAAAATGTTAAACAAAATGGGCCCCAAAACCGAACCCTGGGGCACTCCACTTAGTACCGGTATCATATCTGATACGGCACCATTCACAACCACTCTTTGTTCTCTATTACATAGCCAATTCCCTACCCATGTGCAGATATTTTCACCCAATCCTAGGTTCTCCATTTTATTAATCAATCTCTTGTGTGGGACAGTATCATATGCTTTAGCGAAATCTAGGAAAATCACATCTACAGCATTTCCATTATCGAGGTTTTTGCTAACCTCTTCATAGAACCCTAGTAGATTAGTTTGGCATGAACGATTTTTCACGAACCCATGTTGGTTAGTACTGAGTAGACGGTAATGATCTAAATATTCCTGGATACCATCCCTTAAAAATCCTTCAAATAGTTTACCCACAATTGATGTTAAACTAACGGGTCTGTAATTAGCGGGATCTTCCTTTTTTGAATATTGGCACTACCTCTGCTATTCTCCAATCTTTTGGTACTATACCTGACGATAGTGACTTGCTAAAGATATAATGTAGGGGGGTAGCTAGTTCATCCCTTAATTCCATTAATACCCTCGGATGAATCCCATCTGGCCCTGGTGATTTATTTGTTTTGAGATTGCTTAGCCTCAGTATTATTTCCTTCGGCGTGAAATCCACAATGAGATCTGGCTTATTTGTCCCGTTTGTGGTAAATGTTCGTTCCATAGTCTGCTCTCCCTTAGTAAATACTGATGAGAAGAACTCATTTAACAGTTTTGCTTTTCCCTTGTCCTCAGTAACACTTTTTCCACTAGTATCAGTTAGTGGGCCTATGTTTTCCTTAATTAAAACATTTCCCCAAATAATACCATCCAGGGGAGCACCTCGTGTTGCAGTTGCTGACATATCTATCGCCATCGCCAGGACCCACCATACAGTACATCTAAGTGACTACAGCAAATAAATAATTTTGTAACCTACTGTAAACCTTACACTTATACCACTTACCGGTAGAAAAACACAGGATTTGATGAAAAATGTACCTTGAATGTTTATTTGGCACAAATTCTCCCTATTCCTGGGGAACTTACCTGACTCTCCCTGGAGTCCTGACACTATAGCTACAGAGCTATTTCCAACACATTGCAGCAACGGAGTACATTACTCTTCAGGAACCACTAGGTGCAAGGAATAAATCTAAATAAAAGGCATTGGATGCTTACAACACCTATGACACGACAGGCATCCTGATCAAGAATCAAGTAGTAAACTGAAATCTAAATTGCAGTGTAAACTAAAACTGTCCAGCATTTGGGTACACGGCCATTAGGTCGACACTATTAATGTCAACATACATTGGGTCAACCACTGAAGTTCAACAGGCCTTAGGTCAACACATGAATGGTCAACATGCATAAGGTTGACAGGGTCAAAAGGTTGACGTAAACATTAGGTCAATATTTCCAAACGGAATTACTTCTATTCCCACCAGCAAAGAACAGTTATCATCTTGATATCTCCATCACTATTGACAACTATACAGTCTACCCTACCCCAAAAGCTCATTGGCCAGGGTGTAACATAGCGGGTACGTGCGTACGGTGGTGGTGGGCAGAGCCCTTAGCCGGGACTGCTGTTTAGGACGGCCACGGCGCATCCTACACTGACTCTATTGACCTTCTCGGGCAGGTGACCATAGACTGCGGACTGCTAGGCTTCTCCTGTAGTCGCCGCATTTGAAGGAGCGAGTTAAGCCTGCTCCAACCTCGATGCAACCAGGTCTTACGTAATGACAAATCTACGGCGACCGCCAGAGACAGAGCCAAGAGGAGATCTAAACTAACTGGCTCTATATAGGAGGAACCCCCTACCTGACGGCACCAGGCCAAGGGCGGCGAGCGTGACCCAGTCACAGACACCAGATACCAATGGACTAGGGTTCCACCAAACAAAAACACGCCAACACAAATACAGGATACACCAAAACAGACAGTACCCCAAAACCGGTGTAAACCCACAACTGTGGGCCTCACAGTACCTAGGAGAGCTGGACCAAGACAAAAACTAGAACGAAGCTTGCCCACTGTACTCAAGAAAGAAAGCAACAGAACCAGGCTCCACTTGGAGCTCTTACGTGACCAGACTGCGAACCCCGGCATCACGGGATGGAATAGCACAGGCCGGGAACGACTGGCAGGACTGGACGAAAGCAACGCTGACCAGGACTGGACCAAACCAGGACCGGACCAGGATGTTACCAGTACAGGACTGGGACAGACAGGACCAGGACGTGACCCAGACTGGACCAAGACGTGACAGGACCGGGAAAAGACCAAGACAGGACCTAGAATGCAGGGTGCTCCAAACACACTGCATGGAACAATATCACCTTAAAATGGATCCTCTGGCCAATCAGCCCCTGCCATGAGTCCGGCCCCCTGTAATTAGAATTGCTTGCAGGTGGGCAGGCGTGCGCCTGTATTTTCCCTGCATCAGCGTCCCCCAGCCGGGTGGAAGTGACACCGCGGGACCCAGCACTGCCGGGTGGAAGTACCCGGGCCGCCCTTCTCAAGGCGCCGAACTCTGCTTAACTCTAAACTGTCCTTTGTTCCCCACATTCAATCTGTCGCAAAATCATGTTACATGCATCTAAAAAACATATCCAAAATACAACCCTTTCACACAACACACTACTAAGGGTGACATTCTATGGGATGAGATGTGTGTTTTTTGGTGATTATTAGTAAAAAAAATAGCGACATCGCATTTTTCCTTGAAATCGCATATTTAATATGATGCGCTAAGGGCCGGATATCGCATATTCTGTGCGATAACTCATGCGTACTGAAAGTGTGGTAAAAAATCGCACTTTATCGCATCCAGATGTTTTCGTACAAAAGAGTATACAAATCTCTTATTTAATGGGATGCGTTTTCGTAAATCGCACTTTTAAGGTGTCTAATAATCGCACTTTTTTCAGACCAGGTTCTGTTGGGCGATTTGGCCCAGAACTCACTTTGGTCAAGTGCACAAATGGTTAATTTCAACACAGGTGCCCTCAATTTCACTCAGAAACACCCCTACATATACCCCAACATCATTAAGGACACCTGTGAGGGTTTGAGACATGGAGATTTTGCAGAGTGGCTTGGAGTTGCTGATTTGTGATGTGGCCCATTTGGAGGAGCTGCGCAGGAGGGAGGAAGTTGCGCACCAGATCCAGGTAGCCCCCCGACTACTGCGTACCCCACATATGTATCGTGCTCGGCTGTACCTGTACTCCCTCTCGGATCAACAGGTTGTGGGGATGTTTAGGCTGAACCGCAATAACCTGTTGGACTTACAGTATATGAGCAGGTGAGAGATGATTTGGACCCTTTCGGGAGAGGCAACTATGCAGTGTCTGGGCTGCAGAAATTAATGTGTGCCCTCTACTATTTGGCCACAGGCTCCACTCAGTCTGTGACCTCATGCTCCTTGGGGGTATCACAACCCACTTTCTCTAAGCATTTTACTCAAGTGTTAGTTGCTTTAAAGAAGTTGTGGCGGACATACATCAGATTCCCACGTTCTGAGTTGGAGTGGCAGGACCACAAGGTGGCTTTCTATAGACTCTCAGCATTCCCTCACGTGCTGGGAGCTATAGACTGCACACACATTGGGATTAGGGCACCGCACGTGCGGGGATACGTCTATGTCAATCGGCGTGGGCGGCACTCTTTGAACATACAGGTGGTATGTGATGCTCATCTCAAAATCCTAAGTGTAGTAGCAGGCTTCCTTGGGAACAGCCATGACGCCTATATTCTGAGGCACTCAGCCCTCTGCAACTGATTCAACCAACAACAAATGCCAGAGGGCTTGCTATTTGGTAAGTACAATTTTACATATTACCCTCTCTGTCCTTATTTGTACCTGCTCAAATGTGTGTGTTTCTAGTTTCACAAGCATATTGCTCTTGTCTCAGTGACTCCTGTTTGCACAATGCACAGACCTTACCATATAAGGCAATAACTTCCTATCTTTGTTTTAGGTGACTCAGGATATGGGTGTGTTTTTTTCTGGCTCATGACACCTTTGCGCTCCCCAGAGGGCCCTGCACAGCACCGGTATAATGAATCCCATATTGCAACCCGCAATGTGGTGGAGCGTACGTTTGGAGTATTGAAAAGTAGATTCCGGTGTTTGGACCGGTCATCGGGTATGCTGCTTTACCACCCAGCAAAAGTAGTGATGATCGTCCAGGCTTGCTGCATATTACACAACATAGCCCTGTCCCAACCAGCCTATGTGGAGGAGGAACATGCAGCAGTCGTGCAGGAAGCCCAACCTACCACATCTCTGGTATTGAGGGGTACGCAGAGGGGGAATCTGGTGCGTACAGAAATTATCAGGCGTTACTTTTCTGGTAAGCACATGTGCCCTGTATTCCAACATGTACAGTACCTTTGCTGTAAGTGTACTCACAAACAAAAGATTTAGCAATACCATCTGTTTCCACCCACATTTAGCCTAATACACAGAGCCCAACTGATGCAGCTGGTGGTGCAGACCTATCCCTTGCTGTAATCAACCTTGTAAGTACATTTGCAACATGTATGAACAAATTTTGCTCTAAAACATGGCTCACCTGGTGTTGTGGAACTACACGTCCCAGTATGCCCTGACGCACTATAACCAGTACAGTCCAAACAATGAGTGCCAGAGCTTGCTGGAATATGTAGCTCCACAACCTTTGACGGGCCAGGAGTTACACAACACTACTTTTCAGCAATCTCATGCCCATATACCATTACACTGTCATATTTCACACAACAATTGATTTAAAAATAATACACAGACAAAATGTTATGCGTTTAGACATTTTTAATGCGGTATAGTACAGTATGTCATAAACAACCTGCATTTTTGTCACTCAAACATTTGTACTGTCGGGGTATGTAACGAGATCTATTGCATATTAGATGCAAATAAACAATGTAAAAAACAAAGAAATTATTTTTTCCCACCATCAGCCCACGCTAAACCAACTTTTGAAGCTGCACCCAGGCCACCCGGGTCTTAATACTCCGACGGGGTGGGGAAGTGGGCGAGCCACTTACTGGGGTGCTAGATACACTACTCAGTGTAGATGCTGCTGCACCTATGACATTGACCTCCATCTGCTGAAGTTGGGCCTGCATACCTATTAAGGCATTGGTCTGCGCTGTACACGATTGGCTAAGTGCAGCTATACTTTGCGCAAGGCTGCCAATACTAACGGGTGTCAATGCTATTAGCCATGCGCACATGAGTACCTACACCAACCCGTACACTCCTTGAAATTTTTCTTAATTGCAGAAAAGTGTGACGCATGTACCCCTGGATGTTGCCTATTTGCAGGCTTTGGGAGGCCATAAACTCAATTTGTTTCTCCTTGAAATTTACCAAGGAGTTAGCTACTTGTGCAGCAGAAGCTTCTGTATGGGGTGTCTTTGTGGGTGGGGGTGGGTTGGGAGTCACCCCACTTGGGGGAAGATCACTCTGTGATGACGTCTGTATTTCCTCCTCAGCCGCAAAGGTCTCCACGGGTTCTAGAATGATGTTCATTTCGTCCAGCATCATATCAGAGGATTCTGTTGGTTGTGTTTCTAGTTGTACAGTACCTGTGGATACAGATGAAGAGGTAAGTACTGATGCATATATAGGCCATTCTCTCGTCAGTACTGTTTTTGAAAGGGCTTGAGATGCTGAACTCACATACCTAGGAGTATTATGTACTTACACATGTACCCCGATACTGCATGTAACATAGACATTAATACTAAGTGAGATGGCTAGGTCAGATTACATTCATTTCCGTTGCAATGTAGCAGCAGGAGATGAATGTAGTGTGAGATATTGTTGATGTGACATGGGTGTGTGTACTGTATGTGTAATGGCCCGTTTTTTGTTCCTTTACCTGCTTCCACAGATTCTGCTCCAACGGGCCTTCTTTTCTGTGATGCGTGAGCACTTCGGGACGGACAATCTGTGAAAGAAAAGATGGGCAGCCATTATCTACCTTGCAATTGATAAGCATTTATGCCAAATATGCATTGAAATGACATTACTGGACACAACTTCCTTTGGTTAAGGACTACATTATTTAGTCCCCACATTATTTGACATATGTTTTACACCTGAAATTGGCTTAAATTATTATTAAACTATTTGACACATTACAACTGGTGCAAAACCTGTGGTATGTGGGCGTGGCAGCTAAACCACCAGTACACCAATGTTTTTGGGCCACATACATGTTAAGCTGCTAGAAAGAATGTTAAAGTGTTGATCAATATCAGCAGTTGTGGAACTACAAGGCCCAGCATTATGAGCAATTTAAAAGTAGGAGCAGGCATTTTTTTTGCCTGACCTTGCTGGGCTATGTAGTTCCACACCAGCACTTTACTTAGCATAACAATACAAGTGAACATTATAGTTTAAAAACATTGCCATGTATGTTTAAGATTGCATGTGGTCACACTTACCAGCTCTGGGTGGCATCGCTGGCCTATCGGTATCCGCGACGTGCATGCCAGGCAGGACCTCAGGGGGTATGATTCGTTTTAACTTGACCTCATAGGACGCGTAGCAGACAGTGGTGGGGCTTCCTCCGCCAGTCTTTGTGGCCTCCTCCAACTCCATGGCCATTTTACTTTTCTGGTGTCTCTTTATATCGTTGAACCTCTTCTTCACGTTTCTGACCAGGCGCTTGTGCTGACTTACAGCGTTCACCGCCTGGGTGATGTCCTTCCACATAGCCCTTTTCCACTGTGCAGTGGTCTTGTGGTGACTTTTCCCTAGTAACCGGTCAAACAGGGGTATGATAGCCCGGACAAGCGCAGCATTTTCCTTGTAGGAGAATCTCACCTTTCTGCCACTTTTTGTGCGGCCAGCTTCTAACTCCTCCTCCTCCTTAATTTCAAGTCCAGCCATGTACCCCTCCTCCTCCATGCCAGTGTCTTCTTCCTCCTCCTCCTCCTCCTCCTCCTCACCTCCATCTTCCTCCACCTCTGACATGTGGCCCTCCTGCAGCTGCTCTGGGGTATGGAATAGGTCCTGGGTATAGGATGGGGATGCCAGTGGATCCTCCACCTCCTCCTGCTGGGGCTGGTCCGCAAGGGCCTGGTATGGGACTGGCCTTGCTGTGGCCATGCTGCCTGCCACACTGCTGCCACTCCCTGTAATGGAGGACGACCTCAGCAGTCCTCTGCTGCCTCTCCCACTGGCTCCTCTTGGCTGGCTGCTGCCACTGCCTCCTCTGCCACTGCTCCCTCTGCCACTCCTCCCTCTGCCACTCCTCACTCTGCCACCAACACCTCTTCCTCTGCTCACACTGCCACTGCTCCTCTCCATGCTCCTTACTTCCTATCAAAGAGTGAAATGGCGCCAGTGCCCCTTTATATAGGGGGTGTGATGCATAATGGAGGGGACAGAGGTGGGCCAATAGGTTAGGGTGTTCTTAGTCATGCGGAGACAGTCTTGTAAATCCCACTCCGGTTGGTCCAAAACTCGCACATGACCAGCGGAAGAAATCACACTTTTATGTGTCATAAAATCGCACCACTTCGCCGCAAATCACACTACATCGCACTTTTCAGCCTCCAAAACGCATCCCATTAAATATGTGATTTATTACTAAAAAATGCGATTTCAGAAAGTGCGAAGAGCGGCGATGTGGAGCGAGATAAAAAAATGCGATTTTATCTCATACCATAGAATGTCACCCTAAATCTCTTATCCATGCACTTGTAACACCCTGACATTAGGTGATATCAGTCACCAGGTGCCACAGTTAGTAAGGGGTTAATGCCCCAGCATAATGTATGCTGCCGGCCCAGCCAGGGTTAATTGCAGCAGGGGGCGGGAGTGATCCCCTGATGGACAGGAAGAGGAAGTAGAGAGAAGCCTGCAGGGAAAGACTCATGTGGAGTGCATGGGAGAGAGAAGCCTGCAGGGAAAGACTCATGTGGAGCATGCTTGCCTACTTTTGAAAACTAGTTTCAGGGAGATTATAGTTCGTAGCAGAATTTTGCACAGGGCCCCATTGAGGGGGCGTTTCATGCTCCACTTAAAGGGCGTGTCTAGTTCCATATATGGAAAAAAGATTGTGAAAGTGGCACCTAGAACTATTGGTGTGTACTGCTACATCTGAGAAGAATTTTTTAAATGACTTATATACAAATGTAGATGAGCCCCAAAGCAGTTAATAAGAGATACTATACTTGGTAAAGTGCTGGGAAATGGTGCTGATGATTCAATGTAAATGTATCTATCTCTCATTCCTTTTTACCCCCAAAAAATATATCAGTGTTATGTGGGCTAGGTGAAATGAGGGAGATTGGTAGACTAATGAGGGAGAGAGGGAGATTGCTGCTATTTCAGGGAGTCTCCTGCAGAATGCAGGAGGGTAGGCAACTATGATGTGGAGTGCATGGGAGAGAGAAGCCTGCAGGGAAAGACTCATGTGGAGTGCATGGGAGAGAGAAGCCTGCAGGGAAAGACTCATGTGGAGTGCATGGGAGAGAGAAGCCTGCAGGGAAGGACTCATGTGGAGTGCATGGGAGAGAGAGAGGAGCCCCAGCATCACAGAGCACAGGTGGCAAGCAAGGGGTGCAGCAGCAGCAGCAGCAGCAGAGCCCAGTCTCAGAGTAAAGCAGCAGCAACAGAGCCCAGCAACATGGTGAGCCCAGCTGAACCCTGCCTGCTAATAGTGAGTGTGTCATTGTGATTTATGGGCTGCTGTGTCAAAGCAAATGGCCAGAGGGTGAGGGCATAGTTGGAGTTAATCCTTGGCAGACCGTCTGGTGATAGGTGATAGCATGTCCCCAGTAACATACCGAGGTGTAGCTGAGTGTGGCAATGCATAAGCACCCACACTAGTGTGAGATGGGTGTAGGGGCGGTGCGGTGTGGTGCCTGCTGCCGTGCAGGTGTCGTCGGACCACTTACCTGGCGCCGCACCCTCTCACCTTCAGGCCGTGCCAAATCACGGTCCTGGAATTCTCCGGCACCCGGACACGAACACCTAGGAGGAAGGAGAGTAGTTGAGAGCTGTTCCTCCTGGACGAAGACCGATGTGCCCTCCGTCCCGCGACGTCTCTACAGTGGCACTCTCCGGGCTCCGGGAAACATCATCATCGGCGCACTGCCTCAGAGCCCGGAGTGTCACCTATTGGCACTTGCGCACCTAGGTGAGGCCTTGACCTTACACGGGGTACAAGGTCCGCGTACGCCCTGGATGGAGGAAGGAAGGGAGATAGGCAGGAACACACAAACAAACAAGACGACACTCACCGTCCTTACTCTTGTACTGCGTCCGCACTCTTGTACTTTAACCCACGGTTCTCCTCACAGGTCCCTGTAAGGAGACAAACACCAGACCCGTGCAGAGCCTAACAAACCTAAACGTGGCACGACTACATAACTACAACACAAAGCCCTAGAACTGACTAAGTGTGTGTGGTGCAACACAACTATGAGAATCTAAACAACTTTGCTCTGCACGGACAACATACAATACAGTACAAGACCTTACCAACCAACTGCTCCTTTAACCTCTGCCTGTATTCAGATGTACTCCCTTCCTGGCTAGAGCTGGCCAGCGTATGCTCACTCTAAATCAGTACCAGTTAGCTACTTCAATCCCTCCTAACTGACGGCTCAGGCCTAGTGCCTGTCTGGGTCCACAGGCCTAGTGCCTGACTGGGGCACAGGCCTAGGGGCCTGATTCAATTAGCCCCCCGAACTATGGGGGCCTCGGGCCTTACGCCCGGCTACTGTGCAACGGGCCTAGTGCCCGGCTATCTGGGTCACGGGCCTGATGCCCGGCCTATCGGGCCAGGGGCCACGGGGAGGAGGCCCAGCACAATACCAAAGGGCCAGGAGGGCCCAACAATCAAGTGGCCACGGGCCAAGAGGGCCCGACTACAATTCCCACAGGCCGGAGGGGCCTGAAAATACCCACGGGCCTAGTGCCCGACTCCCGGTGGTCAAGGGTAGGGGGTAGGTGGCCTGGGACCGCCTACCTGGGGTTGGGAGAGGCCGCGGGGGGGAGCTTCCTCAGCTCTGATGCTTTCCACCCCCGCTGGCCTCTCCGTGGGCGGCAGCCATCTTCTTTCTTCTGCCGCTGGCCTGTCCTGGCCAGCGGCGTCGCCGTTTCCGTTCTTCTCCCAGGAGGCGCCGGAGATCTTCTTTCTTGATCCCGGCGTCTTCTCTCTGCAGCGGCCGCCGGAGCTCTTCAATCCGTCGCCGCTGTGTCCTCTCTCCTCCGGCGTCTTCTCGCTTCAGCCGGGGCGCTCCTGCGCTCCGCCGGCGTGGGACCTTCCTCCTCGTTCGCCTCCCGGCGGCGTCTGACGTCAGACGCCGGGGGCGGGCTTTTGGACGGCGCGGCGAGCGCTGATTGGCTCGCCGCGGCCGTCTGTCATTGGCCGCCGATTCGGGAGCCATGATTGGCTCCCGAACGGCGGGAGATTTAAACTGCCGCGAGCGGCGCTTCGCCGCCCGCACTGTCAGCGCTGGGATCGGTGCTTTGATCCCAGCGCTGTTCCTCCTTGTTGCCGCCTGCACTATTGGCACAGGGATCAAACAGCTGATCCCTGCGCCGGGGAAGGTGGTGTCCCGTGTGGGACCCAGCCCTCTCTCTCCTCGTCTCTGCTGCTGCTCCGGTGCTGGGAGCAGGGGAGCTGTCCCAGCACCGGGGCATATCATTACATTTCCCCCCCCTTTTTCCTTTGTAGTCCCTACAAAGTCCTCACTCATCAATATCCGGGGGTCAGGGCATTCTGAAGTCCTCTCAGGGAAGTTGTCTTCGGGAGCCCAGTCTGGACCGACTGTGACCCCACTTTCTTCCACTGGCTCCGGACCAATCTCCGTCCCTCCTGACACTACTCTCCGGATCCTCTGGGGAAGTGGCTGCTTGTTATGGCCATTCACCATAGGCCACCAGGGAGAATCCTCTTCAATGGGTGCAGCGTTCACCCATGCTTCTTCCTCCACCTGGTCTGGGTCGTCATCGCGGGCTCCATGGGGTGGAGCTGACCACCAACCTATGGCAAATTCCTCCGGGGCATCTCTTTCCTCCCGGGCAATCGTCACCATCGGACAAGCTTCTTCATGGGGCACTTCCAACGGTTCCATATCTCTGGGAACGGTCCCTCCCATGGCATCACCATCCTCTCCTTCCTCCATCGAAGTCCATCCTTTCAGCAGGGGGTCTTGCGCCAGGATCTTCTCTTCCTCTTCCCCGAAGGCGATCGACTGCGAACACTGCTCCACATCCTGCAAATCTGGTTCTTCAGGCATGGCTAACACTTCAGAGTCTGGATTCTTCTCCACAGACTCCGGCGCCAGGTGCCGACTTTCTTCCTCAGCGTACTCCCTCTTTTCCGCTGGCACTTCACGATACCCAGGGCACTCCTGTTCCAACCGTCTAGGTTGAGGACTCTGCCAACCTCGGGAACTTCTGGGCTTCTTTGCCACTGGGTCTTCACGCTCTTCCTCAATGCGTGGTTGCTTCACCTCCTGGTCATTCACGTCCGCCTTCAACGGGAACGAATCTTTTCCAGAGGACTTCTTCTCTGGGCACAACATCGCCATGGTATCTTCACAGGTGCACTCATGAGTCCAGCGTCCCTGCCGCCAACATTCCAAGCAGGGGGGCTTCCACGTGAACTCCGCTGGTGTTACCATGACCACCTTCTTCACACGAGCGCCTCTCTTCTTCGGGGCTGGCACCGACGAAATAGGCACCTGTGAACTCGCTTCAAACAGGCTCTTCCGCTCCATTTCTCTGGCTTCTATCTGTCGTTTCTGGACTCCGCCATCAGGGGTCATCCACTCTTCATCCATCAGGTCTGAGTCCCCGTATTTCCGTCGTGGTTTAGTCTGTGGCCTCTCTGTCCACTTGGTCTTCGGCGGCCAGTCCCCAAAAGGACAGTCCGGTCGCAGATGTCTCGGATCTTCACATAACTCACACCGGCCAATGTCATCTTCACTATACGGCTCCTCCCATGGGCAGCTATTATCCTTGTGTCCATACTCCCCACAGAGCTTACAACGGGGCTGCTTCTTCACCGGGACCTTCTGTCGACGCGCTGGAACGACATCCTGGACCTTCTGGATCGCCTGCCGGCGGACTTCTTCTAGTCTCGTCAGCCATCTGTCGTAGGGACAATCACTGGTGAAGTGTCCGACCTGTTGGCACATCCTACAGGGGGTGACGGCAGCCTTCTTGCGCCCCTTCTCCCGGCGCTCTTCTTTGGCTCTCTGTATCGACCGTTCCACCATCGTCCTAAATTCTTCTCCTGTCACAGTCGCCCATCCGTCGTCGTCAACCACAGGGGCTTGGATCGGTTCCGACGCAATCCGCTGGGGGGTCTTCCTGGGGACGTTCCACATCGTGTCCGCGGTGCGTATCCTGCCGACTACGCCAAATGTGAGATGGGTGTAGGGGCGGTGCGGTGTGGTGCCTGCTGCCGTGCAGGTGTCGTCGGACCACTTACCTGGCGCCGCACCCTCTCACCTTCAGGCCGTGCCAAATCACGGTCCTGGAATTCTCCGGCACCCGGACACGAACACCTAGGAGGAAGGAGAGTAGTTGAGAGCTGTTCCTCCTGGACGAAGACCGATGTGCCCTCCGTCCCGCGACGTCTCTACAGTGGCACTCTCCGGGCTCCGGGAAACATCATCATCGGCGCACTGCCTCAGAGCCCGGAGTGTCACCTATTGGCACTTGCGCACCTAGGTGAGGCCTTGACCTTACACGGGGTACAAGGTCCGCGTACGCCCTGGATGGAGGAAGGAAGGGAGATAGGCAGGAACACACAAACAAACAAGACGACACTCACCGTCCTTACTCTTGTACTGCGTCCGCACTCTTGTACTTTAACCCACGGTTCTCCTCACAGGTCCCTGTAAGGAGACAAACACCAGACCCGTGCAGAGCCTAACAAACCTAAACGTGGCACGACTACATAACTACAACACAAAGCCCTAGAACTGACTAAGTGTGTGTGGTGCAACACAACTATGAGAATCTAAACAACTTTGCTCTGCACGGACAACATACAATACAGTACAAGACCTTACCAACCAACTGCTCCTTTAACCTCTGCCTGTATTCAGATGTACTCCCTTCCTGGCTAGAGCTGGCCAGCGTATGCTCACTCTAAATCAGTACCAGTTAGCTACTTCAATCCCTCCTAACTGACGGCTCAGGCCTAGTGCCTGTCTGGGTCCACAGGCCTAGTGCCTGACTGGGGCACAGGCCTAGGGGCCTGATTCAATTAGCCCCCCGAACTATGGGGGCCTCGGGCCTTACGCCCGGCTACTGTGCAACGGGCCTAGTGCCCGGCTATCTGGGTCACGGGCCTGATGCCCGGCCTATCGGGCCAGGGGCCACGGGGAGGAGGCCCAGCACAATACCAAAGGGCCAGGAGGGCCCAACAATCAAGTGGCCACGGGCCAAGAGGGCCCGACTACAATTCCCACAGGCCGGAGGGGCCTGAAAATACCCACGGGCCTAGTGCCCGACTCCCGGTGGTCAAGGGTAGGGGGTAGGTGGCCTGGGACCGCCTACCTGGGGTTGGGAGAGGCCGCGGGGGGGAGCTTCCTCAGCTCTGATGCTTTCCACCCCCGCTGGCCTCTCCGTGGGCGGCAGCCATCTTCTTTCTTCTGCCGCTGGCCTGTCCTGGCCAGCGGCGTCGCCGTTTCCGTTCTTCTCCCAGGAGGCGCCGGAGATCTTCTTTCTTGATCCCGGCGTCTTCTCTCTGCAGCGGCCGCCGGAGCTCTTCAATCCGTCGCCGCTGTGTCCTCTCTCCTCCGGCGTCTTCTCGCTTCAGCCGGGGCGCTCCTGCGCTCCGCCGGCGTGGGACCTTCCTCCTCGTTCGCCTCCCGGCGGCGTCTGACGTCAGACGCCGGGGGCGGGCTTTTGGACGGCGCGGCGAGCGCTGATTGGCTCGCCGCGGCCGTCTGTCATTGGCCGCCGATTCGGGAGCCATGATTGGCTCCCGAACGGCGGGAGATTTAAACTGCCGCGAGCGGCGCTTCGCCGCCCGCACTGTCAGCGCTGGGATCGGTGCTTTGATCCCAGCGCTGTTCCTCCTTGTTGCCGCCTGCACTATTGGCACAGGGATCAAACAGCTGATCCCTGCGCCGGGGAAGGTGGTGTCCCGTGTGGGACCCAGCCCTCTCTCTCCTCGTCTCTGCTGCTGCTCCGGTGCTGGGAGCAGGGGAGCTGTCCCAGCACCGGGGCATATCATTACACTAGCGTGACCTGGAGGTTGAATTGCCAAGGCCTCATCCATATAGAGACCTGCCTTTGAGGTTCCCAGAAAATACATTAAGGACCAGTTTACTGTTTAAGGGTCTACATCAGAATCCCTGAAGTAATAGTGCCACCCGGTGGCCCAAGAGTGAAAGTACAGCCTTTGTTATAACTTGAAGAGAAGACCCTTATTAGTCAAAGTGTGATTTTCTCCCTGGACGCTAACACGGTGCACCGGTTCCGTTCAAGACTGGCCGGCCCTAGTAATAGAGAGTACCCGGGTACTGCAGGTTAGCATGTATTGTGATTATTGTTCATTATTGCTGAATTATTGTTGGATTTCTGCATTGTGATTATTGTGTGCTGTTGAAGTGCTTATTTTGTGCTGAATACTGGAAGGTTGGTGCCCCTTGTTACAGACCACAGAATAAAAGGGTCAAAATTGATATTTGTTGTCCATCTTTCCTTGGTGTCCATTACGTGGAAGTGAGAAGACTCCTGACCAAATAGGAAGAAGACTGGGTGTGAATTGGTTTCGGCACCTGCAAGCCAAGGTAATTGTGTTCCCATTGCCGGTGGTTACACACTCATTATATCCCACATTGATTATTGCAATAGTTTCCTAACTGGTCTTCCCAAGAACAGACTCTCGCCACTGCAATCCTTTTTAAATGCTGCTGCTAGGCAGATCTTCCTAGAAGATCTGCTCTGCCAGTCCCTCCATTGGTTACCTGTGTTTACTTCTACTCACATATAAAGCTATTAACCATACTGCACCAGCTTATATCTCTTTACTTATCACAAAATATCTCCCATCTCGACCACTCCACTCTGCACAAGATCTGCGTCTCTCTTCTGCACGGATCATCAGCTCCCATTCACTATTACTGGACTTTCATCGGGCTGCTCCCATCCTATGGAATGCCCTTCCACGCACAATAAGGCTCTCCACTAGCCTCCAAACTTTCAAGTGTTCCCTGAAAACTCACCTCTTCAGGCAAGCCTATCATATTTAAGTTCCATATGCATAACCCTCTGAGGCACTTATGTACCTTCCCTTCTGGACCTACAAGCTATGCTATTACTGGTGCCTGTCCTTGTATATACGCCTATATCCCTATAGATTGTAAGCTTGCAGCAGGGCCCTCCTACCTCCAAGTCTGTCTATTGTTACCCAGTTTTTTTTATCTCTGTTTACAATTGTAAAGCGCAACGGAATCTGGTGAGCTATATAAGACACTGTAAATAAATAAATAAAAATAGGTCAACAGTCAAAAAGTTGATATGGGGTTTTCAGGGTTTTTTTTGAGCCGACATGTGCCGACAGGCGGTATTTCATGCCCTACCATCTACTAGGGCATGGAAGGAGAATAGAATAGTGTGCCGAACCCGAAGCATGACGAGCGCACTTTTTTCCATGACGGACAAAAAAAGCCAGTGAAAATCCCATGTTGACCTTTAGACTATCAACTTTCCCAATGTCGACATAATGCTTGTGTCGACCTTTTGACCCTGTCGACCTTAGTTATGTCAACATTTTTCATGTGTCGACCTTCAGTGGTCGACCCATTGTATGTCTACCCTAATTTGGTTGACCCAATAACCCATACCCCATCATTTGTGGTCTATAAGCAAAAGCAGCTAGTATTTACCCTGCATACAACGGTCGCAAAGTCATTGTTTGCACCAGCTCCGGGCCACCAGAATTAATTGTAAGTAGAAATTCAAAGATAATAATGAGACAAAAATCTGCCTTTTTATCTTCAGAGGCATCATACCTATGCAGTAATTACTGGTAAGTAACCATGCAGAAAGAACCACGTGCCCATTGTTGCACAATATTAATGTTGATTTTGGGTAGACTTAATTAGAGATGTGCGGCGGCCACTTTTTCGGGTTTTGGTTTTGGATCTGGATCTCCCTTCGTGTTTTGGATCTGGATTGGTTTTGGCAAAACCACCTTTGTGGGTTTTGGTTTTGGATCTGGATTTTTATGAAAAAATGCTAAAAATGGCTAAAATAACAGAATTAGGGCCTGCTTTTGCCCCTAAAGTATTATTAACCTCAATAACATTAGTTTCCACTCATTTCTAGTCAATTTTGATCACTTCAGACCTTACAAAATTGTTTTCATTTACTGTAGTTGGGCCAAAAGGGTATACCGAGGTAGCTGGATGACTAAGCTAAGCGACAGCAGTGGGCATCACATACATGTGGACCTTACACTTCCAACCTGGCACATCTTGGAAGCAGTGCGGCACTGCAGGGGCAGACAGGGTGGCAGTTTAATAAACTATCCCAAAAAAAGAGAAATGCTCTAAAGAGCAAAAAATACAAAGAGGTATCGGCCTTGTCATGACTGGTGGTAGCAGCTTCAGCACTTCTATCAGGTTGCTGATCTCCCGCTATTTCCTCCTCCATCATCCTCCAAAAATGTGTTTTTTATTTTTTTTATTTTTTTTTTAATTGCGTTTTTATTTACTTTTTTCCATACGTACATAAACAAACAGACAAAAAGAAAAATACATTACAGTCACAAACATACATCACAGCAGAAAATTATTATCACAAAACATTTTTCACGACCCACTCTTTTGGGATCGACTTCCCCAATTTATCAACTCGCCCTTTACAGAGCCATAATATTAACACAGACCCCGCACCCTGTCCCTCGTCCTTTCCCGAAAGGAATATCAATCCCTCCTCACACCGCCCTCTCCTCTTGTTACGCCTGGCCCTTTCTACATCCCGATCCCCTTTCTAGACTTGCAGCCTCCTATTCCCGATCCCCCCCACTCACCACGATCACCCGCATTGCCCAATTCCGTACTTCCCCAATTTTATTTATTACTTTTATTTATTTTTCTTACTTTACACTGGACACAGTCTGTCACACTGGACACAGCCCCTTGGACACTGGACACTGCCCCTGGACACAGCCCCTGGACACTGGACACAGCCTGTCACCCTGGACACAGCCCCTGGACAATGGACACAGCCTCTGGACACAGCTCCTGTACACTGGACACAGCCGTCACACTGGACACAGCCCCTGGACAATGGACACAGCCTCTGGACACAGCTCCTGTACACTGGACACAGCCATCACACTGGACACAGCCTCTGGACACCGCCCCTGGACACAGCTCCTGTACACTGCACACAGCCGTCACACTGGACACTGCCCCTGGACACTGGACACAGCCCGTCACCCTGGACACAGCCCCTGGACAATGGACAAAGCCCGTCACCCTGGACACAGCCTCTGGACAATGGACACAGCCTCTGGACACCCCCCCTGGACACAGCTCCTGGACACTGCCCCTGGACACTGGACACAGCCCCTGGACAATGGACACAGGCCGTTACCCTGGACACAGCCCCTGGACAATGGACACAGCCTCTGGACACCGCCCTGGGACACAGCTCCTGTACACTGGACACAGCCGTCACACTGGACACTGCCCCTGGACACAGCCCCTGTACAAAGCTCCTGTACACTGGACACAACCCCTGTACACAGCCCTGTACACTGGACACAGCCCCTGTACACTGGACACAGCCCCTGTACACTGGACACAAACCCTGTACACAGGCTCTGTCACACTGGACACAGGCCCTGTCACACTGGACACAAGCCCTGTCACACTGAACACAAGCCCTGTCACACTGAACACAGCCCCTGTACAGCCCCTTGTACACTGGCCACTGCAGCCCCTGTACACTGGACTTGTGTACAGGTGCCCCTGCAGACCCTAATCGAGTGAGCAGCAGCAAAATAATATATTATTATTATAGCACAGCACAGAGCACAACCACCCTCTTCCCTCTCCTATGCTGGAGTAAAGATGGCGGGGCGCGCATGCGTCTTATATAGAATCCAGATCCCGCGAGAATCCGACAGCGCGATGATGACGTTTTGCCTCGTTTTCGGTCTAGAATTTAGGCGTGAACTCCCGAGCCGGCTCGGATCCAGACTCGGATCGCGATATTCGGATCTGTCGGATCCCGGAGATCCGGACCCGCTCATCTCTAGACTTAATATAAGAAACAAATAATCTAGCAAAGGTTTAACTGTCTATTAACCTGCAATACTATACGGAACCATTTGGGGGCAGCACCATTTCACATTTCTGGACATCAACAATATTTAAAGAGGCAAATGAAGTACTTTCTCCTTGTCATATATAGCTAAATACTGCTATAATATTACCTTTTGAGAGTTTTACTTGCACATTCGCAGCTATGTAGATGTTCATTGATTTCCAAAAATTAGCTACTTTTTGAGCATGCACTGCAAAATGAAAAGCAAAACACCTTTCCAGGAAAGCCTACATCTGTCATCCTTACGGAAGGAAGTTCTACAGAGACAGTATGGATCCTGAAAAAAGCATTGATAAGAGCACAAGAAATTTCTGAAATGATCTCCCTGATCCTAAATACTAAATTGTCAGGGCTGCCTCATTCCTCTCATCCACTGATACAGATAAGGCAGAATGGAGTTTAAGGCTGAGGCCGGTATCCTATCAGTTCTGATCCTTTTCTAGCTGATGAAACTGAAAAATGACCCACAATCATGCAATAACACTTGGCATACAGTAGGTTCCCGATCCCATGTGTTATCACGGCTCAAAGGGCGGTTGAACGCAGATTATTGCTGCAGCTAATTGGATACTGGCCTAATTTTTTGCAGTAAAATTGTTTCTCCATGCTAGAAATGGCCATCGTTGCCATTGCCATCGATGGCAATTCTGCAACAGGCCATCGATAGTGCTAAACTATGCAATGGATGACCATCCATATTTTTACATATCTATGGTCATCCATTGTGTTTGATTGATAGGCATGTAGGCCAATCAAAACACGGGGGCGGGGCTTCAAGGGAGTCAGGGGGCGGAGCTATGCTCAGTGTCCCGGCACTTTGAAAAAAATAAAAAGCAAAACATCGTTTGTCTGTTCCATCGATGGAGGGAAACCATCTGGTTCTCCCCCATCGATGGCAAAAGTATTGGACATCGGCCATGAACCATCGATGATTTCAAATCTCTATTAGAATCAACATTTTTAGAATTGTTGACTAAATCACATGCAGAGTTGTCAGTACAGAGATGGCACCAATACACAGATCCAGTCATGTTTGAATAAGTGCACACAATAGGTCCAGAGAACCAGATACCAGAGACCTTCCGCAGTCATAATGAGGATCATAATGACCCTAACATGGTAAAATGGATGGACTCCTGCTGCAAACACAAGAGATCAAGGAGTCAAAATTAATTTTCACCGATTTAAAAAGAATTATGTAATACAATTTACTCACTGTATTTGGCAGGAGTGAGAATATTCATTATCTCTTAAGAGCCTGTTTCAGATTTGTAAATACTGGTTTACATGTTTCTGTAACAGTCTCATTCATTATTTGGGGCCTGATGGGGCTGCTTAGTATTAAACAAACTTGTGAACGGCTTGCAAAGAGGAATCTGATCAGTCTCTGGCTGTTCTGCTATCATTAGAGTGAGTGGCAAGAAAATAACCTAAAATCTTGTCAATGAAACTGTGTCATTGTTGCCTACCCTCCTGCAGGAGACTCCCTGAAATAGCAGTAATCTCCCTCTCTCCCTCATTAGTCTAGCAATCTCCCTCATGTTACCTAGCCCACATTATGTAGCTGTTACATTTTTGGGGAAAAAAAGGAATGAGAGATAGACACAGTGGCGTAACTAACATTTTTGCACCCCCCCCCCCCTCCGACGAGCCCTACCCGCCCTCCCGCCCAAGTAAAGTTAAGCACCCCCTTACCCCTCTGCATGCCGCCCCCGCATTCCAAGTCCTGCGGCGCAGATATCCTCCTGGCTCCGTCTCCTGTAGTTCTAATGAAAAATGACAGCACAAAATGGCTGCCCCCTAATAGCAGACAGTTTTTAAGGATGCTAGAGGAGGCCGCCGCCTGCTCTTACATTCCTAAAGAAACTGTCTGCTGTATGGGGGCAGCCATTTTGTGGTGTAATTCTTCATTAGAACTGCAGGAGACGGAGCCAGGAGGATATCTGAGCCGCGGGACCTGGAATGCGGCGGCGGCATGCGGAGGGGTAAGGGGGGTGCTCCACACAGAGACACGTAACTATAGCCCCGCAGACCGGTCCCCACAGTTACTCAGCGCCTCCCCGCCACAGCGGTGGCTGCGGGGCTATAGTTACGCCACTGGATAGACACATTTACATTGAATCAACAGCACCATTTCCCAGCATTGGTGATAAAACACAATGATACCTATGGCTACATGCAGGCCTTGTGGCCATTTATATGGAATCACATGTAATACACAATAGATGAACAATCCCTGACACGTATCATTGACTTTTCATTACCAAGTACAGTAGCTCTTACTAACTGCTTTGGGGCTCATCTACATTTGTATATAAGTAATTTTAAAAGATTCCTCCCAGATGTAGCAGTACACGCCCACGTTTCTAGGGGCCACATTCACAATCTCTTTTCACAATGTCTCCATATGTGGAATTAGACATACCCCTCAATCGGGCGCTGTGAAAAAAATTCTACTACCAACTATAATCTCCCTGAAACTAGTTTTCAAAAGTAGGCAAGTATGCACTGAGTGCCAGCATGCTGTTGCATGAATGGGCATGCTGGCTTTTATAGTTGACCACAGATAGGGGAAGGGCCCTATTGGTGTCAGTAGAGGGGTTGTTTTCCAAGGAAACCACATTTTTGTAGGCCCAGTTCTTCTGAACAGGGTTAGTGTGGTTGACCTTATGGAATGGTGTCCCTTGCCTAGACTGTGTTTTGTTTAGCTAATTTTTTTAAATAATCTCTTTCAATCCAATTTGAGCCAATTTTTTTTGATAGTGTTGATAATATTTGAACTTTTGATACTTGTGTAATAACACGGCACCCATTAAGTATTTAATGTACTGTCCTATTCAGCTTAGTAGGATTGCATTGCATCGCATTCGATTTGCGTGCAATGCGATTTGCGTGCAATGCAATGGTACTTGTGCAGTTTCACGGCACTCCTGCCCGCGGATCGTATCTGACGCAAATCGCATGCGATTTGATCGCGTGCATTGCGATGCAATTTAGGACACCCCCACTGTCCACGTTTAGCACACCCCCTACTATCCACGTCACCCCGAAGCTTGGCCAGTGGACGCAATACGCGTCCTTCCGACCTGTTCATACCCCCACTATCCACGTCGGCTTGGAGTTGATTTTATAAAGTGTGGCGAGCCACCGAGCCCGAAGCGTGGCAGGCGGATGCGGAAAATTAGCCTGAAGCGTGGTGAGCACAGTGCGCTCCAAAGATTACTTGATGTGTATTCCAAGTCCCCCTCGCGGGGCTCGCTGTGCTTGCCACACTTTATAAAATTAACTCCACGCCGATGTGGATAGTGGGGGTATGAACAGGTCGGGAGGACGTGTACCGCGTGCGCTCGCCACGATTCGGGGTGACGTGGATAGTGGGGGGGTGCTAAGTAATAGTGGGGGGGTGCTAAATCGCATCCACGCAATCAAATCACATTCGATTTGCGCGCGATGCGATCCACGGGCAGTGGCACCGTGAAACTACACAAGTACCATCACATTGCACGCAAATGCGATGCGATGCAATCCGACTATGCCTACTACGTTGCGCAGACGGGCGCCATGATAATACACAAGTACCAAACTTTTTTATCAAGTGAAATATAAGGGGCAAAACAATTGTAAGCTGCTTGGCCACAATGTGCTGATCCAGAACTGTGCAACACATCCAGCAACATCACTAGCTTCTCCTCGCATCCCGTGGCAAGACCTCCATAATAGACACAAATGTGTTCATGTCTTCTGATTAAATCAGCTCCATAGTTGTCACACTCAATGCAGGCACTGGCTCTAAGGAGAATGACCAAGCTTGGTATTCATCTGGGAATAGCAAAGGTAAGCAAACTGAATAGAAAAGAATAGACTGGTCAGGGGCTCTCTATTCAACAGAGATATATGCTAGAAATGCAAGTAACTGTCCTTTTTTATTAAATATATACAATATTATGCAAGTTTTTGTTTTCCTTTTTAAAGGATCTGTCTATCTATTTATCTATCTTATAAAAATTATGTTTTATTTATTATCAGTTTCTTATATAGCGCACACATATTCCGCAGCGCTTTACAGAGACTACTTGAACATTCAAATCAGTCCCTGCCCCCGTGGAGCTTACAATCTATATTCCCTACCACATGTACACACACAGACATTCACTCTAGGGTTAATTTTGGTTGGAAGCCAATTAACCTACCAGAATATTTTTGGATTGTGGGAGGAAACCAGAGTACCCAGAGGAAACCCATGCAAGTACGGGGAGAATATACAAACTCAACACAGGGCCATGGTGGGCAGTACGGATGGTGTAATGGTTAGCATTACTGCCTAACAGCACTGAGGTCATGGGTTCTATTCCCACCATGGCTCTAGCTGTGCGGAGTTTGTATATTCTCCCTGTGCTTGTGTGGGTTTCCTCCGGGTACTCCGGTTTCCTCCCACAATCCAAAAATATACAGGTAGGCTAATTGGCTCCCAACAAATTAACCCTACAATGTCTGTGTGTGAGTGTACATGTGGTAGGGAATATAGATTGTAAGCTCCACTGGGGCAGGGACTGATGTGGACGGTCATATATTCTCTGTAAAGCGCTGCGGAATATGTGTGCGCTATATAATTAACTGGAAATAAATAATGGTGGGAATGGAACCCATGACCTCAGTGCTGTGAGGCAGTAATGCTAACCATTACACCGTCCGTGCTGCCCCAACTGTTTTAGGGCAGCATATACAGTATCTCTGTTGAATACAGTGCCCCTATCAGAGTCTCTTTTCTCTTTAGTTTTTTTTACTACTATTAACATTGTTTGCCAGTTATTCCAGAGATTTTCAATTTCTACATACATACCTTTACCTAATTCCATATCATGTGCAGTTTTCCCTACATCTTTTGTTTAATAACAAAGGTAAATCACATTCATATTCAAATGCTAATGATGACTTATTTGACAATGTGCAGTTACAGTATGCTGCTAACTAAGCTGTACTAAATGCCAGAATCCCTTACAAATAGCAGATAATATGAACAGACAATGGGCAGTATTCAATGAGGCTGATTCGCCATGTTTTATGGCGATTTTGTGCTATTTTCGTGCTGTACGGCGATTTTTTGACTAAAACGGTGAATCACCCTATTCAATGACCAGATGGCGAATACATTTCAAGGTTTTTATCGCCATGATTCACCGAGTAGCAATCGCTATCTTTTTATGATGAAGTTGAATGTGAACTTTTAAAATAAAGTGTTTTGTTTTTTATATTTGGTGTCAAAAAATCAGGAATTTTATTCTGAGGAGGGGCATGCTATTTTTATTCATGTGCTGTAAGCACATGAATATATATTTAATAAAAAAAAAAAATATATATATATATATTTTTTTTTTTTTTTTACACAGCAGCCAGCAGGGGGCCGGGAGCCGAGCCGCTCATTAGATATTCATATAGTCACTGCACCCGATCATTACATATGCACGATCGGGTGTAGTGAATACCCGGTCCCCTGTTGGCCATCCCGGGGGGGCTGCCTGGCTCCCGGGGAGCCCACCTCCCCCCCACAAACGTTCTGGGGCAGGCAGAGAGACTTCCATCTCCATGCCTGCCGCCGTCCTCAGGCTCCCTGCGGCATCACCGCAGTAGTTAAAATTCGCCGGTCAGGGGCAGTGAGCCCCTGACTCGTTGAATACTGGAGCCGGCGAGGTTCCGGAACGCGGCAGGCAGTGGCGAATGTGCAGCGAATCCTAAACAGGATTCGCTGCACATCGTCAAAATTCCCATTGAATACTGCCCAATGTTTCCAATGTACTAGTAAATATATTGCCAATACAAATGTATGTACTGCAGCATATAGAATTAGTTTTAGTTTTATAGATTGGCTGCTATAAGTGTAATTACGTGTCTGTTTTCCTCCAATTATCTGATTTATTGGGATGTACTGTACAGTACACACAGACTATTTTGGTGTCCCAAAATAAATGGTGCAGAGTCATAAAATACTGAGACGTGAGTGTGGTATGGTTCCTCAACCAGCAGCTGGCTGACAACTTTTAGACTGGGGGCAAATGCATAAGTTTCCCTGACATTTCTACCTGCGCGTAGCAAGGGAAAACGCAGGATTATTAGAGGGGGGATTCCAAATGTAATAAAAAAATCTCCCATTGGAATAAGTACGGGAGTCTGGGGGAGTGGTAACAGCCCTGAAAATTGGTCTTTTTATACATTGGATACTTTATGGAATACAGTATTAATATTTAACAGTACATATGGTCTATAATATGGGCTGTTTTAAACATTTAAATAAGATAAGCGGTCAGGAAAAGGTTAAACATATCATAATAAATACTTAAACATAATAGAACCAGTACTGTACTTTTTAAGCACACAATCTCCCACTTCATGGTAAGGCTCCTGTCTCTTCCTCCTGGCAGATACTCTCTTGTTTAGACATCAGATCCGCACATACAGTAAATGTGGTAGAAGAAGCTGGTACACTGGGCATGTGCAGAAGCTCTGCTCTGTCTCTTACACTGCTTGATGTGGTGGTAGCTCTATTGATCGTATTATATACCAGTGCTATTGTTCTCATAATTTAAGGCATTTGCCAAGAGGAGGGGGTTTCCAGGCAACCAGAAATTGTGCATTAATGATGATTGTGATTAGTAGAACCTTTGGATAGGGCATGGGTGTGGCACAAATTGTAGAAGATCTTGCATACATACACACCAGGGCTGCACTGAAATATGGCACATTAATCCATTCCCTTTACTATTGTGCATTTTGGTTAACTTTGAATGTGGCGACATTCTGTGTTAAGAGTTGTTTAACTTTGCACAACCATCAGGAATCCATCATAACTTTTAGATATTACATTTTCTTTCTTTTTTCCATGTATGAGGCATATACTTAATGTTCCTTTATATCAAAGCCTGGAGAGAAATTGAGATTGAGTTTTAGCAATTTTAAACTGGTTTACAATAAATGGTGCTCCAACCAATCAAAATCCAAACTTTTGTGTGAAAAATAATAGTGAGGAGCTGATTGGCTGAAGCACCATTTATCATACACAATGAGTTTTAAGGAGCTCCTGGCCATGTCTATGCCTGCCCTAGCACAGGACAACTTAGGGATCCTGCTAGACAATTTTAAGATCACTTTGCCAATGAGGGAATTCACCCCTGGCTTGTCCCAGCGCAGCACACAGCAGCGTGTGATGGGCTTAGAAGGGGACTGCTGCATCTGAGCAGGATAGAAGTGTTACTGGTGGGTAGAGAGGAATTGCCCTGATCGCCTGGATCCACCCTAAGCAGCGGGAACTTTAACCAATTCATTGGTGTGGTTGATATATGACTGGCAACACTTAAAAGATACATTCTTTAAGCAACACACGCTACGTTTTGTGTCCCAAAGTAAACATTCCATGGAACAGTTTGAAAATAATGGTCATCTACTGAGATTATACTAAAATAATGTCTTCCCTCATTAGCCCATGATGTAGAACATATAAACATGGTTCAGAACCCAAGTAAGTAGAGACAAATGTATATGTTCTATAAACCATGCAGAGGAAGAGGTTAGGAGGACATACGGAGAATGAGATAAACGAAATGGTATTTTGCGACATAGGCCTCCGTATATGTTTTTCTAGTTGGTATGTGCAGTGAAACAGTAAAGTAAACTGACATTGAGGTCTTTGATGTTTAACCCTGGACGATGTTCTTATGCAAAACCAATTGTGACCAGAGTTTGTACAGCAGAATTTCTCTTGGACGGTAGCAAAGTCCTGGTGCGTCCATAGAGAAGGAGTTCTAGGATACAAGTGGAACTGAGGAGGTGAGCTTACATTTCACACATGACCTGTTCTACTACCATGAGAACAACTTTTTAAGTATATTATGGCCACTACCAATACATAACTATGTAGCCACCTCTATTTGTATAATGCTGAAGCAATTTTCTTCTCTCGCCATTTTACATTCTGCATTTTAAATACATCCACAGGCATTCTAGATTCCAAATACATAAATATGGGTTCTACAGTTTATCTTGGGGGAAAATAAGGAATTTGTTAGGAATATTCGGTTTCTGTGTGATCATACATTGAGCGTATTATTGGATAATGTCTCTGTCATTTCTCCGTGTGTTGGTCTAGGCTCCAGGGTGAACGTGTTAATCATGAGTAAGTCGCCTTTCCAAGTCTGTGCCTTGGTCCTTGCCGTGGTTGGAACTATTTGCACCATTGTGTCCACTGTCTCCAGTAAATGGAAAACTTCCAGCAGCACTAGTTCTATCATCACCTCTGCCTCGATATTTGAAGGGCTGTGGATGAATTGTGTGGGCACCTCGGTGGGATCTGTGCAATGTAAGAGGTTTTCGTCTATCTTCAGTCTGGCCAGTAAGTGTTGTATCTGTTGTTTCTAACATTATAGTAATATGTAAATCATGGTATTGTATGCAACATATATATTTTCATTTATGCTATTTATGTATGCTAGTACATGCTAGTATGCTAGTTGTAGTATATATCAAGGTTATAAACCCAACATTTTTAGTGGCTATTTATTTTTTATGTGATTTTTTTTAAAACTTAACATGAAAATGTTTTAAATACCCAGTATCAGCATAGAGATTATGGGGATCAGATATTGGAAATGTGGGCTTCACAGCTAACGGAGTTTAGCTTCCCACACATTACTATTATATTACTGTTGTTGGCAACCAGTGTTTATTAGATCCAGTGCTACGATATGTGGTCTTTAGGTTGGGATACGGTCAATAGGTCTAGCAGCATTAGGTCGACACCACTAGGTCAACATGCATGAAGGTCTACATGACTGATGGTTGACATGCAGGAAGGTTGACAGTCAAAAGGTCGACATGGGGTTTTTCAGGGTTTTTTTGAGCCGACTTGTGCCGACAGGTGATATTTCATACCCTACCGTCCATTAGGGTGTGAAGGGAAAATAAATAGTGCAGAGCGCAGCGAGCCATGCGAGGGGACGCTGTGCTACGTTTCAGTGTCCATGTTGACTGTGTTGACATTTGGGTAAAAAAAGGTGAAAAACAACCATGTCGACCTTTATACTGTTGGCACATGTCAGCTCAAAAAAAAGTTGGAAACCCATGTTGACTTTTTTACTGTCGACAAAGCTATTGTCAATGCTTGTGTCGACCTTCCAACCCTGTCGACCTATTGAATGTGTCGACCTAAACCACATCGGCATTCAATAGTTGACCCAATGCACGTCAATAGTTGACCCAATGCATATGTGTCAACCTAAAGGGTATGGATCATTGGATAGACAACAACTAGGTCGACAAGCTTTAGGTCAACACCACTAGGTCGACATGCATGAAGGTTGACATGACTGAAGGTCGACATGCAGGAATGTCGACATGACTGAAGGTCAAAAGGTCAACATGGGTTTCTCACTTTTTTTTTGGGTGCCGAAAGGCGGTATTTCATACCCTACCATCCACTAGGACGTGGCATGAGCAATGCGAGGGGACGCTACACATTGACGATGTCCAGGTCGACAAAAGATGAAAAACCCATGTCTTAGCCATGTCGATCTATTCCATGTGTCGACCTAAGCCATGTTGACCTTCAGTGGTCGACCCAATGCATGTCGACCTGATATGGGTAGCCAGGCCCTATGACCCATACCCAGTGCTACAGCTGTATTTGCTACAACAATGGGCCCGATTCATACCCGATCGCACAGTCGCTAATTAGCACTGAGTTAATGTGATCGCTGTGTGACTGGATATGTACGGCTACACGTCTATTCGCAGCCATGCGAATATGTCCAATACCCCTCGTACCAGGCTCACCATCTAATGAGTTTTATCTGGGTCCTGGACTTACAGTACTTGGCGGTACAATGGAAAAACGACGGACGTCACACACCCTCGCCTTAAATGCTCGGACATGCCTAGCATTTCCCCGGAAACTCGCAGCGGTTTCCGTGACACACCTGCATTTTTCTTAGCACTCCTACTAAGGGACGGTATCCACCCCTAGACTCAAACTTCCTGTCAACAGCCTGGCAAATGGCGTGCGTATAGAAAAAGTTTTCGTCGCAGGATGACGCATTAACCATAACCATGAGTAGTGTATCGTTAATCGTTCGTCATGCAAATTCCCAGCTGTGCAATCCGGTCTGAATTGGGCCCAATATTTGGAATTAGAATTATAAGGCTTTTATGGAAAAAACTACTGTTTCATATTAGTATTAATATTATTTTAAAACAGAACCTTTATTGAATATTATTCTGAGCTTCATGTATCAAATCTTCCGATCACAGAAAAGAAAAAAAAATTACGTTCTAGGCCATGAATATAGAAAGCTAATAGCTGGCACCCAGATACAATATTACATTTGTTTTCATGAACCTTTCAAGTAAATAGAGAGAAAGGGTGACTGTATCATTACCTATTGGTACTTTTCTAAAAGCCTATAGAGGCATACACACGGTTCGATGCGGGGCCGTCTATATCGACTCGATATTGACAGCCGCGGGAACCCAGCAGATGCCGGCATCAAAGAGGAGGGAGGGATGGACAGACGGACGGTGCAAGGATGGCGCATGGGGGGAGGGGATGCTGCATAGAGCAGATGCTTCATTGTCAGTCAGTGTCACGTGCCCACAATGTGCCAATGATTCCAGAAGCTAGCTGCTTCATTGGCTTATACTCAGGGCCGGTGTAAGGTTTAAGGTTTATTGGCACCCTAGGCAAAACTTCTAACAAGTGCCCCCCCCCCCATATGCCACCAATACCCACTTTCCAACCCCTTAAGGCAGGGGTGGGGAACATTTTTGTTCCAAGGGCCATTTGTATGGGGAAAAAATCCTTCGGGGGCCATCTCTTACAAATTTTCCTGCAGCCACCCCACGCGCTGGCGGCTACCGCTGAATAGGCCTTACATAGGTCTCCGGCTGCTGTTGATTATGAGGAATCTCGCCAGAACTACCGACCTCTCGCGAGAATTCTCCTGCACTTGACTCCCGGCAAAGCCGCCGGGCGGGTGGTCGGGCCACTCAGACCGGCTACGGGGGCCACATATGGCCCCCGTGCCTGAGGTTCCCCACCCCTGCCTTAAGGCATACCTGCCTAACATTCCAGAATGGCAGGTAGGCTAAACAATTGTGAGGTCCTCCCAGCCCCCTGGTGAGGTGTGCAAGTGCCCTGCTTTCCCTGGAGGCCCCCCACACCCTCCCCTTTGCCACCCACAACAGAGTACAAGGAGGAGGGGGCAGCAAGTAGGGAAGTATGCCTCAAGGCAAGGTATAGGGGTGAGATCTTAGAAGTT
Source organism: Crinia signifera (assembly GCF_055691185.1). Taxonomy (NCBI): domain Eukaryota; kingdom Metazoa; phylum Chordata; class Amphibia; order Anura; family Myobatrachidae; genus Crinia; species Crinia signifera. Next base: position 280,763,447 of record NC_139219.1, read on the forward strand.
CCACAGCCGCCACCTGCATTAAGTACAACAAGGATCCTTATAGACATCCTTAATTTTTTGATAGGCAGACTTGGTGGCGCCTTCCCGGGCACTGTAGGCAGCTGCCTAATAGTAGAGCCGGCCCTGCTTATACTAGCAGTTTGCCTAAGGAAATCATTGTTAGGGGGCACCCAAAACACTTAAAAAATGTCTTAATATCACTTATACAAAGTCTAATTTTTACGTCCCAATGGTACAAGCACATATTGAGCTACAGTCACTGATATGGTGGAGAAGCAGACAGCTGTGCCTCAGTGCCTTAATAACAGAGATGCATTGTGATGTGTGCGATGAGCTCTGACATCACATCTCGCCTCACAATCTGGGGATAAAAGAAGACGGTGTCCCCACTTTACATCTGCAACAGTAAGACGATTTGGGGTTGTGGGAAAAATACCTCAGGGTGGACGACTACCACCTCTCCGATGGAGGGGCATTGTACCTACAGGGGAAAAACTCATGTTGACCTTTTGACTGTCAACCTTCCCATTGTCAACTTAATGCTTGTATCAACATTCTGACCCTGTCGACCTTAACCATGTCAACCTATTTCAGGTGTCGACCTAACTCCTCTCTACCTAAATAGGATCGTCCTAATGACTGTATCCCATTCCTATGAAGGTCAACATACATTGAGTTGACCTCTGAAGGTCGTCAGGGCTTATGTCAACATCTGACATTGGTCGACATGGCTAAGATCGACAGTGTCGGAAGGTCAATACAAGCATTATGTCGACAATGGGAAGGTCAACAGTCAAAAGGTTGACATGAGTTTTTCATGTATTTTCGAGCCGACTTGTGCCGACAGGCGGTATTTTATACCCTACCATCCACTACGGCCTGGTGGGAGAATATAATAGTGTGCACCGTGCCCGAACCATGGCGAGTCATGCGAGGGTGGAGGAATACCACCTCTTCGATGGAGGGGCATTGTATCCAAAGGTGTAAGGGTGCCACAGAAGCTGCTGTTGCACCTGCAGAACATAAATAGGTGTCCTGTGCCTGTGTACAATCTCTGGGTGACCCTTCTCCCCCAAAACAGTGACTGCTGCACCTGTCCATGTCTCCAGGAAAATGGCCCCAGTTCCATCATTATTACCAGTGCGCCTACCCTGGCATCATTTGTGTTGCGGGAGCGGAGCAGGGTGGTGGTGGTGGTGGTGGTGGTGTGTTGTGGGAGCGGAGGGAATGGGGGGGTGTGTTGTTTTGCGGGTGCGGAGCCGGAGGGGGGGGGCCCGGACTGAGGGTCAGTCCAGGGCCCCAAAATTACTAGTGGAAGCCCTGGCCGCCAGCATTGCAGATTTGCCTCACAACATACAGAGATATACAGAAAATCAATGTTGTGTGCAAATGTACTAATCACATAGTTAATGCATAAACACTGAAAATGTCATTTACGGTAACTGTATGGCCAGAACCTCAGCTGTACGTAACACTGGACAATTTTGTAGAGTGGTGTGTCATAAGTGCCCGACAGTGGGGATTCCGATGGTCAGTATCCCGACATCGGAATCCGACTGCCGGTGTCCCGACAGGGGGGCGAGTGCAAGGAAGCCCCTTGCGGGCTCACTTCGCTCGCCGCGATTCGGGCTCGGTGGCTCGCTTCACTCGCCACAGGTTCTATTCTCCCTCTATGGGGGTTGTGGACCCCCAAGAGGGAGACTAGCCCCTGTAAGTCGGGATCCTGACTGTCGGCAGTTTAACAGTCGGGATTCCGACATCGGAGTACTGTCGGAATCCCAACTGTCGGCAGGTCATCCGGCACCCTTTCTAGAGAGGGCATCCAGCTAGGACGGAAGCTGTATTTCTAAATTTATCCTTTTACTTCTACTTTATTTTACATTTGAGCAACACTCAGTAATAATTGACTTGATTATCTTGTCAGGAAGGAAAACTAACAAAGACAAATGTTTAAAAGTTGCTAAATGTTTTAAATTGTGAGTGCTTTAGATTCTACCATAGAATCTTTAGTTTTAATTTGAACTTTTACACATTATAAAGATAAAATACTGTATATTGTATAGCATATGTTTTGAAACTTGCATAAAATATGTTTTTTAAAACTATGAATATATTACAAGCATCTTAAATATGTCAGGCTCAAATCTAGGTAGCAAAAATTAATTTAATATTACAGATTTACTGTTTCTTTCTGCTAAATGTATCTCGGGGGGAGCAGGGAATGCAGAAAACATCTGCAAATAAGGATTTTAAATTGCACGTTTCCTCCAACTGATGAATAGAAATTGTTTTTAAACAGTCTGAGACCCACGGGAATCACACAGATAAAACTGTGATGGGAGAAATTGAAACATGGGAATATATGGGGAATAGATAAATGATGTTTGCATTAACATTGTAAAAGCTAAAAGTATTGAGTAAGAAAAAAAATAATGGTGAATTTGAAACTCATTAGTAGGTATGCAAGGACATGATAATTTAACACAGAGCAAGAAGCCTGTTTGTCATAGTCATTACTGGTGAAGCTTAGCTTTATACTTTGTGTTATAACGGCACACAAGCCAGAGAGACACCAAAAGACTTACCACTCAGGTAAATAACATTTTTACTGCATTAAAGTGAAACAACTACGTTACACAGTGGGAGTCGGGGCCAGATTAACAATAGGGCTCCATTCATCCAAATAAAAATAGTCCCATCGTCACGGTGGCATGCCTTCCTGGCCACACTCAACCACAAATCATAATGATTAAAATTGTTTTTCTAATTTTCCCTCAAAATAATGCATTTTTATGTATTTAAGGAGAAGGTGGGGATCAGAGGCGTAACTCTGGGAGGCAATGGAGTCATCTGCCGCCAGGCTCCTGCTCCCAAAGGGGAAACCTCTCCTACCCTGCAAGTTTGAATCAGTTAATTAAAAGCTGTTGATATCGCTTCTGTGGCTGTTTCCCCATCCTAATTCATTTTTGCAAGTGTCCCACCCTGTATTAGAACCCATGGCCTGTCTAACTGGAGACAGACACCTTACTGATTGAGCTATATGGGGGGGCACCAATATTTATCTTACCTCCGGGCAACTGGGACGAACTTACGCCACTGGTGGGGATGATGGTGTAGGGTGTAGTACATGCCCATGTACTGTAGCTCTGGCCAAACCTACACAACACTGGCCACACCCATACAGCACTGGTCACAGCTCCTCCCCCTCCTGCTCCTGCTCCTTACTCCGGCCATGGTGGTTATGCACAGGTGCAGCATCTCCCCCCATTCTCCTTGAATAGATTTGTGTTTAAAACATAACATGTCATATGTGTGCCTCAGAAATGGAATCAAGATACAAATTCAGTGTAGCCTGATGTGCCCCTACACCCTAGAGATTCCAGGCATCATCATCAACACCATAATGAATGATGGTTTAATGTATTGTTTAGAAATGTTGGGGGCGTGGCTTGGCAGCCATCGAGAACGGCCGCATAAGCACTGAGCTCCTGCTCCATCGCCGGCCTGGACGTCTCCCACGCCGGTCACAGCACCCCAGTACCGGACCCAGACTCTCCTCTGATCCCCCCCAGTGCTCCGGTCACCTGCTGCCCCGTCCGCGGAGCCGGGAAGCGCTTTTAAGCGCTTCTGCAGGTTGCGGCCTAGGCGAGAGGCCGGAGCCGGGACCTCGATTTCGGACCAGACGCGGGCGCGCACCTCTGGAGCGTCCGCGGCGGCCGAGAAACAACACCCATCCACGGGTGACAGCCCGCCTAGACCCACGGACAGCCCGGGGAGACCCTGGACCCCCGACCAGACCCGCTCTCAGCACACAGACGGCGGCAGCCAGCTCAAGGCCGGAGGCGCCGCCATCTTGCCCAGCGCAGCACAGGGGAGAACCCCTGCACTAGCTCCAGCAGCACCCTCCGCCACAACAGTGAGTACCAGCTGGGCTCACCCCAGCAGCCTGGACCTCCCAGACAACCAGGGACTGCCCCACTGTACAGCCATATATCATAGAGGGGACCCCTATCCCCCCCGAGGGGAACCTGTACACTCCAGACCGGGACAAAACCCCCCCAGCACCCTGCCCCCCAGCTGAATCTCCTCACCAGCAACTACTTGTTCTGCAAACCCCAGAACCCCCTCCCTGCTGCACAAACTTACAGCCTCCTAACTGGGGGACTCCCCATCCCCCCCTCTCCACCTACAGCCCACGTCACCCAGCACTCCTAACTCCAGGAAGAGCCTCCTGATTCTATTCTAACATCTCAGCCACAGGCCCAGATGTGAACCTACAATACATTGGCTGCCACTCATCAACAGAATGGCCCTGAGGATACCATGACTCAGTAACCAGCTATAATCTCCTCCCCCCCCCCGGTACCACCACCATCTATCCATAGCAGCCTACTATCCTAGCAAGTGCTCTCAGACATCACCATGCCCGCCAAAAGGGGCAAACAAATAGTCCCCTCCAAAATCCAACTGCCCCACAAGAAAATCTCCCCATCACCCCCAGCCCAGGGGAACCCTCCCGCTCTGTCCCCCCACGCCAGGGAAGTACCGAAAGACCCAACCGCAACTCCTGGGATGGGTGGAGTAGACTTTGACTCAGACGCTCCTGTGACAATGAGATCCCTCTGTCAAGTCTTCTCGGCATTTCAAGCAGAGCTGACCAAAGACCTGAAGTCCGCAATCCGAGAAGTGAAGACGGAGCTGGTAGCCATAGGGGATAGGACAGACCAACTTGAACGCAGACTGGATGAACTAGTAGAGTCACACAACGACCTGATTGCCTCCTACGACAGTCAACAGAAAGACCTCGAACAGTTCAAGACCAAGATGGCGGACCTGGAGGACAGGTCCCGTCGCAATAATATAAAAATTAGAGGCATCCCCGACTCAGTAGCCAACTCAGAACTTGAAGACTTCGCCACTACCCTGTTCCGCAAACTCCTCCCCTCCGCAGACCCTAAAGACTTGCTGATTGACCGCATACACCGCCTCCCTCGCCCCAAAACGGTCTCCTCGGATCTCCCGAGAGACACACTCCTCCGAGTGCACTTCTTCCCCATAAAAGAGCAGATCCTGAGGGCAACCAGAGAGTCCAAGAATGCAGATAACCTGGGCGGCCTGCAGATCTTCCAGGACCTCTCTCCCGCGACGATAGCCAACAGGAGAGCACTTGCCCCCATCACAATTGCACTTCGAAACCACGACATACGGTACCGGTGGGGATTCCCAGTTAAGCTGCTAGTCTACCACGAAGACTCCACCTACGTGATCTCATCCCTAGACGCCGGGGTTAGACTCCTAATGGACTGGGATATCACAGTCACCAGCCCCAAGGAACCAAGACGTCAGAATCCACCGCAACAAGACTGGTCCACCACCTGAACCCCCCTGATATGTATACCCCGTATTCTCCATGGGTGAACCGGTTGCCTGCATCCCTGTGGTCCTCGCCACCGGGCCGGGACTTGACTGTTAAGTATCTAACCATGTTGACTTTCTTCATTCACAGGATGCACATCAACCCGGTTGTTCTGTTTTGAATTGTTTGGTTACGTTTTGCTAAGATACAAATGCTAGGTCCCTCCTTGTTGGACCCCGTATTTAGGTTTAAACTGTAGGTCTAGTTGCTGACCAGGTTACAGTGTTATATCTCCTCTTTATCGTTCACACTAGGTTTACATGTGAGTGGCGGCTGCCCGTTGCGCGACCCAAGCCACCACCCCGATGTTACCCATACTACTGCACCCCCCTCCGTTCTCCCCACTCTCCTCTGCAGTAGTCATGCAGGTCCAATCTACCGGACCTTTCTCCCCCCCTGCCCCCCCCCCTCCCCAAGCCCTTCTTGCCTCTCCTCCACATGCTCACCTTTTTCAAACTCCCGTTCTCCCCCCCCTACCTCCAATGGACGGTCTAGAATTCCCTCCTAGAGACGAACCCTCTCAACCACCTAACAACAGTCCCTATCGCAACCCCCCTTAAGCTGCTATGCCTAACTTTATGTCCCTAAACGTGAAGGGGTTGAACTCCCCCACCAAGAGACGTTTGGCCTTATCTTTTTTCCACAAACAAAGGGCAGACGTGGTTGCTGTCCAGGAGACCCACTTTAACTCTTCGAACCCCCCACTACTTAGAGACGCAAACTACCCCACAGCATATTACGCTAACGGCCCAACTAAACGGAACGGAGTGGCCATCCTGTTCAGCAAGCACGTTTCCTTCACCCTACAAACCCAGGTGCAGGATAAGAGTGGCAGATATATCATCCTAACAGGTCTACTGGATGACACGCTGGTCACCATAGTCTGCCTGTACGCCCCCAATTCCAACCAAGTCTCTTTCCTGCGCAAACTCCTCCTCTTAACTCAGAGAATCAGGAAAGGCCCCCTGATAACCCTGGGCGACTTCAACTTAGCTCTCGACCCAAAATTAGATAAATCCCGCCCCCCCCCCTCTAGCTCCACGCGCGAATCCGGCCCATCCCTTGCCTTCCGTAATCTCCTCCTGGAGTTCGATCTATACGATATATGGAGATCCAAATACCCCTCTGGCCGCGAATATACCTTTTTCTCGCCAGTCCATAACTCATATTCCAGGATAGATTATATAATTTGTGATAAGTGGACCCTGCAACACGTGAAAGACATAGACATCTTACCCATTACCTGGTCAGACCACGCCCCGGTTACTTGCCAATGGAATGTCCGCTCCTCTAAAAACCCCCCGAGGCCATGGAGACTCTTCCCCCATCTTCTCAAAGACCCCGCTTCCAGACTCTCTATTCTAACCGCCATCGACAACTACCTCTCAACCAATTCCCCCCTAGACACCTCCACCATAAACCACTGGTGTGCCTTAAAAGCAGTTACCAGGGGGGCAGCAATCCAAGCAGGAACTGCCCTGAAACGACGCTCAGCTCAGATCCAACAGGAGCTAGAGACCAGACTGAAGGAACTAGAGGCGCAAAACAAAACATCCCCATCCAGAGACCTCAAAAAGGAGATCTCTAACATTCGTAGTCAGATCCAAAAACACCTCCTAGCCCGCACACAACTGGCACTGAACAGATTGCGCCATAAATTCTATCTGTTCAGCAACAGAGCAGGTAGAATGCTAGCCAGAAAGTTGAGGGCCCAACAAGCTAGGAATAAAATTAAACATCTTACCACACCAGAGAACACTAAAATCACCAACCCTAAGGACATAGCTAATCATTTTGCCCAATACTACTCCAAACTCTACAACTTGTCCTCCGACCCCTCCACCCCCCAACCTTCTGCTGAAACGATATCGACATTCTTAGACAAAATCTCTATCCCTTCTATCACCCCTGAGCAGTTAGACGCCCTTAATGCCCCTTGGTCCCAAACGGAAATCCAGACAGCCATAAAATCCCTCCCACGGAATAAAGCCCCCGGCCCAGACGGATTCATTACCGACTTCTACATAACATACAAGGACTTACTGACACCAACACTGACAAACCTATTCAACGAACTCTCCTCCCTCGGGTCGGCCCCCCCAGAACTTCTGGAAGCACGCATAGTCACGATTCCCAAACCTGGGAAAGACGCCTCCCTCTGCCAGAACTACAGACCCATAGCCCTATTAAATTGCGACATCAAACTGTTCGCCAAGCTGATGGCTATGCGCATCAACCAAGTTCTACCGCTCTTGATCCACCCGGATCAAACCGGGTTTGTACCGGGCAGACAGGCCTCCGATAACACCAGGCGGGTATTCGACTTACTCGACTCCCTAACCAGCGAGCAGGACCTCCTTCTATTGTCCCTTGACGCAGAAAAAGCGTTCGACAGACTGAACTGGCACTATATGCGGGAGGTCCTGCGCCGCTTCGGCTTCTCAGGCCATATCCTTCAGTCCATGCTGACTCTATATAGCTCGCCCTCAGCCCGGGTGCTTAGCAACGGATTTCTCTCTGATCCCTTTCTAATCACAAACGGTACCAGACAGGGATGCCCCCTCTCCCCACTCATATTTGTCCTCTCAATAGAACCCCTGGCCATCACCATACGGAACAACACCAAAATAGAGGGCCTTCAGAAAGGCCCTGATCGACATAAAATTAGCCTCTTCGCAGATGATGTACTATTGTTTATAACCGACCCCATCACCACACTGCCCCACCTCCATTGCATCTTAGACTCATACAGCAGGGCCTCGTACTACAAACTCAACACGACCAAGACCGACGCACTCCCCATCAACCTCTCCCCCCACATCCACCAATTACAAACGTCACACCAATACAACTGGCAAAGGAACTCCATAAAATACCTAGGGATTAATATTCCCTCCACCACTACCAAAGTTTTCGACGCTAACCTTACCCCCCTATTAGACACCCTGACCACCATCTCCAACTCCTGGTCCGCATTCGACATCTCTTGGATGGGTCGAATGGCGGCCTTCAAAATGTCCCTTCTACCAAAATTAATGTATCTGTTCAGGACCATCCCCTATAAATTTCCGGAGAAAGCCCTAAAGACGGCCACAACCATTATGTCAAAGTACATTTGGGCATCTAAACCCCCCAAGATAGCTCGAACCAGACTCCACCTCCCAAGAGCGTTTGGGGGACTCGACCTCCCAGATCTCTGCCTCTACCAGTTGGCGTCCCTCCTAGCCCCAATCAAACGCTTCTCAGAACCCGGCGCACCGACAAACTGGGTCTCCATCGAGCAATCCCTCTCCCCCACCATCCCACTAGCTGACCTCTTCAGAATCCCCCGACAACTCAGGCCGACCTTATCATCCCTTCTCCCGTCCACCAGGGCCTCCCTCCTCGCTTGGGATAGGCTCCTCGCCACCTTAGACTCCCCCACAAATAATCTCCCCTCCCTCCCGATCTCGACCGTAGCTAAATTAATCCCGAACCTTAACCTCAACTCATGGAAAGCCCGAGGCATTAACACCCTAGGGGACATACTTGACTCACACGCTCCACTCTCATTTACCTACCTACAGCACACTTTCCACCTACCCGCATCAGAGTATCTCCACCACTCCCAAGTGTCACACTGGTGGACCTCCTCCATCGCAAAGCTTCCCCGCCCACAGCCCACTCTCCATCATATCCTTTCCAGACCCTTCAACCCCTACACTAAACGGGATATTTCTTTTTGGTACAAGATCCTAATAACACCCCACTCCTTTGTGAAAGCCCCAGCACACCTGAAGTGGGAAGCCGACCTAGGAAGAACCTTCTCCCCAGATGAATGGCGACAAATCTTCACCACATCTTTTGACATGTCCCGCTGCTTGAACCACACAGAAATGCATATAAAACTAATAAATAGAATTTATATGACTCCAGAGCGACTGCACTCCTTCTGGCCTTCCTGCCCCAATAAATGCTGGAGACTGTGTGGCCAAGCGGGGAACATATTCCATATATTCTGGACCTGCCCCCAAATCCTCAAATTCTGGTCAGAAGTATTCGAATTAATCTCCACAATTCTTAAGACCCAAGTAGCCCCAGACCCCTCCCTAGCCCTACTCCACGTCTACCCACAAGAAATACCTAAAGAGAAGAGGCTGGTTCTAGGACACGTCCTCATAGCCGCGCGCGCCACCTTGGTGCAACACTGGAAACAACCGGACCCCCCATCCCTACTACAGGTGATCAAGAAGACAAACCATCACTTCCTGATGGAGTCCGGCCCTTCCCTTAGCACACCCCCGGCTTCCTATGTATCCCCACGGTGGCAACCTTGGCATACATACATAACAGAGGGGGAGGGATCCATACTCCTTTCCCCCCCGACTACCTCAGACCCCCGACAATTTAGCCTCAACGAACCAGAGGAGCCGTGAGATCAGGAGGCCCACCTATGCCCAACCCGTGGGATATATAACTCCCCTCATTGTTTTGATGCTGTTTTTTTTTTTTATTATTATTTTTATTATTATTCTTATTATTACCTTGTTTTACTGTTTGTGTTATCTCCATTGAGCTTAACTCTGAACGTTACCAATACTACTTGTATAGCTCCTACTGTCCTCACTGAGAACCTACCCTATATGTATAATGGCTCACACTAATCCACCCGCTCTGCGCAGCGAGGTGCATGTTTGACTGTTTGACCGTCAGTCCCCCCCCCCTGATCCCTTGCTTCCCTCCACCCCCCCCCCCACCCCATGTTATTGTCCTCCCTACTACCATATTTGTATATTCTGTAATGCAAAACCCTTTTCAATAAAAATTTATTGAAGTTAAAAAAAGAAATGTTAACGTAATGTTAATGTTAAAAAAAGCTTTGACATATTTGGGTCCTGTCAATGACAAAGGGTGTCGTCAACATACAAAAAGAATAATGGGCATTCAACTTGATGTGGATGATTTCCAAGAAGAAGGTATTCTTGAGAAAGTGAGAGTTAGATTACAAGTCACGAAGGTTGACATTCCATTCACTCCTTCATTTTTTCTTTATTCCCTCAAAATATTCCAAAAAATAACAAAGCCAACTATGAAACTTATCTGGCATATTATTAATGCAATGAAGTGTAAAATAGCCCGTGACTGGAAATCCCAAACAGCTCCCTCAGTGGCTGCAGTTATCGCGGCTATTTGGGACACATACCATATGGAATTTCTGTGTAGAATAGTGGAAAGCAATGCACTCTCCTTCTCTGATACATGGTCCCCCTGGCTGGCTTATTATAAAGCCCCTCCACCCCTGACATTTGGTTTTGATGCTCTATTCATGTACAGTATTGAGTCTTCCTCGAAAGTGTATTACAATGAGTTTACTACAATGTGATATCTGTTTGTTATTATGTTATGACTGACTCAACATATTCTTCACTACTGTATGAGCAATTGTAATACTGCCTATTACCCATTCCCCCCTTTTTCCTTCTGTCTTCCCTCCCCCTCCCAATGTCTATCTGTTGTATTATTTCAAAAATCCTTCAATAAACAGTTGAAAAAAACAAAGTGACAGTTAGATAAGGCTTCAGGTGTTGGTGTAGTGATAAGCATTGCTGCCTCACTATTTCTGGGATGCAGTCGGCAGGTCTACAATAAATAGGTCAACCACTATTCGTTCAACAGGTCATAGGTCGACACATGAAAAATGTCATAATGGTCAAAAGGTGTACATGAGTTTTTCAAAAAATTTCCACCAGAACAGGTGTTTTTTCATACTTAATTATCTAAGTGGACATAGAGGGAAGCATGGTGAGTGAATGCAGTACACTTTTACAATGTCTATATTGACAAAAGCTGACATAGACACCCAAAACCATGGGAAACTCATGTTGACCTTTTTGAGGTCCACTACAGTTTCCATTACAACTTATTGCTTGTGTCGACCTTTCCGACCTATACCATGTCAATCTTTTTATCGTGTTGACCTGTGGCCTGTCGACCATTAGTGGTGAACCTATTGACTGTCTACCTTAATTGGGTCGACCCTATGACCCATACACTTATTTCTGATCAAGGCACAATCACAGAGGAGTTTCCATGTTCCCTCCATTATTGCCACCATGATTACATGACTTTCCTCAGTTGGTATCTTTCTGGTTTCTTCCCATACTTCCCAAGTCTCTTGCCTTTCTGTCTGTCATCTATTCCCTGCAATCTACATCGCACTAGTGTTGCCTTGTTCATAATTCAACCAAAAATCAAGTTTGTCAGGCGTTTGAAATCCCAGGATTACAGAGGAAAGTCGAATGACTGAACTCCAAAAGGCCGCAATCCTGGGGAAGTCCCACCATATATGAATCAAAGTTACCTTTTGGGAGTTGCAGCGCCAGCAGAGAGGAGACACTGAGGGGAAGAATTTGTGTGATTATAAAGGATTAATGTGTATGCGGGTGTCATTATTGGCTGGAAGTAAGCCTGCCTAAATTAGGAAGCAAACTGCTCTATTATTCACTACAGTGCACCCCATCACTAATAGACTATGCCCCCTGCATCTGTATAATACATTGGGGCTGCTGTATTTGGTACTTATGTAGTATCTGGGCTGCCGATTTTGTGATTGTATGCCTTACCTTAATGCATACAATCAGATGCGATGCGATTCGATGCGATTTTGCATAGGATTCAATGTTAAGAAGGTCCTGTTCATTTCCCCACTATCCAAGTGGGCATAGAGTTGATTTTATATAGCGTGGCGAGCGCAGCGAGCCACCGAGCCCGAAGCGTGGCGAGCGAAGCGAGCCCCGCGAGGGGACGCATATTTCTTAAAAAGTATTCTGTGTCCCCTCGCGGGGCTCGCTACGCTCGCCACGCTACGGGCTCGGTGGCTCGCTACGCTCGCCACAGGTTTATATCCAACTCCATGCCCACTTGGATAGTGGAGAAAGGAAAAGGACCCCTTTTTCCCATTGAATTCTATGTTAAAATGGACTCACACCATTTTAACATTGAATCCTATGGAAAAATCTTGACCATCGCATCGCATACGATTTGGTCGCATGCGATGCGATACGATGCGATGCGATCCGATTTCTAAATCGGCAGCCCAGATACTACATAAGTACCCTGTATTTTATTTATTTTTATTGCCATATTTTTAAAGAATGAAATGGCTACATTCACCATACTTGTTCTCGGTGCGACAGTTGGTTTGAGCAAAGTGATATTGTGGCATTACTGTACAGTTGTACTGTATGAGATAAAGCATGTGCCATGCCCACTTAGAATGAATGCTGGGAACCTATAAATAACTGAGGTGAGCAGATAGAAGTTTCTGCTTGGAAATCACCTCGGTGTCTCTAGGCTCATGCACCTGGGAAAGGAGATACCTGTACTTTTAAATGTTGTTTCCTATGTGGTGTGGCCACAGAGCAGCAATGACTAATCTGGCTCAACAGACTTTGAACACTTTAAAGTCAAAGCTCCTCCTTAATAATTCACAATCACTAATTAACTGGTAACTGAGGAACAATGGAAGCCCAGGATAGAAACTAGCATCATTTCATAGTCCAATACAATGGCAAGTGCAGGATTTTTAGAGGGGGGTTTCCAAATGTAGTCCAAAATCTACCACTCTATAAAGGTCCATACACACTGGGCGACTATGCCCAGCGTGTATGGACAGTGATGATGACATCATCGCTGTGGGGAAAGCTGAGCGGCTTTCCCACTGCCCGGGGCCGACGGAGGGGGGGAGGACGGCTTTGCATAGCACAGCGCTATGCAAAGCCGCCCTGAAAGCCGCTCATCTGCTGGTATAACCAGCAGATGAACAGCTTTTCCGGTGATGTTGCGGGAGCGTGGAGTCATGACCCAATGCTGAGAAGGTCAGGACCCATAGTTTGAGAACCGCTGGTCTATAGTATAGGCTCAAACATTTAAATAAGATAAGTGATCAGGAAAAGGTTAAACATATAATAAATAAATACGCCAATATAATAGAACCAGTGCTGCACTTTCTAATGCTGTGTACACAGATTTGACATTAGATTTTGACTATATAGTCAAAATTGCATGCAGATCACACAGGTTTTTACCTTGCGATCCCGATGCACGCTCCCGTGACAGCACAAATCGAAACCCAGATAGACAGGGCAGCAATGACTATATAGTGCAAATCTAATGTAGATTGTATGAATCATACTTGCCTACCCTCCCGGAATGGCCGGAAGGATCCCGCAAATTGGGTCCCCCTCCTGGCCCCCCAGGAAGGTGGGTTAGTCTCCCGCATTTTGACCACAGCCCCTGCTCCCCCCTTCCCCGCTGTATAAAATGCTAATTTTCACGGGTCCGCGGGAGGGGGCGGGGCTAAAATGACGCAATCGCATAATTTCACTTAATTTAGCCCCTCTTCCCATCCTCAGACCCGCAAATTAATGCGGCTGCTTATCGTGGGGGCGGGGCTAGGTGACGTCAGCAATTGTGCTTGTTTTTAAGTAAAATATACAATAATGTGAAAAAAAATTTGGGAAGGATTATTCCAATAATATAATCCATGAAGCTAAATTAGCAAAACAAATACGCCTACTAGAGTTTTAGGGCCAGATTCCCTAAGCTTCAAAAGTGATAAAATGGAGAGTGATAAACAGCCAGCCAATCAGCTCCTACCTGCCATGTCACAGACTGTGTTTGAAAAATGTCAGACAGGAGCTGATTGGCTGGCTGTTTATCACTTTCCATTTTATCACTTTTGAAGCTTAGGGAATCTGGCTCTTAGTCACAAATCATTCTACATTGATAATTGCAACGTACTGCATGTGACCAGGCCAAGACACTGCCTGACAATAATAATTCTCAGTGTGGGCCTTATTCTAGTTCACTCTTAGAGGCAAATTCCTTCTCAGATGGACAAAACCATGTGCACTGCAGGGGGGCAGCTGTAAAATGTACAGAGAGAATTCAATTTGGGTGAGTTATTTTGTTTCTGTGCAGGTAAATACTGGATGCTTTATTTTTACACTGCAATATAGATCTCACTTTGAAGTAAAACCCCACCCAAATCTAATTCTCTCTGCACAAGTTACATCTGCCCCACCTGCAGTGCACATGGTTTTGTCCAGATAAGAAGGAATTTGCCTCTAAGAGTGAACTAGAATAAGGCCCAATGTGTCAATACTGTTTTTTCATTATTTTGAATTTGGAGTAAATGAAAGTGTCAGTCATGAGAAGGTCCTGGACAACCTATGAGATAACTAACTCCGATTGATGCCCAGTGTGCACTTTATATCTCCTATGAATCACACCGCTAGATAGAGGCATGGCAATATGTTTGTGTTGTAGACGTAATGAAGTAAGAGCGGTATCGGTGGGTGCGTTGTTTCTGCGCTCAATATGGCATAATGAATCCATTCGCTGAACCTTTGGTCGATCTCCAGGCTGTAGTCACGTGACGCTATGATAACGTACACTGTGACAGAGACTGTTTACTCTGGGATTAGATCAGTCCCACTGAGCATCAATATTCTGTCAAACATTAATTGCTTTTTGCGCTGTTTGTTCTAAGAGATTAGAGAAAAGAGTATTTTCCACATACGGTCGCGTGCAGCCGTTGCGCACCTGCTAATGGAACATTTCATCTTGTATTTATGTGTTATGCTTGAAAGTTGGCTTTAACTTAACTAATCCATTTATACATAACATTGCTAGAAAGGACACCAATCAATACAATATACAGGGTGCGGCAAAACAAAAACACTCAGGGCGGGATGTACTAAAGCAGGGCTGGGCTTTACCACCCACATGGACGCCGAATGGAAATGGGAAATTGTGATGAGGCAGCTGGCCCGAAGGATGGCGAGGAAAGTGTTATACTAATTAGCGGCCCATGTGCTGATGTGTCATTAACACAAAAAAAAACTCATGTTGACCTTTTCAAGTGCCGGCATTTTGTCAATGTCAACCTTTTGTTATTGACAACTTTTTGACTGTCTACCTGGACATTGTCTGTGGGCTGTACCACACCCCCTCATAAGTAGCACATGAATTTCAGGAAAGTTAAATAAAAATGCTGATGTTCTCCTGACAATAAGAATGACCCCTTGGAGGTTTATCACAACCTGATAATTGATCAGTTCTCAGTGATCGATGAAGTAATTGTCACAGAAGCAAGGAATGATCTGGCTTTACAAAGATTTTGACTTGACTCTCAAGAGCCGGCTCATGTTTGAAAATCCTATATCTCACAGATTGTCTGGCAGTAAAGTCACACTGGCAGTATGGCCGGGAAGTTATGTGTTGAACTATCCAACCAAACTCCAAAGCAAATCATTGCATAAAGGCAACTTGTGAACTGCTAAAATGAGGAATGGTTAGAAGCTAGGTGTGGTGGCTGGGAATGGATAATGAAATTGATAGCTTGACATAAATAGTCTTCCAGTAGCATGGAGGAATAAAACTCTCCTCCAGTTTAGGACGATGGGAATATCCACCTTCCTCATGGCAGAGAATGCTCATTGAATTTGCAGGATAGTTGTTGGACTCAGGATAGCCTGGTGTGTAAAACTGGAACCCACTAATCAGATAGGATTATCTTTGCCAGGAACATGCTGCCAGAACAGATCTGAAGTTCATGTCTGCTGAGTTCCAGAGATTCATGAAAAGAAAGGGAATTGAAAATTTTAGTTCACCGTCCACCCAGGCTAAAAGATGTGTACAGACCTTTGTAAGAGTGGTGTATCCATGAGTAAATTGTTGCTTTTTCAACACAAAATATTGTACCCAAATTACCCACTACTTTGTTTTTATCTGAGGTCTGAGTGGACTTAGTGAAGCCAATGTGAGTTTGATACAGTGCACAATGTAACATACCAGAGTTATTTCTGGAGGTTCCCGTTGCCTGCTGGTCTGTGTCCTGTCCCAGGTATTCAAAGAGTCTTGTAGTCCTTGGGCATAGCCATAACCATAACCAATGACAAACCAGGAATGCAGCAACTGACTTTAACAACCAATCCCTGACTATCTACTGCTATAAAGGGACTTCCCTGAGCAGCCAGTGCAATGTTGTCCATAGTGCATGCTGTGTTCATAGTTGCTGTGCTTCTCTGAGTAATTCT
Organism: Crinia signifera; assembly: GCF_055691185.1. Classification (NCBI taxonomy): domain Eukaryota; kingdom Metazoa; phylum Chordata; class Amphibia; order Anura; family Myobatrachidae; genus Crinia; species Crinia signifera. The sequence continues at coordinate 280,779,944 of NC_139219.1, forward strand.
GTTGTATCTGCCACTGAAAGTTCACCTCCTTAGTTATCGTAACTAGCACTCTGTATCAGAGCAAGTCCTGTTCCAGTCCAGTTGAATTATAGCAAACCCATTCCAGCTGGTTCTGAAATAAACCTATCCAGCTTCCACTTTACTTCGGGCTTCAGCTGATTCTGAATACCAAAAGTTCTACTCTACAATTGTATTCTTCAGTTTCCAGGTCTTTGTAATGACTGTTCTCTTGGACGAGCTTTCTTCCATCTGCAATTTCCTTTGCACAAACTAGAGTCATCCATTGTGATTCACATCAGCTCAGCATTCCTATCAAGCCACCCAGTCTCCAGCTTAAACCCGTCTTTGATAACCGCTCCCAATCCGGGAACCGAAACTCAAATTTTTGTGACACAGTATAAACAGTTATATTGCTGAGCCACACAAGATTTTGCTGTTGGCCAAGATGTGCGGTTTCTTGATTTCAGACCACATCACAAGTTCAGGTGGGAGGAGAATTGTGGTGATCTGATCATTGAGCCCAGTGTGTTTAAATCTCTGCATTGACCATCATCTGTGATTCGCTACTAAATATATAATAGCAATAAATACATGTTATTAAATATTTTAGCGCTTTATGATATTATTTGGTTATCTCAAAGTCTGGTAAAATACAAGCAGATGTCTTTTACTGGCTTTTTATTACCATTAATATCATTAGAATTAAATGCTGCCACAAGATTACAAGGCTACACCCACACTGATCACGTCAGACACAGGCAAGCTCCTGCCTGTCAGGTTACTATGGTTTTAGTGCAGGATTGCACCTTTGAGCTCTGCTGGTAAATAGCCATCATTGTATATTTAAGTAATCAGTAGCTAAACAATATTGCAACTAATTCATTGATCTAGTTACAAAGTAAAGGGTATAGACATGGAAAGGAAAACAATTATATCAGTTTTGGACTCATTAAGCTTGAGAAAGTATTGAAACATCAAAGAGAAGATAGTTAATAGAAAGCTAGAAATATGAGAACTTTAGGGGGACAGATCAGAGGACGACAGGTAGTTTTGGATCTCCTCAATATTCAGATGGAACTGAAGACTGAAAGAAGACGTGTAAAGTAAAAAGAGAAGAGGACCTAGGACATAGCCTTGAGGGAACCCTATGAGGAGCAGGAGAGAGAGGGAATAGGGGGTGGATGTTGTGATGGGGAAGGATTGGTTGGAGACAGAGGATGAATACCAAGAAAGTACCATGTTGCTGGGACCGAGTGAGTGAAGAATGCAAAGAAGCGCCGGTCAGTTGTGTCACAGGATGAGGACCAAAAAGTGACCAAGGGATTTAGCAGCAAGTTCATTGGTGACTAGGGTTAGGGCAGTTTCAGTGGAATAGAGATAGCAAAAGCTAGATGCGAAGGAGTTAGCTGAGAGAAGGGTGGACAGGTCGGTACAGACAAGCCCGTCAAGGGGAGAGATGTACTAAGCATTTGTGGTACATCACGCCACTTACCCCAACTATACTAAATCACATATATACCAACAAAGAGCAATTTACCTGATAAGATCTGTCCTTTCGGATCAGCGCCAGCCATTCTTCTGGATCTAACCAGGAGTCTGTCAGCCCATGCGCAGAGTGATGCCGGGGGGGGGGGGGGGGGGGGGTTTGCTTGCAGGGATCTGATTGGATACCTTTCAGAGCACAAATCAGAAAGAAGCCCATAGGCTCCTGTAGGGTAAAGCCTGGTATTACTCTCCATAACAACGGCCAGCATTGCCAGGCTTAGTACATATGGGTAATGCATTTTCCATTTAATGCATCCCACCCAAAAATTATAGAGGTGAAGGGAAGAGACTGAACAGTAGGTTGACAGAGAGATCGAATCTTGAGATTTGTTTTTTGAGGTCATGTTGGAAGGCAGAGGGAAAAATGAAAGGTTGAACATTTGGTGAGTTGTAAGCAGACACTAGATACCGGATAGGTAGGCAGAGGATTTGGGAGGAATGGGATGAACTGGGGCTGCCAGATCGCCCATTTAATAAGGATCACACATGCATTATACAGGTAGCCAGACACAGAATCTGTGCATCCACAGTAATTCACATGTAATTCATATATGGTGGAAATTTACTGAGATGGGCGTTCTGTTTCACATGATATGTTGCAATGGCCAACCAATATGATACTATCATCTTCTAGAAGGTGCTAAATAAATAAGGAGATCAAAGAGACTAAACCCTGTAGACCAGGCATGGCCAAACTATGGCCCTCCAGCTGTTGTGAAACTACATATTCCAACATGCCTTGCCACAGTTTTAGCATTCCCTAATAGCAAAACTCTGGCAAAGAATGCTGGGATATGTAGTTTCACAACATTTGGAGGGCCATAGTTTGGACATGCCTGTTGTAGACAATTGGGTTGCCTCTCTGAACGCAAACATCAAGTAAGGTAGGAGCAGGTCCCAATCTCGTTTTCCTTGTGACACTGCCCTCTTTATCATTTGCAAGGCAGTGGTTCCCAAACTGTGTGCCTAGGCACCCTGGGGTGCCTCAGGACACTTACAGGGGTGTCTTGGGTTGGTGGACCAGGATCAATTCATATTAGTTATGTGCAATGTAACAGGCAAAACCAGTACTGGTGGCTGCCAATCATAACATATGTGGACAAACAGGAGCAAATCCTGTCCCTCACCACATAAATGTGACATATAAACTCAGTGAACTTACTTTTATATTGTTTCCCGAATTTTCAATAAGAAACAGACCTAGGGGTGCCTTGAAAATATTTTGATGCTCTAGGGTGCCGTGATTCAAAAAAGTTTGGGAACCCCTGGCTTAAGGGTTTGATTAAACCTTTCTACCAGGCCATCTGTTTGTGGGTGGTACACTGAGGTGGTGATCCTGTCTACTCGAGCAGACTTTTCCACTGGCCCTATCAGATCCATACCAATCTGCTCAAAAGGCAATGATAGGGAGGGGTACCAGTGAAGCCCTAAACTCTGGTGGGGGGGGGGTCTGTCTTCTGATACACAGGGCATTCTTGACAATACCTCTTTATGCAAGCATAGATGCCGAACCAAAAGAACCTTAACTGAATGCGTTTGAGTGTTTTCTCCTCCCCCAAATAGCTACCTCACAAATGCGTATGTGCTGCTTAAAATACTAACCGCTCCAGTTTTCAGGGAACTAAGAGCTGATCTACCCTTTTCCCTTGTAATGTAGCAACACAATATAGCAAATAATTTTTCAAAACAAAATATGGCACACCCATTGATGGTAAAGCATCAATTACCCTGCCATTAACCACTTTAACAACCTCAAATGCGTGTACCAAATTACTGTCATCATGTTGATCTCACCAACTGGGTTCCATTGGGCCTCAGACTCTTGGGGTGATTCCGGACCGGCAGCAGCTCTCCTGGATGCCAAACTTTGTTAGTCTCTGTTCTCTAGCTCCTGAGTTGTTTCAGTAGCTGAGGTTTGTTGGTGTCATGCCAGGTAACCAGCTCATGCAGCAATGGAAAGTCACGGCACATGATCAATGAATAAGGTGGTCAGGAGGTTACCACTGCCACCACCTTTAATGGCCGGCATTGAAACATAGAATTTGAATTTGACAGCAGATAAGAACCACTTGGCCCATCTAGTCTGCCCCTTTTTTAAACATGTTACCTTAAACCATATTTGATCCTTATTTTTTTGTAAGGATATCAATATGCCTATCCCAAGCATGTTTAAATTGTACTACTGTATTTGCCTCTACCACCTCTGATGGGAGGCTATTCCACTTATCTACTACTCTTTCTGTGAAGTAATTCTTCCTCACATTTCCCCTGAATCTTCCTCCTTCTAGTTTCAGTGCATGTCCTCGTGTTCTGCTGCTCCTCTTCCTGTGAAGAATGTCTCCCACCTGTACCTTGTTAAAACCCTTGATATATTTGAAAATTTCTATCATGTCCCCCCTTTCCCTTCTCTGCTCTAAAGTATACATATTAATATCTTTTAGTCTTTCCTGGTACGTTTTGTGATATAGGCCATGCACCATTTTAGTTGCCCTTCTTTGTACAGTCTCTAATGTATTTATATCCTTCTGGAGATATGGCCTCCAGAACTGAACACAATACTCTAGATGAGGTCGTACCAATGACCTATACAGTGGCATTATTACTTCTTTCTTTCTACTGCTGATACCTCTCCCTATGCAACCAAGCATCTGACTTGCCTTCTTCATTGCTTTGTTACATTGCCTAGACACCTAGATCCCTCTCTTCCTCAGTAGTTTCCATTATAGTGCCATTTATACTATATTTAATCTTTGGATTTTTGCAACCCAAGTGCATGATTTTGCATTTTTTGGCATTAAACTGTAGTTGCCATGCTCTTGACCATTCCTCTAATCTACCTAGATCATCAATCATTTGTTTTACCCCTCCTGGTGTGTCTACCCTGTTGCATAACTTTGTGTCTACCCTCAATTCCATTTGCAATATCACCAATAAAGATATTAAAAAGCACTGGTCCAAGTACAGATCCCTGGGGTACTCCACTTGTAACCTTTCCCTCCTTTGACTGTACTCCGTTTACTACAACTCTCTGTTTTCTGTCCTGCAACCATGCTCTTATCCATTCAACTATCTTAGAATCCAATCCCAAGCTTTCAAGTTTATTTAACAGTCTGCGATGTGGGAAAGTGTCAAAAGCCTTACTAAAGTCTAGATAAGCTACATCTACAGCCCCACCTTGATCTATTACTTTAGTCACCCAGTCAAAAAAGTCAATAAGATTTGTTTGACATGATCTTCCCCCAGTAAACCCATGCTGTTTGGGATCCTGTAAATTGTGTTTCCATCAATTTCCCTACTACTGATGTAAGGCTCACTGGTCGATAGTTGCTTACCTCTTCCTTGCTTCCACTTTTGTGCAGTGGGACTACATTCGCTGTTTTCCAGTCCTCTGGGATTACTCCAGTACCAGTCAGGGGTACTCCAGTACCGATCAGGGGTAATTATACACATGGACACTCCGCCACACTCCAGGCAGGACTTTGTCAGCTCCTGGAGGAACCATGTTGGCAGCGACAATGGTGAGCTGACTGCTGGTATTTTTTAGCGCTTTTAGCTCATTACACAATATTTGAATTTGAGTCTGCTGGCTTTGCATCTAAGCTTGCGGTCTTTCACCAATATTCTGCTGCCCAGATGCCAGTTCATCAAATTTTCCCAGTAATTCCTCCATCTGACCCTGTGCTTCCCCTTTAAGGGCAAACTTAGGAGGCTTAATATAATGTTCTAGGCTTATCAAATGGACCAAGTCAAAACCTGCCTGTTATGCTGGCTATCTAACACACAACAGCAAACAGTCTCCCTATATTGCAATGGCCCTTTAAGGCAATTGCACTGGATATCCAGAGAGAAAGTGGAAAAAAACTTGCAGTTTAAACATCGGTAGCTTACCAATGGTTTCTGCTGTACACAGTGTCCTTGCTCGCCTTCTCCACCAATTGTGACACGGATCCCAAACATGGGGATTCAGATAAAGACTTTGTTGTTTATTTTGAACAGCAGGTCACAGCATAGCAGCTTAAATCAATGTTCATTCGGTATTACAGGCAGTAGCATACAGGCACTCTCAGCATAACAGACTCTTGAAAGGCTCCAGTGGTCCCTACAATAGAACACCCCCAGCCTATCGCTTGGGTAGCTAATCCACCATCAAGAGCAAGGTGACTCTGCCCTGGAAACCCTTATATCAGGAAATCTCATGAGCTGCTGGTTACACATCTGGGATTCCGCTACTGCTACCAAAACCTGGTAATCCTCCATATTACTCTCTTGGAGGGGAATGCTGACTCATCCACAGTACATTCTGATTCGTTGCCCATAGCAACATCCCATGTAAAATAGAACTCCCATCTTAGTAAATTTCCCCCATATACTGTATCTCTTAGTGAAGGAATTATCTGTCAACCCTACGATCAAGGGTCCAGTAGATGGGAGAGAAGCACAGAGAAAAGACTAAGGCAGTGATTGCCAAACTTTATTTAATAACAGCGCCCTAGAGCATATAAAATGTTGATGATCTAGGTAGATTAGAGGAATGGTCAACCACCCATTAGCATTTTGTAGCTGAGGGATGGGGCTTTCCAACGAGCTCAGCCCCGTGTCTCTAGCCCTCTGGGAACCAGAGATACGGCCAGGCAAAGCTGGAACGTTTTCCCTATAGGATAACATGGGGCCCGCTAATTCCGACCCCCACGCAGTTCAACGGCTGCCAGTTCCCCCTTCGGCATCACTGAAACTCGAGGTTGATCTCAGTCGAACCCAAATCGCTGGGCCTTCAATCTGATACCAGGCTGGATCCATATGGGTTAATTGGTTCCAGGGATATTGAGGTTAAACCGTTGTTTTTTTTTCATTTCTAAAATGTAATTTCATGACTGTTTATGTTCTTTGAGGGCAGATTTCTCTGGAACCAAACAGCCCAGTTTCACTGGACCAAAATCATTCGAAGCCAACTCAAAAGTTCTTCAATATGATACTGGTCTCATGTAAATGGGTCAGTTGGTTCCGAAGATATAGCTGGTAGGTTAAAGGGATGTAGGGAGAGGGGAGTGGTTTTCTCTCCCCCTCACACCAGAAAATGCAGGGACTAGGCTGGTGTATAAGGGGTCAGCTTGGGAATGTCCCTGCATGATCCTGGGACCATATTCCCGGGTAAATCCCTGCATTTTCTGTTGTGAAAGGGGTATTATTTCAGCACTTATGTGGCAAATATGTAATGGGCATTATGGTTTGTTATATAGTATGTAATGGGCATCATGATGTGTGGCACAATGTGTAATGGGCATTATGGTGTGTGGCCTTATGTGTAATTGGCATTACGGCGTGTGGCTTTATGTGTAATGGGTAATACGGAGTTTGCTAAAATGTGTAATGGGCATTACTGTGTATGGTCTAAAGTGTAATACTACACCCCTTTTTGTAAGGCCACGCCTCCTTCCCATGAGGCCCCGCCCCCTTTGCCGCGCGGCTATGCCGCGCAAAGGTCCCCCTGCTATTGTGTCTAGATCTGGGACCACCCATTACCATAATTCTAGATTCGCCTATGCAAGGAACTTCTGCAAGTGCCATGAGGCATGCCAGAGGCTGCTACACAGTTTGGGAACCGCTGGACTAAGGGCGTGATTCTAGTCCATTCGGTCCCCGACGTATTTGCACCGGGGACCGATGTTTGTGCTCTGCGCATATTCGGATGTATGGTATGGAAGCGGGCAGGGGCGTTCGGATGGGGACGCCCAGCATTTCCTGGGCATACCCACAGAAATGGTGGGTGCTATCGGGAAAACTCTGGGCATCCCCATGCGAACTCAGGCGGGCAGCAAATGCAAACACATTTTTGGAGGATGATGGAGTAGGAAATAGTGGGAGATCAGCAACCTGATAGAAGTGCTGAAGCTGCTACCACCAGCCATGACAAGGCAGATACCTCTTTGTATTTTTTGCTCTTTGGAGCATTTCTCTTTTTTTGGGATAGTTTATTAAACTGCCACCCTGTCTGCCCCTGCAGTGCCGCTCTGCTTCCAAGATGTGCCAGGTTGGAAGTGTAAGGTCCACATGTATGTGATGCCCACTGCTGTCGCTTAGCTCAGTCATCCAGCTACCTCCGTATACCCTTTTGGCCCAACTACAGTAAATGAAAACAATTTTGTAAGCTGTGAAGTGATCAAAATTGACTAGAAATGAGTGGAAACTAATGTTATTGAGGCTAATAATACTTTAGGGGCAAAAACAGGCCCAAATTCTGTTATTTTAGCCATTTTTAGCATTTTTTCATAAAAATCCAGATCCAAAACCAAAACCAAAACCCACAAGGGTGGTTTTGCCAAAACCAATCCAGATCCAAAACACGAAGGGAGATCCAGATCCAAAACCAAAACCCGAAAACGTGGCCGCCGCACATCTCTAATTATTTCCTGTAGATCTTTTGCTAAATCTTCTGTTCTGATCTTTCATGCAGCATGTAAGACCAGAAGATGTAGCAAAAGATCCGAGTGATCGTTTCAAATTCCGAACGATTTGTGCTACTGTAAAATGGTCCAATCGGTCGAAAATTGGTAGATCAGTAAAATAATCTCTGTAGTTTGTGGACACCTTTATTAAATCTATCCCAGCATTCTGTATCAGTTTCTGTCTAGTCAGTAGGAACAGAACTGCTCATTAATTATAAATCCCAGGGATAACAGTATATTGTGGTATATGTGGTTTCTTCCTTATCCTTCTATCCAGGGGGAGACCTATTTCTGGAGCACTGTTTTGATGCATTCAGCATTCTGGCACTGACTGGCATCATTACTACACACACTATGATCATATAAAAAAAAAGAATATATATCACCGAATCTGATTTGTTTGTATATGTGTTACACACGCACCTAAATTTGTATTGAAATGACTGTATCTATTTCATGGAGATGCAGTTGTTATCTATTGATCCCCATGAAGTTTGAGACTTGTCACATTCCATGGTAGTACTTCTATGATAGATATCAGAGATGATGTATTTGCTGACAGTGTTGTCTGCAGCCTATTTTATATGAGGCGGCCTAATTGAGTGCATAGAGAAACCATGGGTGAGATTGAATAGGATGAGATCAAAACCAGTTAGATTTGTGTAAAGTGTAAATGATTGCTGCTTTAAAAAAAAAAATGTAGATTTCTTACCAAATCTCTCACTTTCTGAATCTTTATCCTATTAGGTACTTATGTATTAGCAGGGCGCCCAGCTACACTACGCTGACAACGTACCTTAGGGTATGTTGTCGGCATAGCCTAGCCGGGCGCCTCGCTAATATGTGTGGACTTACTTAGGGCGGGCGGCTGGGCTTGCGGTGTGGTCGGAGGGATGAAGGGCGGGCGGCGGGGCTTGAGTGTCGGCCGGGCGGAGGGGGGAGATACAGCCGGCGGAGGGGGGGGGGGACGCGTCCTGGGGCGACAGCAATGGACGTCATTCAGCGTACTGCTGCTGGGGGAGCATCACATGGTTTCCCTGCTCCCCCCGCGGCACTACGCTAATTGCGTACATTGCTGTGTACACATTACCAGCTCACTCACAGATCCTTCCATAGTCGAGTGAGTGACACCACTATTCGATGGCTATTCATTAATTAGTCTATTGTTTGTCAATTTTACAATTGACTGTTAGTAAATCTCCAATTTCATTGAATCTTGCATGACAAAATTTCCCATTGCCATTTACCTGCGATTTTTGGGCAATTTCACATGATTCCCTCTTTAGGAAATCTGTGATTTCTGATATGAAAAAAGTAGAAAAGAATAAAAAAAAAATGGTCAAAATCTACTATACTGTGTATGGCATGTTGATGGCATATACTAGTCGATGCCTTGAGTCAGTGAACAGCCCATTACCTAACTAGTGGGGTGGTTTATTCAGTGGTGATGTGATATGTACAGCTGTACTCACAGTTATGCATACATAGACTTTCTGCATAGAGCGGAGCGTACAGGTCACCAGCCAGTTACTGTATTTGGGTAGCAGTGCAGGATGCAATCAGTAATAGTAGTTGTATAGCACGATGGATAGCGGTAATCGCAGAGTCTCTCTGCACTAAGTGGAGCACATCCACTGTGGCACTTTATCACAGTAACAAAATGTGCAGAAGTACAGACAGTGGCCATCTTGGGTAAGGGTTAAAGCCTCCCTCTATATTCATATGGATTATGCGCAATTGTGCTCTCCTGCTTGCACAATCTCCAGCACTTCCCGGGAGCATGTGCACAGCGTCTATTCACCGGCTTTTAACGGGATTGTTCTGTGAAAACGATGACAGCCGGAAGCAGTGGCTCCAGGACTACAGCCCCCCAGGTAAAATCCACCACCCTGCTCAAAGTTATTGAAGGCAGATGCAGTCCGTGAGACTGCACTTACTTTATTGTGACCCGCAGTGACTTCCTATTGGAAGTCCTGCCTGCCAGTCACCCACCCACATCACAGGCAGTTCCATTGTAAGGTGTTCCCTTCCTCCGGGAGTGCCAGCACCGGCTGCGATAAGCAGAGAGCTGGATTACTCTATCAACCCCTTCCCTGCCTTACTGTGCAGCCTTAGCTGGCTGCTATGGGCTGCAGTGCATGCAACCCATTGAAGCCAGCCTTTTGCGCATGCACAGTACAGGCTCCGGTATCAACTTTTTTGTGCAGGTGCTGGACCCTGGACTGCAGTGGAGACTTAGCAGCGGGGTGAGGACCCTGGACGGTGGAGACAATGGCAGCCTCCCTCCGCCACCCAGGTCGGAGCCGCTGCCGGTTGGGAGGTGAGCCTAATCCTCAGCTTTCCTTTCTGCTCAGTTTTGTAATCACTTTTCCATTGCAAGATGGGTTTTCCTTCTGTACTCAGTGTTGCTATTCCAAGGCATTTGGGTTAACAACATTTTTTGGTTCCCCACTTCCATTTCTGTCAGTTATTTCAGATAATTAAATGATGGTTATTTCAGTCAGTTATTTCAGGTCATTGAATTAATTGGTTGTTTCTTTCAATTATTACAGTTCATTAAAGTTTTCATCCAAATCCATCCAGTGGGAGGCCCATGACTAACCCCGCAGGTCAAATTTCTGCCCAACGTACACCAATGGGAGGTTCCGTCTGGGACACGAATCACCCAGTATGTTTCTGGGATCCATTGTTACCACTGTTAAGTTTTCTTCCAAATCCCTCCAATGGCAGGTCCAGAACATGCTTTCCGTGCCAAAGTTCTGCCCATCTAACACCATCAGGAAGTCCAACCGGGAATCCAACCCCCTGGTATGTCTTCTGGGATCCAATGTTATCACTCTGTGAAGTTTTGTTCCAAATCCATGCAGTGGAAGTACTACTGAGAGTCAGACTGGTCCACAGGGGAAACCCCCCAGTGGGCCCCACAGCCTGAAGGCCCCACTTCCTTCTCTAGGGATCAGTTCCCAGACTGCGCACATGAATTATACATTATATATAAGTTACTTTATGCTGCACAGGACTATGGTGTATTTCCTACAGTATTTATTATATATATATATATATAGATATATCTATATCTATATATATATATATATATTTATCAAGGGGCCCAGATAATGCAACCTCTAATGATTAACCAAGCCTCTATATTGGCTTCTTCCTGATGGGCCCTTCATGCCCCAGTCCAACACTGTATTACTGTATTACTGATGTGCTCTAGCTATGAGAGTTGTTACACCACTGGCTAATAACCCAACAATGTGACTTACACATTCCATTATCTCCACCGTGTGAGAGGTGCTCAAAGCCAGATAACACAGTCTGTGTGGGAATGTGGAGCACTAATGATGTGCAGGTAACTCCTTATCACTCATTGTAGTGTCAGTGCAAAGAGCAAAGGTGCAATGATTTTATCTAACCGGGAAATCCGTAATGGGAAGTCACTTCTTTCATTCAGGAGACTCCATACTTAATACGTTTGCTTAAATCCTTCATTTTGGGTCAATTTCATTGTTTGCCACCATGTCTACTGCCTTGGAACTGGCTGGATTTTTATTGGGTCTGGCTGGATGTTTAATGTCTGGAGTCACCTTGTCAAGTGAGAAGTGGAAAACATCCACTGTGAGCGGCAGCGTGATTACTTCGTCCATCTTGTATGAGAACTTGTGGAAGAGCTGTGCAACGGACAGCACCGGCATCTCCAACTGCAAGACCTTCGATTCAATGCTGAATCTACATTGTGAGTTCATTATTGATTGTAGAATTAGCACATATTCACAGCCTGAGAACTTATATATTCCTGTGTAGTTTCTTGTGTGCTCGTCACTTATCTCCGTATTGTTTTACTGCCAGTGTTTGGCTGTCATATAGGAGGGAATAAAGTGGAGAGAGACAAATTCTGCAAAATGACAGAAGCTGATTGGTTGGTGCTTTAGGGCCGCATTTATCAATCAATATTTGCGGCTAAATCGGGTGTCTTTGGGGGTTAGCCACAAATATTAAGTATCACCCAATGTATGTAGGAGGGACCGCAGCAGGAATCTCCGATCCCTGCTCCAATCCCTCCTGCACCGCCTCTGGCCGCATCCCCCATAGGTTTCTGTGGGAGATGCGAAGCTGCCCGATGTATCAACATCCGCGCTTTGCATCCCTGGGCTACCGCCATTCTGAGATGGCGGTAGTCCATTGTAGCCTATGGGCTACGGATCGCACTGCCCTGTGTGGTCAGCGGGGTCGGCGTGAGTAGGGAAGCCAATCCCGGGGCATTTTTTCAAGCCCGGAATTCGGGATTGAAAAATGCCCAATCCCGGGATCCCGGGATTGGCTTCCCTAATATAAAAAACATGCCTCGGCCGCCCCGCATATGTACTTACTGCGTGGTGCGGCCGGGAGCCGGGTGGGTGGGCGAGCAGAGGAGATGGAGCCGGGTGGGAGGACGAGCTGTGTTGATGATGGGGAGCGGGTTGGTCTGCTGCTGGGCGGGTGGGCGCCGGCGGTCTGGTCTGTGGCTGGGCGGGTGTTCGTGCCCGGGGTCAGTCACAGCTCACAGACAACATGGAGAAATCCTATGCGGCCTGCGCAGCGTGACCTCTGACGTTGGCACGCTGCGCAGAGCCGCGCTGCCCAGGACGGGAGAAGCCGGGCAGCTGCTGAGCACCCGCTCAGACGCTGCCCGGCATTAGACTGCGCATGCGCAATCTAATCCCGAAATCCCGGGATTGGAAACTCCAATCCCGGGATTGAAATCCCGGCGTTTTGGGGGCCAAATCCCGGGATCCCGCCGATCCCGGGATTGGCCACCCTAGGCGTGAGGTCATCGCTAACCACGCATGCGGCTCAGCACATCGCAGGGACGGGCTCTTTTCAGAGCCCTGTCCCTTCACCTCAGGTATGATACATCCCGCTGATGGGATCGCATTGTAAATGCGATCGATGACAAATGAGCCCCTTAATCTCCAAGGTTTAATACATCTCCACCATAGTATTTTATTTCTGGCCATTTGGACGCTAGGTGTTGTGAACGCCAGTTGCTGTTGTGTATATAAGTAAAGGACAGCTACAGACACAGACTGTTCAGTATTTTAAATATAGTAAATTTCAAATGTTATTTCAAGGTGGATGAATTTCCTTTGCACACTCAATGCCTAATGCACCTTGTAAGGACGTTTCAGCTGGCAAACTTATATTATGGCTATATTCGCTAAGTAGCAGGTTCTCTGTCTGCATAATGGGAGCTGGAAGCCACATCATATAAGCGTGTGCTCTCTGCTAATGACCACCACTGCAATGTCATATCCCAGGGGCACTCCCTCCAATATCACTCTTTTTTCCAGGGGCTCTGTGCAGGGCTCTATTAAGGGGCTAATTAATGCTGCATTCTCATTGCCGCCCCTGCAAAATGGCACAGGGCTTCTCAGCTCAACATACCCCCTTCATACTGCACCTCAGACCCGGGAATTTCCAGTGTCTGCCCCTTTCACACTGCTTTTCATGGTCTGCCTTCCAACAAGTGTGTGGAATTTGACTGAGTGTTGGGAAATTTGTACAAATTGCTGTGATTGGCTGTTTAAAAAACAGCTTGTATTGGCTGGCTGTCACATATCACATGATTACATACACCAATGAGCTTGTTTTTTGGCATCATGTGTGAAAAATGGGTCTGTGCTGTTCACACTGCCGAACACCCGTGTATTACCCAGGAAAAACCCTGCAAAAACCCCGTGTCTAATTCACGGGGCATAACACCCAGGAATTTCACAAAGACCCTTTCACACAGTGCCGCGACACAGGAAATTACTGCTCACCCTGGCAAATACCCAGGTTTTTGCGACAGTGAGAACGGAGTATGACTGCTAAAATGCAAAAACCGCTATTCAATGATTTTTGAACTTCTGCGTATGCGTGAGCCCTTAAACTGCGGCCCTATTCAGGAAGGTGTTGGGAGGTTTGCAATGCGGCATTAGGTGGAAGCAGTCCGGACAGTGCAAGCGTGTCCAGACCGTTTGGGGAATGGGTCCAGGCAGCTGCTGCATCCCTATACATGGCAGCCTTGGGCCTGCCGTCGCAGCTAGGCTGAGCAGACAGAGGGCTACCATAGAAATGCAAGTGATACATTACTCTATTTAGCGAATCGTTCTTATTTCTCCAATTTGACAGCATCATTTTGCAATTGCGGGGAGGGACCCAACATGTAGAGCAACTTGCCCTGTGCTGGCGGTCCCATCTATGCTAGTGACATCAGTTGTAGTTTTGCAATTTCTCACAAAACTACAACTGAACCTGTGTCACACTTTAAGGGCCAGATGTATTAACCAGCCAATCAGCTCCTACCTGTCATTTTTCAAATCCAGCCTGCAATATGACAGGTAGGAGCTGATTGGCTGGCTGTTTAACACTCTCCATTTTATCACTTTTTGAAGCTTGATACGTCTGGCCCTAAGACCTCTGTGTGCAGTCTTCACCTGGATCCACATCCTTTTTCTCACCAGCAGCAAACAATGGCAGCAGCAGTACTTCCTGTAATAACCAAAACTTCCTGTATAACAAAACACTTCCTGTGGGATACGTGTATACTGCAGCATTAGCAATGATGCAATCCACATACAGCATACATCTACATATCCTCCAACATCTGAAGGGCAGACACCTGTACAAATTATAAAAGGGGTGTGGTCATGCTCCCTTTCCTATACTTTCAATGGATAGTCGGAGACGCAAAAAAACAGTTCAAATCCCCTTTTTTTTGCAGGTACAGGCCATAAAAACCGGTACTGTACTGGCCAAAAAGGTACATTGTGGAGGGTATGCAGCTGCCCAGCCTGGGGATGTGCCCCAAAGCGGTAGAATTATAATGTCCCAGGGGACAGATATTACCATGCTCCATGAATGGGAGCAGTAGCCTCTGTCCTGCGTGATATGGATTTCTCCATATGCTTGTGGTCTGCAGGATCCAGTCTCCTGGTCGACGATTACCATGTTGACGTTCATAATGTAAACACCACAATGTTACGTAATGCTGACATAGTTCAAACTGTTGACATGCACCATGTTTATATCCTCAGAATGTCAACAGGTTCACAATGTTGACAACTGAAATTTCGCCATGTGAAATGTCAACATTCTGAGAATGCAGAATGGGAAGGGTTAGGTCAAAGGATCAGGTTAGGGTAAGGCAATAGGGGGAGGGCACAGGATTAAGAAAAGGTGGAAGAATACTCATCAGAATGACACTGTTTAGACGTCTCCGCTGGAATTGATTCTTGTGTAACCGCTGGGACCCACAAGAAGACGGTACTGTCACTGCTAGTAGAAGGTAAGGCACCATTTGACCACCAGGGACGGTTTGTTGGCAGGTTGTGATGTCAACATACCCATGGGTACTCTTTACCTAGAACGGCGCCCGTCGCGGGCATCGCGGGTACATTTATGTGCGTCCGCGACGCGACCGACGCGATGCCCGCGATTTCCCATTGAAACCCATGTTAAACATGGAAATCGTGTCGGTCGCGTCGCGGACGCACATAAATGTACCCGCGATGCCCGCGACGCGATGCTCCCGATTTCCCATAGGAATCAATGTTAAAAGGCGCGATGGACCCGATTTTACTGTTAAATGGCTCAATCCACCCGATTTGGCCATAGGAATCAATGTTAAATGGGCCACAGAGCCCATTAACCCTTAAATGCCCCCCCAAATTTTTAACGCCACCCCACGATCCACGCCAACCCGAAGCGTGGCGAGCGCAGCGAGCCCGCGAGGGGCGGCGGTACGCGTCCTCCGACCTTTTCATGCCCTACTATCCACTAGGGCGTGGTGTGAGAATATAATAGTGTGGCGAGCGCAGCGAGCCACCGAGCCCGAAGCGTGGCGAGCGCAGCGAGCCCCGCGAGGGGACGCGGATACCTTCACAGTTATGCGCGTCCCCTCGCGGGCTTCACAGGTGTCCGTGGCGATGCGGACACCTGTGAAGCCCGCGAGGGGACGCGTCTACCTGTGAAGGTATCCGCGTCCCCTCGCGGGGCTCGCTGCGCTCGCCACGCTTCGGGCTCGGTGGCTCGCTGCGCTCGCCACACTATTATATTCTCACACCACGCCCTAGTGGATAGTAGGGCATGAAAAGGTCGGAGGACGCGTACCGCCGCCCCTCGCGGGCTCGCTGCGCTCGCCACGCTTCGGGTTGGCGTGGATCGTGGGGTGGCGTTAAAAATTTGGGGGGCCATTTAAGGGTTAATTTGGCCCCAAATCGGGTCCATTGAGGCATTTAATAGTAAAATCGCGGTCAATCTGCCGTTTTAACATTGTTCCCTATGGGAAAATCGCGGCCATCGCGGCCATCCCGATTTACCCGCGATGACCGCGATTTTTACCCCCGACGCCCGCGATTTCAATCGCGGGCGCCGTTCTAGGTAAAGAGTACCTACCCATGTAGATATGAATGCCAACATTTTCACTGTCAATATGATAAGCCTGTTGGCATGCTGCACATGAATAGTACAACCATGTTGCCCTGATGCATGTTGACTGTCCTATATCAATCTGATGCATACTTGCCTACAGTACGGCCACGGTGACACGACTGCGCCCCAAACAATGCATTCCCCTCATAGCTCCGCACCCACCATTGTCACTTTTTCATCAAGCCGGCGCCCCTACCCCCCTGCCTCATGGAGCTGGGAGAGGGCAGCCAGAAAGTAGGCAACCCTGAACTAAGGATGTCTATGATGAAGACATCCTTGTTGTACTTAATGCATCTTTCGGCTGTGGAACTTCTAAGATGCCTTTCACTTGAGGGGAATGAGAGTGGGTAACGGTGGCAGTGGGTTGAAGTTTTGCCTAGAGTGCTGGGAAGTGGGAAGTCTAACACTAGCCCTGGGTGTAAGTGTCTGTGATGTGTACCTGGTGCAAACTTGCCTACTCCTGGCATTATATAACAAGGGGCCCACACCGCCCCCTTATGCCATGTCTTTCCCTCTCACTCTTCTGGCACTCTGTGCTGACCTGGCTGCCCCCACCCGGAGGTGGCACCCAGAATGTTGGCAGGTTGGACCTGGTGTAAAGCGATCACTTATATTACTCCTGCCGACCAGAAGGCGCCCTGGCTCTGTATATGGGCAGACACATGCATGCTATGTCATTCATTACACGGTTCCTGATTAGTCGGACAGACAGGTGGCCATCGTTGTGTCTTTTGCCTTCTGTCGCACCAGTGACTTTATGCTAATGCTGCTACAAAGCCTTCCCTGGGGGTAGATTTACTAAAGCTTTTAAAACAGATAAGTGGTGTTGCCCATAGCAACCAAACAATTCTGTCTATAACTTTCTTAAATACAAGAGAAATGATTGGTCGAATCTGACTTCGCTATGGGCAACACCGCCACTGATCTGTTTTAGTAGCTTTAGTAAATCTCACTGGTCTGAATGTGCTCGGACCACTTGCAGCATCTTTAGACATGAAATACTTCTTGGTGCGTCATTAGACGCATGCCTCCTACCTTTCTGGTGGCCACAGGAGGGACATTCACGGAATAGGTGTGCCTGATATTAGGGGGTGCTACGTCATAAGTGCTGCGATCACCAGCCACAACCCTATTTTTGGCACTATGGGGGCACGCGCCAGTGCTCTGCTGTGAACTGATGGCATACCCTCTGTTTTTCTATCTCCTGGTGAGAGTCCCTTGATCCTTTCCAGCTCCAGGGTGATGTGGCCCTTAACCGGGCCTGCTGATACTTTGCATCCAAATCTATACTACAACTCTGTACGGCCCTGCACATGCTATCTGGACAAGGGTTAAAGTGGGGGGAACAGGGTGGAACTGAATAATGGTGGTTGATTGCGCTAGGACGATTTATACGTGAGTATTCTATACAATTAAATAAAGATATGAATAAATATAAAATGGTCAGGTGTGGATATATAAAATTGGAAATACATTTATTATAACATAATGCAAAAAATATACCCTTGAACCGTGAAAAAGCTGCCACATGACAGCGAAACGCGTAGGTGCAACCAAAATGGGACTCTGATCACCAGCACCCCTCTTACACTACTTGGAGTTGGAAACCAGCAAATATATTTCCTATTTGGGACACTCGCTTACAAATCTAAGTTGACCGGCCCTCAACCACCATCCGAGGCAAAGTTTCATCTTGGAGGCACGCCACCTCCTAAAAGAAGCCCGGTAACCATTCTGTGGATTACAAGCGGCAACGGCACCCGAGATTACAAAATTAAAACCTATCCAGGACTGCAACATCAATTTGGGATAACTCCCTAAAAAGTCTGGCATACACCTCTCCAAGGATTTGGGTGACTATTGTATCATTGTCCTTATTTTAAATCCTACCTTTTTTATCTAATTTTATATATTTTTTGCATTATGTTATAATAAATGTATTTCCAATTTTATATATCCACACCTGACCATTTTATATTTATTCATATCTTTATTTAATTGTATAGAATACTCACGTATAAATCGTCCTAGCGCAATCAACCACCCTTGTTTTCTTGTCTATTGTATTGGAGGTGACTCCCCCAATTTTAGATTGCTGCTGTAAGCCAAGCACACTCATATTGAAGCGCCTTTAAAAATTGATATAGATTTCTATATCTCCTCCTCTTTTTGGAACTGAATAATACCACCTGTAGTGGCAGAGGGATATGAGTTCCACCACTACTCTACCGGACCATTGTAAGCCCTGTATCAGGAAGCATGTGCAGGGCGGCTTAGAGAAATGTGCATCCTATAGATTGTATGCTTGCAGCAGGGCTCTCCTAACTCCAAGTCTGTCTGTTGTTACCCAGTTTGTTTTATCACTGTCTCTACTATTGTAAAGTGCAACAGAATCTGCTGCGCTATATAAGAAACTGTAAATAAATAAATACAAAAATAATCAGTCCGATGCATCAGACATTGCTGCTGCGTCCAACTCCAAATCAATCACTTTATAAACGACAGCCTGTAACATGGTAGCTCTCTCCAAGTCTTAGTATACATTAGTCCAGTCCATTTTATAAAGATGCGTCAGTCTAGGCAGCATTTAAGGATATTCTTAAAATCTGGCATGTTTTCAGACATGAGATCAGCTGTACATGGAATAAGGCGTTTTATTTTATACTTGGAGAACTGCATCACTTGAGTCTTACACCCTGAGGACGGGGAACTGTACCCGAAAATGTTTGGTGTTGTAATGAAAATATAACGATCAGATTTATAACTTTTATAAATATCTTCTTTGTATTATTCTAACTAATTTATAATCAAAACTTTTCTCCGAGGCCCACCCTGACTGTGGGGTAGATGTATGAAGCAGTGATAAGGGAGGAGAAGTCATAAAGTGCCTGGTACTTTATCACTGGCCAATCGGCTCCTGACTGCTAAGTTACAGGCTGGGTTTAAAAGGACAGTCAGGAGCTGATTGGCCGGTGATAAAATACCATGCACTTTATCACTTCTACTCCAATAAGCAGGCAGCAGATGGAAGAGGTCATGCTGGAATATGGATTTATTGTTCCCCCCATGGGTCATCTATGTTCTGTTATTTGATGAATGGTTTGAGTGATCCGAGGTCTTGTCTATCTCCCCAGCTTATATCCAGGCATGCCGTGCTCTGATGATCATCTCCCTCATCCTGGGACTCTTCGCCTGCATAATCTCCCTGTTTGGACTGAAGTGCACCAAATTCGGAAGCAGTGATGAAAACACCAAGGGGAAGATTGCACTCTCCGGGGGACTAGTTTTCATTTTTTCAGGTACCGGATTTTGATACAGTAGCTACAGTAGTGCGGAGATGATGTGAGGTGTTACTAAGCCTAGGACAAGAATCTAACTGTGGTCCCCATTGCATTTTTTTAACCCACTAAGAACCATTGTTATCAGACCTAAAGCAATTTTATTCTTTAAAACAATCCGTGTACATAACTGAACATGGCTGAAAACAAAAGGTGGGAGTATCCATTAGTAACTAATGCAGGCAGGTTTATTCAGATTACAAGTTCTACTATTTGGATAATAGAAAAATCCCTTATTCATTTGTTAAATTACGGGCCTGGTAGCTGTGTGATACCGGCCTGGTAGCTGTGCGATACCGGCCTGGTAGCTGTGCGATAATGGCCTGGTTGGGTAAGGGTGCACTTACCGCTTCGCTAGACCAGTCCCAGTATAGTATGTGTGACCCAGCTTTGAAAAACAATAGGTTATATACTGTGTCCAGACCAGTTGCAGATGGGATGGATCTAAGCTATAAATCAGCATATAAGGGGATATCATTTTAGTAGTGGTGCTTCTCCGCTGCTAAAAGGTCAGTTGGAGGCTATCCCATTAGCCCAGATGCCGGCATCCCTTAGAACCCTAGAAGGGTTTTATGCATAATCCCCAATAAGCAGGAAAATACACCTAAAAAATGTGTATTCGAAAATACGAATATTTTAGGCATATTCATATTTTTGGCATATACTATGCCAAAAATACAACAATTCTTATTCATATTCATGGCCCATTCGTATTTGTATTTACGAATGCATACACCATCAACAGAATACAAATAGGAATCACCATTCAAAATAATGGTTACATACAGTAGTTACACAGTTACATAGTAGGTACTGTAAGGCTGAAAAAAGATTTGCGTCCATCTAGTTCAACCTAGTTTATTATAATAGATTATCCATTGCTGTATAGTATGTTCTGATATTTTAATGACAGATTATGGGGGAAATGTACTAAATCTAATTTGTAAAATATAGGTGTATTTGTATCCAGAAATACACTTATTTTTTATATTTACTATCCCGAAAATATGGCAATTCGTATTCGTATTGATAGCACATCAATACGAATACGAATTGACGTATTTTCGGGATAGTAAATGTCAAAAATAAGTGTATTTCTGGATACAAATACACCTATTTTTTTTACAAATTTCCGTTCGTAAATTTCCCCCTATATTTCTTATTTGTACCCATGGATGTTTTTAAGCAATAAGTGTTTGTCCAACCCTATTTTGAATGTATTAATTGAGTCAGCCGACACCAGCTCTCCAGGAAGAGAGTTCCAGAGTTTGACTGCTCTGACCGTAAAGAATTTTTTTCTTCTAGCTAAATGGTGATTCCTAATTTACTAAGTGGCCGTATTGAAAATACGACCAGAAATTAGTGGCAATTAGTGGGATACAGCAGCTCATTGCCGGTAAAATACACCTGGAAAATACACTTCATTTTTAAAGAGTATTCGGCTTATACTAGGGATGCCAATCCTGGGGCATTTTTTAAATCCCGGGATTCGGGATTGAAAAATGCTCAATCCCGGGATTCCCGGGATTGGCCTCCCTAATTAAAAAAAACCGGCCCCTCCCCCAGATGACAATATAAATTTATCCTAAAGCTGCCCCCCGCACTTACGGCGGCGGGGGTTGTGGTGACAGGGCCGCAGCAGGATGACTATCTCCGGCGGGTGGGCGGAAGGCTGGAGTGATGTCAGGGGTCACGCTGCGCAGCCTGGGCGCCGCTATGCTTGTCAGCACAGCACTCAGTCCCTCCCAACTCCCCACAGCAGCACCGGGGGTAAGAAACAGTCAGCCGGGCAGAGTCTGAGCCATATTCTGGTGCTCAGCGCTGCCCGGCTTTAAACAAAAACTAATGGGGTTACTAATCCCGGAATCCCGGGATTGGAAGCTTCAATCCCGGGATTCAAATCCCAGCAATTTTAGGCCAAAATCCCGGGATCCCGACAATCCCGATCTCAGCATTGGCCTCCCTAGCTTATACTAATTGCCCCCCCCCCCCCCCCCCCCCACACACACACAGCTGTAACCAACCCCAGACTCAAAGAGCCGGTCCTGGTTTTAAAAAATCAAGTAACAAATTAAATGGGGTCCGCAGGAGCCAGGCACCTATGCTTCTAATTATTTGGGAGCAGGCTCCTCCCTACTGCATCCCATAATGCTTCAGTTAGTTTTAGGTGCCCACAGGAGTGGGTGCTATGCTGTGCAGCTGCGCTGCAGCTGCGTTTTTTCTTTGGATTTTTTTTTTTTCAGATTAGTTAGGCTTTTTATTATTTTCTTAAAGCACTAGCAAGAGCAGGTTTGCCAGTGTGTCGCTTCTCACAGAAGTGTACACACACTGAGAGCGCAGCAGAGGCTGACAGAAGCGTGTCCTGTCAGCTCTCTGTGTGCAGAGGGACACCTTTTTATTCCCTCTGCACAGCGCTTAGTCTCTTTAGGATAGAGACTTTCCTGGGCCCCGGGGGTGTCCTAACCAGCTCCTTGAAGAAGGGGATCGTGGGGGACGGACCCCCGCGATGGTGCCCGCCATCTTGAAGGGTTTAGGGACGGAAATCCCGCCTGGGAAGTGAAGTCCCTAACAGGAGTCCGGCGCTGCTGGACAACTCCATTGTGGTCCCACTGAGGGAGGTACAAGGAGGTGAGAGAGACAACTGCAGGAGCGGCCGAGGGGGGAGAAATGCACCAGATGGGCTGGTCTCCCTGCTGAGGCAGAGACTTGGTCTCTTCCTGCTCTGTTTTTGGCGCCTTTTTCACTGTGCTGCGGAGCGGACAGGGTGATTTTACACAGACTCCAGTCTCTTCACAGAAGCGCTTCCCTCGCTGATCGCTGACAGGATTACCAGCTCAGATAAGTACTCTGATACATTGCTCTGTGCGGTGCCTGTTCATTTTGCATGGGGGGATCTCTTACCCCGGCTCAGGAGGACCCCATTTTGCTGCAGGCTATGCAGGATACTGCTCAGGAAATTCATAAAATGACTGCCCTGATGGAGCAGTTTACAAAATCCTCTAATGAGAGTGTGCTTAGGCACCCTGTGTCTACACCACCAATTATTCAGGATTTGGATGATGATGGTGGGTGTGATGAGAACTGGAGTTGGGACATCAGTGATGAAGCTGAGGCTTTAACTTCAGGCACTGAGGATTTGATTGTGGCTGTTAAGCAGACCTTGAATCTTGCAGAGGAGGAAAAGACTCCTGTCTCTTTTGTGTTTAAAAAGAGTCGCATGGTCCCTGTGTGTTTCCCCTCTGATGAGGGAATGTCATCTCTTTTAAATGAAGCAGGAAAGACTCCTGATAAGAGATTGTTGATGGCAAAGAGGTATGCAAATATGTACCCTATGCCAGAGGAGCATACCAAATTATGGGAAAAAGCCCCATTAGTGGATGCATCAGTTGCTAGACTGTCTAAAGCCACTGCCTTGCCGGTCCAGGGGGGTGCTGCCTTTAAGGACCCGGTGGATAAAAAAGTGGAAGGCTGTTTGAAGGCTATTTTTGAAGGTGTGGGTTATATATACCTTGAGACCCATTATTGCGTCTGCTTGGGTCACAAAAGCCATGATTAAGTGGGCGGAGGAGCTGTCTGGGCTACTCCACCAAAATTCAGAGGCTTTTATTCTGGCAGAAAAATTGAGATCTGGCGCAGAGTATGTGTGTGAGGCTGTGAGGAAGGAGCTAAGATGGCGTCCAGAGTGTCTGTGACTTCAGTGTCTGCGAGAAGGGCTCTTTGGCTCAAGGCTTGGGAAGCTGATACTGAGTCTAAGAAGTGCCTTAAAAAACTTGCTTTTTAAGGGGGAGTTATTGTTTGGCTCGGAGCTGGAAGCCATTATCAAGCAGGCTACTGGGGGCAAGAGTACGTTTCTTCCCACCACTTCCAAAAGTTCAGGCTCCAAGTTTGGAGTTTTCAAGCCGTCCTTTCGGCTGCCATTTCGGAGCGGGGCGTCTAACAGAGGACAGTCCGGCCGTGGCAGATTTCAGGCCGGCAGAGGAAAGGTTTCCAGAGGCCGCTTTGGTGCCTTTACAAAAAAGCATGCAGCCAAAGGGGATGACAAGTCCTCTGCATGACGGGGCGGGGACTCCCCTTTCTGGGCTCAGAGTGGGGGGTCGCCTCCTACATTTTCGGGACAGGTGGGGAGAATCCATAGTGGATTCTTGGGTCCTTTCCATCATTTCCGAAGGTTACCAGATAAATCTCAGGGGCACGCCACCCAAGAGATTTCTCCCTACACCCTTGCCGCGGTCAGCGTCACTGAGGTCCACTCTGTTGGGAGCAGCTGTGGCTCTCAAAGAAAAGGGAGTGGTGATTCCGGTTCCCCAGGAAGAGAGAAAAACAAGGGTTTTATTCAATTCTGTTCCTTGTCCCCAAGCCAGACGGGTCTTTCAGGCCCATACTAAATTTAAAATCTTTAAATCTTCACTTGAGGGTAGATCACTTCCCGAATGGAGTCCCTGCGTTCTGTGCTCCTGAGCATAGAACCGGGAGAGTTCCTGGCATCGGTCGATATTCAGGATGCATATCTCCATGTGCCCATCTTCAAGGGTCACCAAACTCTCCTAAGGTTTGCAATTGGAGGAGACCATTGGCAGTTTCAGGCACTGCCGTTTGGTTTGGCAACGGCTCCGAGAGTTTTCACGAAGGTGATGGCGGTCATGGCTGCAGCTCTCCGTCTAAGGGGAATAGTAATTATTCCTTATTTGGACGACCTTTTATTCAAGGCGGAGTCGGCTGGAAAACTTCAGGGACACCTGAGTGTTGCGACGCAGTTCTTGCAGGAACAGGGTTGGGTGCTAAACCTTCCCAAGTCACATCTAATACCCACACAGAGTCTGCAGTTCCTAGGGGTTATCTTGGACACACACCTTCACAGGGTGTTCTTGCCTCACCCCAAAGCGGTGGAGATTCGGCAGATGGTACTGACAATTCTCCGGGCCCCTGCACCGACGGTGTGGCAGGGAGTAAGGCTGCTGGGCAAAATGGTAGCGACCTTCGAGACACTGCAGTTTGCCAGATTCCATTCAAGGTCCTTCCAATGGAACATACTAGCATGCTGGTCCGGCAATGCCAAGACAATGAAACAGGAGAGGCAGATCTTGTCTCAGGAAGCAAGAATATCCCTGGAATGGTGGACGGATATAGAGACCCTGCAGATGGGGCGGTCCCTTTGCTCATGGGATTGGTTGGTCATCACGACGGATGCCAGTCTCAGGGGCTGGGGGGCAGTAGTGCTTCACCTGAGATTGCAGGGCCTTTGGTCAGTGGAGGAATCCAGTCTTCCCATAAATATACTGGAACTGAGAGCAGTATGGAATGCCTTGTGCCAAGCAGAGGAATTTCTGAAGGGATTACCAGTACGAGTACAATCAGACAATGCCACTACAGTGGCATACTTAAATCACCAGGGCGGTACTCGGAGCAAGATGGCGATGGCAGAGATTGTGAAGATCTTCACCTGGGCGGAGGTTCAGGTTCCAGCACTGTCAGCTGTTTTCATTCCGGGGATCCGGAATGTGGAGGCGGACTACCTCAGCAGGGCGGACCTGCTGGAGGGGGAGTGGTCACTCCATCGGTACGTGTTTCAGAAGATGGTAGACAGATGGGAACTGCCAGACATAGATCTTATGGCGTCCAGGACCAATTGTCAAGTACCGAGATTTTGTTCTCGGTCGAGGGATCCGTTGGCTTGGGCAGTGGATGCCATGACAGTTCCTTGGTCTTTCCGCCTGGTATACATTTCCCCCCCGTTCCCAATGATCTCGAGGGTGTTGAAGAGGATAAAGAACCAGAGGGTACCGGCCATTCTGGTTGCACCAGATTGGCCCAGGAGGTCATGGTACTCAGACATACTGAGATTATCGACAGAATTGTGGCGACTTCCTCTTCAGCCGGACTTGTTAAGCCAAGGGCCGTTTCTGCACCAGGAAATTTTGAGGGCGTGGCGTATGAATCCTCCTTATTAAGAAAGAAGGGGTTTTCAGAAGAGGTCATACAGACCATGCTAAGGGCCAGAAAACCGGTGTCTGCGGCCAATTACCACAGGGTGTGGAGGATCTACATCAGGTGGTGCGAAAGGCAGAGAGTTCATACCTCCAGGTTTAAGGTAGCAAGGCTACTGGAGTTTTTACAGGATGGATTGTCGTCTGGGTTAAGTTTGCAGTCTCTGAAGGTGCAAATTTCGGTACTTTCCATTTTCTTTCAAAAGAGAGTGGCTCTGTTGCCGGAGGTACAAACCTTTTTACAGGGGGTGGCCAGGATTTAGCCTCATTACAAGCAGCCCGTTGCACCATGCGACTTATCTCTTGTTTTGTCTATGCTGCAGAAACCCCCTTTTGAGCCACTGAGATCGGCTGATCTCAAGTACCTTACCTGGAAGCTTACCTTTTTATTGGCCATTGCTTCGGCTAGACGTGTGTCAGAATTGGGTGCCCTGTCTTGCAAATCACCATTTCTGATTTTTCAAGATGACAGGGCTGTACTTAGGACAGTACCAAAATTTTTACCTAAAGTGGTTTCCTCCTTTCATTTGAATCAGGACATTGTGCTCCTGGTTTTTCCCCGCCTGAGGGAACGAGGAATAGGGACAGTTTGAAAAAGTTGGATGTGGTTCGCGCATTGCGAATTTATATCAGTAGAGTAAAGGATGTTCGCAAATCAGATTTGCTGTTGGTTTTGTATGATGTACATAAGATTGGGTGGCCTGCTTCAAAGCAGACTATAGCCCGCTGGTTGAGATCAACTATTGCATTTGCCTACTGTAAGGCAGGTAGACCTGTGCCATCTCGCATAAACGCCCATACTACGAGGTCAGTTGACCTAACCCCGGAACGCACAACCGTTCCATACAATTATACATGGGGACAGAAAGCTCCGATCACATGACTATATCCGAATTATTATGATGGCGATCACATGATGTGCACATGACCAATTGCGTCAGTCCATGACGCGGGGTCAGGTGTCAGTCACGTGACCGCTCATCGAAACTGATCTGATTGGGCCGTTTGGTCTCTCTTCTCGCTCTGCACATTACCGCTGCTGAATTCCCCTTTCACTTCCGGGTTGTAAGCGGAAGTCATCTAGTCCTACCTCATATGGAACGCGTTTGCGTTCCATTTACGTATTGGTTATATCACTATACACAGCATTAAGCTTGTTTCCAAACTCGATCCAATTTCCAATTAAAGTGTGACATGAATATAATGATGCCTAATGGATATGTATCCTCCTATATATTACTCTGTCTATTCCGATCACGTGGCCCACTTTGGTCACGTGACCGGAGCTGAAATCTTAAATAAAGAGCTTTTTTATGTATTTCTACTGTGAATTTTCATTATGTATTAATTGTTCACATTAATTATCATGATATATGTCTGCCCCCTTACTCCTGTACTAAATTTTAATGTTGTTTATGAAATGAAATTGATAATTGAACCTTACAGGTGTACTGATTCCCTCATCAGGAGGGGTATATATACCTGAACCAGGTACACAGTCCCCCACACCTTTGATAAAGCTGCAGGACGCAGTGAAATCATCAACTGGTAACGTGCACTTATCTGTCCCCAAAAAGTGTTCACATAAAATATACAGTATCCAGACGTGTCCATTGAGGCGGGGTTATATTTACTTTCATTCATTCCAATTTACTTTTATTTCCCCACCCTATCTATTACATTGTTTTTTATTTGTATATTTTATGTAATATTGTACCTTGCATGTATTTTAAAACAGTAAAATTTGTTATACTTTTCTAAACCAATTGGTACTGTTCATTGATACAAGCGCTGCTCGACTCGCCCAAGTGCGTGTCCTTTCTTTCTTTCTTTTTCCTTAAGTGGGGAGTGACTACCCCCACATTTGAGCAGCAGCTTTTTCTGAAGACTCAGCTCATTGCTAAGCTCCTGATTATTCCTAGTGAATACCCTTTTTTTTCAACTATTGCATTTGCCTACTGTAAGGCAGGTAGACCTGTGCCATCTCGCATAAACGCCCATACTACGAGGTCAGTTGCTTCTTCGTGGGCGTTGCGTCATGGGGCCATGGCAGAGCAGTTGTGCAGGGCAGCCACCAGGTCCTCTGTTCACACCTTTACAAAATTCTACAGGTTTCATGAGTTCGCGTCGGAGGATGCTTCATTTGGACGGGCAGTGATGAGAACTGGCAGTCTGAGTGTACCCTGCCAAAGGACCGGCTCATGAACGTCCTATCGTGAAGCTGTGTCACCGGACTGGACGAAAGAGAAAAGGGGATTTTTGTAAGAACTTACCGTTCAAACCGCTTTCTCTGAGTCCAGTCCGGTGACACAGCGATCCCTCCCTAACGCTCAGTAAGTTGTACCGTTCATGGTTGCCATGTTATGTGTTATAAGTTGCATATAAGATGTTCAGGCATTGTACTGAGTTATGTATCCTAGTGTGCTGTTGAAGTTTAACTGAAGCATTATGGGATGCAGTAGGGAGGCGCCTGCTCCCAAAGAATTAGAAGCATACAGTAGGTGCCTGGCTCCTGCGGACCCTCCTACATCCCATCATGAAGCTGTGTCACCGGACTGGACTCAGAGAAAGGGGTTCGAATGGTAAGTCCTTACAAAAATCCCCTTTTTGTGAACCAGCACCAGGCCCAACCAGCAAGCAGGGTAATGCCACAGCCGGGGGACACTTATTATATAAGGTCCCGCTACCGAAGCATTACCCCCTGACTGGTCAAGGGTACTGGGGAAGTGGGGACCCCCCCTAAAGAAGGGGTCCCCCCCTCCAGAACTTACCTGTCCAGGCTGAAGCCTGGGGCTGTCCCTGGTACCCCTGGGAAGTGGGTACAGGGCTGATCTTTGTGCAAAAGTTAGAATAAACCATTGGGTTCTGCTGTGGAACTATGAGTCCCAGCTAGCCTGGTCTACATACTGGGACTTAGAGAACCACAAGTCCCAGCATTCGACCCAGTAATGGGCTTGCTGGGACTCTTAGTTCCACAGCAGATCCAATAGTTAAATAAAAACACAAACACTCCTGAAAAATAAAACTTTATTACATACAAAGCCCTTTCATACACATACTTACCTGTCTTGACACCGTAGGTAGGTCTACCTCCGTCCATCCGATGTTCCTGAAGTAATCCAATGAGGGTACTTGTGGAAGGAATCCATATTCACCAGGATCCTCTGGTGTAGATCGCGTCCTCTTAGTTTCATGTAGGCGTCCAGGGGAGGCAAAATAAAAGCACGAGACACCAGAATGGACTGTGAGGAGGAGATGCGGGATGTCTTTACATCCTGCGGCTCCTCCTCCCAAATAGCACTACTGCAGCCTGCACGGATCTGACTGATCCATGCAGACTTCCGATACAAATTTGTATTTAAAGTATGAATTTGTATCGGCAAAAATACTAATTCATATGACATCGGAATTCATACGGATATGAATCAGTTAAATGAGACTGCTTTGTAAATTCCCCTCCGCAATACTAATTTGTCAATGAAATACGATGGTGATGCCAGTCGTATTTATTCGTATTAAGAATATGAATACAAATTTTCGTATTTGTATTTTTAGTAAATTCCCCCCATAGAATCTTGGACTTAGCCCTGATCCCATGAGTTTTCACTAGAGATGAGCGGGTCAGGATCTCCGGGATCCGAGTCTGGATCCGAGCCGGCTCGGGAGTTCCCGCCTAAATTCCGGACCGAAAACGAGGCAAAACGTCATCATCGCGCTGTTGGATTCTCGCGGGATCTGGATTCTATATAAGACGCACGCGCGCCCCGCCATCTTTACTCCAGCATAGGAGAGGGAAGAGGGTGGTTGTGCTCTGTGCTGTGTGATGTGCTATAATAATAATATATTATTTTGCTGCTGCTCACTCGATTAGGGTCTGCAGGGGCTGCTGTACACAAGTCCAGTGTACAGGGGCTGCAGTGGCCAGTGTACAAGGGGCTGTACAGGGGCTGTGTTCAGTGTGACAGGGCTTGTGTCCAGTGTGACAGGGCCTGTGTACAGTGTGACAGGGTTTGTGTCCAGTGTACATGGTTTGTGTCCAGTGTACAGGGGCTGTGTACAGGGGCTGTGTCCAGTGTACAGGGGCTGTGTCCAGTGTACAGGAGCTGTGTACAGGAGCTGTGTCCAGTGTCCAGGGGCTGTGTCCATGGGCTGTGTCCAGGGGCAGTGTCCAGTGTACAGGGCTGTGTACAGGGGTTGTGTCCAGTGTGACAGGGCCTGTGTCCAGTGTGACAGGGCCTGTGTCCAGTGTGACAGGGCCTGTGTCCAGTGTGACAGGGGCTGTGTCCAGTGTGACAGGGGCTGTGTCCAGTGTACAGGGGCTGTGTACAGGGGTTGTGTCCAGTGTGACAGGGCCTGTATCCAGTGTGACAGGGGCTGTGTCCAGTGTACAGGGGCTGTGTCCAGTGTATAGGGGCTGTGTACAGGGGTTGTGTCCAGTGTACAGGGGTTGTCAAATTTTTTCTATTGTCAAATTTTTCAGTGTATCTTGCATGAGAATGTCACTAAAGCCTGATACACACTAGGTGATATTGTGATCAATATCGCTCAGAATGTGCTTTCTATTTGTACACTTAATATCCTTTACGACTCCCTCCCTTTTCCCGTATGTTCAGACGAGGGAGCAGCTGCCATCGCTCCCAACCCTGCTCCCCTCCCCCGTCGTCGCTCCCTTCCGGGCTGGCATCAGCAAGTGCCTGCCGGGTCCCTGCTACCGGGGATAGGCAAGTGTGTAGGGGGCTTAAACCTAAAATATTCACTAGATGTATTACCGATATGTGTCTCAGATTACGTTACACCTTTAAGAAAACGCTTTTGGTTAATTCTAAAAGGAATAATATAAAAATGATACAAATTTAATCAAAATTTATTGCCCATAACCCCCGAAACACCAGCCCAGATAGTTGTACCCAGGTAGAATGAATCAAATACTAACCAAGTTGTATTATTACTATTTTTTCTGGAACAATTTATAATGTGACAAAAGCTCATTAATAAATAACACATGTGCTCTTCTTCAGTGGCTCTATGCAAAACACTATGGGCAGGATGCAGCTATGGTAAATACAGTACAACCAGCCAAATCCTCGAAAAAGCAGTTTTTGAATGATTGGCCACTTACCGCATATGCTCCAAGCTCCGCAATGCGATGCATTCCATTTATAGATCTACAAATGGTATTACTATATAGAAGTTTATAGGCTTCAATCAGTCTTTCGCCCTAACGGGGGTCCATTCATAGTCCTCCTAGCACCCTGTGGCGGATGCGTTGCTCGTCAAGAGTTACACCAGACGGTGCAGCGTAGACTCGACTGAGTATCTCAGACCTTGGGCACTTGCTTGTACACAAGGGATGAGCTCTGTAGCTACATTAGCATAAAATTGCAGAGTTCAATATAGCAACAGATACAAGGATGGCCACGATTTAATCCGAGTTTACCCCATTGTTAGAATCAACCTGGCTTTTATATATTATAAAGTTATATTAAGGCAGTAAGAATTGGGCCAGTGTTGTTTAAAATTATATATATATATATATAACTATATATATATCTATATATCTATATATATATATCTATCTATCTATATATCTATATATATATATATATATATAGATATATATATCTATATATATATATATATATATATAGATAGATAGATTTTTTTTTCAAACCAAGGAGAAAGGGGCAGAGAAAAAAGAAGTGAGTAGGTAGGAGTTACAAGAGCGGGGATGACACAATCCGGCAGATAAGATAAGATAAGCATATCATCTGCATCATAGATGAGTCATCAAGTCACTGAAGACAGTAATTAGGGTGGGACAAATAACAAATAAACTTAATCAGTATCTGTAACAAGGTTCAACGAAGTTGATTCATTTCATGCTAATAGCTTCTTGTCTTTTGGTAGAGTTGTGCGGAGAGGGACCTTCGTTCTCTGTGGTATACTCATGCCAATAATGTTAGCCAAATGTAATAGGGTATGAGAAACAAAAAGTGAGAGGTTTTGGGAGAGTTTTCCCATATTTTTAAAGCGGCAATCAATTACATGGCAAAATCAACCTGGTTTTCAGAGCAAATGATTGCCGCTTTAAAAAAAATAAAATGGGAAAACTCTCCCAAAATCTCTGATTTATAACACCCTACATTTGGCCAATAGTGTCTGTAGTATTTTGAATGCTATTGGATAATGGGACATACCGAGTTTTGTGCAATAGCAGAGTGATCTGTAATTAGGAGGGCTACCAATGGAGACATGCACCATCATTAGTACTCCTTTCCGATCCAGTGCTTTCACATTAAACCCGAGTCGATCATTATACAGAGGGCAACCCAGGTTTAACCCTTCTTAGAACCCGGGTCAAATGGGGGTATAAGCTTTGGTGCTTTCACATTGCACATCTACCCGGGTTTACGTGGCAGCAAACCGGCAATTACCCAGGTCCGTGGTGAGGTTTGAAAAGGGTATAATGCTGGTGAGTGACATTTTTGAGGCTTTGTATATCAAGTTAAAACTTTCATCTAGGGAGTGCTGTAATACTGAGCCATCAGTTCCTTTTTCTAGATGAGTCATCCCGACATCTACACAATTCCACACTGATATTCCGGATTGGGAATTTTATATACAAGGATAGATTAGCTATGGGAGCCTAGAGCATTCGTGAATTGTGTGTGTGTATAAGTAATACAGCTTCTGACTCAAGCTTGTCTACCAGATCCAGCACAGGAGTGAGCACCATGGTGCATACTGTCCTTTAGTGTTCTCATTAGTGGGAAATGTTCTGTTATCAGATGGTGGGTGGGACGTTCTAACATCCGCCGCCCGTCTCTGCCAGGCTACTGCATTCTTACTAATGCAGGGGATACGGACAATAGGTCTACCCTATGAAGGTCAACATACATTAGGGCTTAGGTCAACACCTGAAATTGGTCAACGTGGCTATGGTCGACAGGGTAGGAAGGTCTTCACAAGCATTAGGTCACCAATGGGAAGATCAACTGTCAAAAGGATGGCATGAGTTTTTCACATTTATTTTGAGCCTACATGTGCCGACAGGCGGTATTTCATGCCCTACCATCCACTACGGCATGGTGGGAGCATAAAATAGTGTTCCGAGCATAGCAAGGCTCCGTGCCCCAAGTGGGGATGTGGTACACCGTTACCTTTAGCCATGTCGACTCATTTAAGGTGTCAAACTAAGCCCTATTGACCTAATTCATGTTGACCTTCATGAAGTCCACCCTATGACCCATACCCATCTGGCAGCATAGTTGATTTTGTAATCCAGGCGGTTTGACTCATCTCCCCTGGAACCAGAGCGATATGGTACAGAGGACAGGGTTCCTTGTGACATGATGTGAGCTCGGGAATGAAGGCAGCAGGAAGCCACAGATAGACTTGTTAATGTATACAGTGGAAGTAGCAGGGTCTCCAGCAGCACATACTGTATATCAGAAGACACTGTATATCTTTTTGCGCCTGAATTAATTAATTATATATCTGTAAACTATTTTAAAATTGCACTCATCAGTCTAAACTTATAACCATATGTAACTCTTTTTTGGCAAAAGGCTTTGATTACCTTCCTCTACAAAAACAATGACACCAGTAACATGTCATAACAAGAGAGGGCACAAGTATATCATATTAAAGTTATATTATTTAATATCAATATATCAATATATTAAATTCCATCGCAATACAATTATTGCACATAAATATAAATTTAAATATTCAAATACTTGGAATCAAACAATATTAAAGTCATTATTAGGCGGCATATATAAATAGTGCTCAACCTCTAATATAAAGCAGTTGTATGAACTCACCATCCAGTGTCTGAGTGCAGTGTATATACACAGGCAGATACAGTAGCCAGACTCCAGTGCTTGCCCTGGGCACAGAATGTTTCTGTAGTGCATATGAGCAACCAGAAGCAATATTATACCCAGCCGGGGTCCAGCATTGAAACACTAACGGGAGGAAGAGTGCAGCAGTCTATGTGGCTGATTCAGGCCCTGTTTATGGCTCAACTAGCCGCAGACCCAGGAAAATTTGCAACCAAGCAGGTTTCCTTAACTAGTTTCTCTGCTGTCCACAAGTAGCAGTGTCAACAGAAGGCAGTGTTGGATGTGCATAGCCAGGTGGGATATTTATTCTATTGATCCACCAATGGAAATGCAAAGTTTGTTATCACCTAAAACAGGTCACCTGCATATAGGTAGTAACAGCGTCAATGATCAGTGCAACTAAATCAGCAATCCATTTTCTGTTGTACATAATTAGTTCCAAGCGAATTATTAAACGTATAAAAGTTTTAATATGAAACACCTATAAAAAAAATACATACAGTATATATCGTGGCAGGGACAGCATACTTCCACATGAAGGTAATGTGGAAGATCCAGTCCAGGCTTTAGAACAGCAGCAGCAGGGCTAAAGAGATCCAGTCCAGGGTTTTTATAAATGTATTGTAAATCACTCTCTGCTGATTAACAGCACCTGTTACTTCCTCTTATATGTTTTTCCAGAGCAGGGGGTCATGGCTCCCAATGCCTAAAAGAGGCTGGGTGATAGGCAGGGAATGTGTGGATTATGGTAGGTGTTCTCTGGAGTGTATCATTACTGTGGAAAACCTGCTTTGCTGTAACTGAAGAATTGCCATGCTGTTACCTTGTATGCAGCCTACCTGCTGGAAATAAAGAACAAGGCTTGACTTCCGTCCAGTCTATGTGATTCCTTGTCACAATAAAACTATAAAAATAATGAAATATAAATAACTAGAAGGCATCACTGAGAAACACACAGAGCTTTACATAATGTGCTTAAATACAAGTTTATATTCCACAGTTTCTACAAGGCTGCAATAATTATCAGCACACTATGCCTAGGGGCAGAGAGAAATGAGCTGTATAGGGGAAGGAGCAGGGTCCCCCTGCAGCACAGCGCATATCAGAAAATCCGTAATGAGTTACAGAGGGGATATGGACATGCATTGGGTCGACCACTGAAGGGCGACATGCATGAAGGTCGACAAGGTCATTAGGTCGGCATGTGCATTAGGTCGACATGGGCTAGGTTGACAGTCATAAGGTCAACATGGGGTTTTTTCACTTTTTTCCGATGCTGACATGTGTGGACAGGTGGTATTTTATGCCCTAGCATGTCAGCAGTATTTCATGCCCTACTGTGTCAACATTCGGAATAAAAAAAATGAAAAATCCCATGTTGACCTTTTGACTGTCAACCTTGCCCATGTCGATCTAATGCATGTGTCGACCTAATGACCCTGTCATTAGAAACCTCAGTGTTGGTACATGTCCTCGTGTTCTAATATTTATCTTCATTTGATGAATGTTTCCCTCCTGCACATTGCTAAAATCCCTGGTATATTTGACAGTTTCTATCATGTCCCCCCTTTCCCTTCTCTGCTCTAAACTATACATGTTAAGATCTTTTTGACTTTCTGGGTAAGTTTTGTGATGTAGGCCATGCACCATTTTAGTTGCCCTTCTTTGTACAGTCTCAAATGTATTTATATCCTTCTGGAGATATGGCCTCCAGAACTAAACTCAGTACTTTCTTTCTTTCCACTGCTGATTCCTCTCCCTATGCAACCAAGCATCAGAGTGAGTAGGTGAGCACAATTTGTTCCTCCTGCAGTGCACCATCATCTAGCAGAAAACCAACCCCCCCCCCTTCCCCCCTTTGCTCACCTAGCGATTGTACTCCAGGCTTCCCTGTCACTGATCGCTCCCTCTTATACCGATTGTCTCTGCGCCCAAATGTCTGAGCGCACGAACAGCTGACACCAGCAGCAGAAGCCACAGGGGGTGATGCAGAAAAACAGCGGCAGCCCCTTCAGTGTTGAGTATTTTTGGGGCCTGGTAAGTTTGTCCTGCCTAAGGAAAACTCACCACGGGGGTAAGTCACCTGAAATAGTGACTCATAGATCCTTTCCTCCTCCTCAGTAGTTTCCATTATAGGGCCATTTATACTATATTTAGCTTTTGGATTTTTCCTCTAGTCTACCTAGATCATCAACCATTTGTGTTACCCCCTCCTATTGTGTCTACCCTGTTGTATACTTTTGTGTCATCTGCAAAAAGGTACCGTTTGCAATGTCAACAATAATGGCATTAAAAAGCACCGCTCCAAGTACAGATCCCTGGGATCCTCCACTGGTAACCTTTCCCTCCTGTGACTGCCCTCCATTTACTACAACTCTCTGTTTTCCATCCGAAAACCAAGATCTTATCCATACAACCATCCTAGAATCCAATCCCAAGCTTTTCAGTTGGCTGCATCCAAAATCACGGTTGTGAATGCAACTGCGTGTACCTCTGAAGCAGGCCTCCAACCTCTTTGTTTCTATATGAAGCAAAGTTCATGCACACAATTTATGTGATCATGGTCATGAATGGGATTAAGATGTTATAAGGTTATCCTCTCGATCAAAATTGATCAAGCTGGATATAGGGTTGCGGCTGACAGTACATGTCTTCTTGTGTCGGTGTGATGGAAGTCTCTCATAACCTTTCTCAGCAGGGGACGGGTCCTGCTAAATATTCCTATGAGGCTCAACGATAAGATCGGGAAGATAGGAAGTCTTGCTTTGGCCAAGACTGGAAAAAATTATGACATAAATGTGATATAGTGAATGTATATCATATTGCTTGCTGGAAAGGTACCATGTCCAGTGTCCGTCACCAGAAAGCACTTACTTCTTCCTAAATAAAGCCTTGTTTGCTATGGAAAGAAAAACAAAAATCACATCTCTCAAGAGTTTTATTGGAAAAGTAAAGATAATGTAATTTATGGCTTGTAGGTCTGTCCATTAGTCATAAGTCAGTAGACAGCTCCTAGAACTGTTCCTGGTCTTTGGTTTATGGACGTCTCAGAATTTATTTTAGTTTGAGCCTCGTGGCATAGCTATAAATTAGATATCATACACAAGTAAGACTTAGCGGGAGAGAACAGACATGGTTGACGCTCTGAATGATGTAAGTGCTGTATTGCAGACTGAGCCAGACAGACAGCTGAATAGTGTGTGATTAATATTACATGGACCACTCAACAATGACCTCTCCAGTGCAAACAATGTGCCAGTTTAGTGTGCAACTTCTACTATCACATGGACCCTTACTCACGCCACAAGTTGGAAGCTATTTTCAGCAGGCTTTGCTGAAATACTTATCTATATTATATTTGGGTATCAAGACAGGTGCATTGTGTGTATATTAAGAATGTATACTATGATTCTGTGCTATTTATACTCAGTCGGCCCTGGGCATAATCCATAAAGGTGAATGTCTAGGCTGCAAGTGCTCTTTGGGTCACCCAGCACACAGAGTGGCCTTCCTCCAAGTCAATTAAGATGCAACAGCTACATTTTGTCCTTGGACACCACATTGGTCAGAGGTCACATTGGTCAGAGCTTTCTCACAATCTAAAGGTGCCCACACACTAGAAAGGGTACTTGTGTAGTTTCATGGCGCCGTGCGTCTGAGTCCCCTTGCGGGGCTCGGTGGCTCGCTACGCTCGCCACGCTATTTAAAATCAACTCCATGCCAACATGGATCGTGGAGGCATGAACTATCCATGTTGGCATGGCGTTAAGTTAGTTTATTTGACATATTTAGTGGCGAGCGTACACCCGGAAGTAGCACGGCGCCATGTTGGCGCTGTGAAACTACACAAGTACCCTAGAAAGATCTGTGATCGTAAGATGTGCGCATAAATTAGCCTTGAAATCTTTTTTCCGTCCTGGACAAAAGATTTCAGGCAAGCGCACATCTTTACCAAAGATTTTTCTTAAGATCCCGTGTGCGTTTCTATGGATCTTTTGTTAAATCTTTTGTGCAGCACGTAAGATCAGAAGATTCAGCTAAAGATCCACGGGAGCGCGCATCGGACGATATATCGGCCGATTTATCGGAAATCGTCCAATCGGCCCAAAAATCGTTCTAGTGTGTGGGCACCTTTACATTCCCTAAGGGAGGTATTAAGCGTCTATATCAGTAATTTTAAACCTTTTTACCTTGCGGCACACTAAATTAGTTTTTAAAATTGTCAAGGCACACCATGAGATCTCTGAAGGGCAAAACACATTGGCCCTAACGGGAAAAAAAACAAACTTATTGGCCCTCATATAAAAAAAAAACAATCACACTGGTCCCAACAGGTAAAAAAAAAAGCCCTTTACATGAAAAGAAGAGACCAGTAAATAACAGTTGAACTGGTGATGGTTGTAAACTGGTTCGGGCATCTTTAGATCTGGGGGCACACTTGAGAACAGCTCAAGGCACACTAGTGTGTAACAGCGCAGTGGTTGAAAAACACTGATCTAGATTCATACTATAATGAGGACTTCCTACTGAACACATCTTACATTGAGGACTTTCAATTCAACACAATTTTCTGGTTTTAATCCCTATAGCTCATCCATAAACTTTTTTACTGTGACAAAATAAATTCCTAATTAGGAAGGTCTTGAACTTTTTCAATATAACATTGGTATTTACACACAGATGTGGCATTATTTAGCTAAAGTAAACAGAGACAATCTTATTGGTAGAGATTGGAGATCATATGAATTGCTCTGCGCGGCTCAGCGGATACCCAAACTCTCGATAGCAACTACTTATAAACTACCTACAGGAAATACTCATTCTTTGCTTCCTAAATTCTCAAGAGATTGGCAACAAGATTTAGGAAGAACAATACATTGTGGGAAGAATATGGTTTAAAATTTACACACACTGTCTAATGCGGGGTACACACCAGGACGACCCACTCACGATGCACATCGTGAGCAGGTCGTCAGTGTTTATTCCGTCCCTTCGGGCTCGGTGGCTCGCTGCGCTCGCCACACTATTCTATTCTCAACTCCACGCCGACGTGGATAGTGGGGGTATGAAAAGGTCGTAGGACCCGTACCGCCGCCCCGCTTCGGGTTCACGTTTATAGTGGGGGGGATGGCGTGGGGGTGCATTTAACATTGTAAGCACCCATTAGGGTGCTCAAAAGCACTCTTTAGGGTGCTTATACGATTTTTTATCGTATAGGGGGTCAAAATCGCGTCGCATCGCATGCCATGTACCGCATGCCATTGGGTACATGGCATGCGATGCGATGCGATACGTTCATCGTACGATGGACATCGTGGGCGCCACCAAAATACACAAGTACACAAACACCATTTAACATAAGTACAAGGTGATATACTGTATGTGTTTTAAGCGTAATGGTTTTGGTTCTATCTGACCAATGCAAGCAGCAGGCAGTCCTGTCTATATCTGCTGGGAGTGGGACTGTCCTAAAGTATGACTTTGGACGGAAGTACTCAGTATAACAGGGAATACTATTATTATACAGAATGTCACAAATATAGTCATATCTATGAACATAAAATATACTTTCCTACAATATGGAGTAAAAATGATTATCACATTAAAATGGAAGACCAGGAGCTCTACTCCATTAAATAGTGGCGTGATACACTTGATTTCTTCATGGCATTGGAAGATATTGCTCTTTGAGATTTATAATATAAATTTTGCTCCAACTTGAATTTATTGGTTTCAATTAAAGAAATCCGTGTAGTTTCATAGAACAAGACACATATAAAGAAATCATGAAATTGTCATTTAGATATGAGATTGGGAACGTTGCCTGGAAATATAACAGGCAGATTAAGAGCACACACCAATTGTTCCCAATTGCTCTATCTCCATTATTGCAAAGAGTATGAAACAGAAGTGAAGACAATGGGCGGTATTCAATGTGAATACCTGCGAGGTGCAGCGAATCCTTTTTAGGATTCGCTGCACATTCGCCACGTTCCGGAGCCAGCGGGCTCCGGTATTCAACGTGTCAGGGGCTCGCTGCCCCTGACTGGCGAATATGAGCTCCTGCGGCGAATGCCGCAGGGAGCCTGAGGAGGGTGCCAGGCAGAGAGATGGAAGTCTCTCTGCCTGCCCCTGAACGTTTGTGGGGGGCAGGTGGGCTCCCCGGGTGCCAGGCAGCACAGGCTGCCCCCCGGGGGTGCCAGCAGGGGAGTGTATATTCACTATACCCGATCGTAACGATCGAGTGCAGTGAATATATGAATATGTAATGAGCGGCTCGGCTCCGGCGCCCCCTGCTGGCTGCTGTGTAAAAATAAAAAAAAAAATAAAAAAAAAATATTTTTTTAAAATTAAATATATATTCATGTGCTTACAGCACATGAATAAAAGTAGCATGCCCCTCCTCAGAATAAAATTCCCGATTTTTTGACACCAATTGTAAAACACAAAACATTTTATTTTAAAAGTTCACCTTCCACTTCACCATAAAAAGATAGCGATTGCTACTCGGTGAATCATGGCGAAAAAAACCTTCAAATGTATTCGCCATGTGGTCATTGAATAGGGTGATTCACCGTTTTTGTCAAAAATTCGCCAAACAGCACAAATTCGCCATAAAAACCTGGCGAATCAGGCTCATTGAATACCGCCCAATGACGTAACCCCACCCTTTCCCCTTTCTTTGCCCCCTTCCCTTCCTACTTGCCATGCAATATCCGTTTTGAAATGTTAGATTTAAAATAAGAAAAATCCACCAATGTGAACAACTGAAAAGAAGTTATTTCTAAAACAGGCACTTTATATGCTGGCTTCAATAGACAAATATCATGTTAAAAAGTAAGTGACATTCACAGTAGTGTAAATAGATATTGGTAGGCCTAATAGCAGTTTGTAAGGTGAATGCCAATGGTGAAACATGTATATAGCACAAGATAATTTGACAGGGAAGATGGGCCCCATTTAGCTGTGAGCCCCGTAGCAGCTGCACTCCCTGCATCTATTACGCTCTTAGACATTCGTAATGTTTCTCTGCACTCACAAAGGACATGTATTCTTTATATTTTCTAAACGTGGGCAATAGCTGTATGTTTGTCCCATGCAGTATTCAATTATTTTATTATATGTAGCCTCAGTACAATTGCTGGATAGTATTCCCTGGATTTACTATCTTTCTGTAAATAGCTTACTCTGCAAAATTAGATCTTGTATTGTACTGCTATATTAGACACAAGCATGCGCCTATTCCACACGTTGCAAAACATACCCTCCTGCTCAACCGCCCTTCATCAGTGTGTGCAGATTGCTGCTCTTCTGTATATGATGCTGTACACCAGTGGTAGCCAACTCCTGTCCTCGAGAGCTACCAACAGTTCACATTTTCCAGACAACCTAGCTGCTGCAAAGGTGCACTCATTACTCACTGACACATTTTACAAGATCCACAGGTGGAGCTAATTCCTTCACTTGTGATTCTGTGAGGAGATCTGGAAAACATTAACTGTCGGTAGCTCCCGAGGACTGGAGTTGGCTGCCCCTGATGTAGACCGTTCTGCTACTTAACCCATATACAATAGTTTGACACGGTTGCTCCAAAAGATTCCCCCATAAGACCATTTGTGATTTTGGTACTTTTTTCCTAGCACAGCGCCCGTCGGGTCCCATCGCATACCTTAACTTAAGGTATGCGATGGGACCCAACCGACCCGATTTTCGGGCCTTAAAGTAGTTTTTAACGCACTTTGAAAATCGGTCGCATCGCATGCCATTATAATGCCCGCGAGGGGTGGCGGTACGCGTCCTCCGACATTTTCATACCCCCACTATCCACGTCGGCGTGGAGTTGACTTTACATAGTGTGGCGCGCGCAGCGAGCCACCGAGCCCGAAGTGTGGCGAGCGCAGCGAGCCCCGCAAGGGGACGCGTAATACGCCTGAAGTAATGCGCATCCCCTCGCGGGGCTTGCTGTGCTCGCCATGCTTCGGGCTCGGTGGCTCGCTGCGCTCGCCACACTATATGAAGTCAACTCCACGCCGACGTGGATAGAGGGGGTATGAAAAGATCATGGACGCGTACCGTTGCCCCTCGCGTACAGCTGCACCTCGCGGGCTCGCTGCGCTCGCCACGCTTCAGGTTGACGCTGATCATGGCATGGCGTTAACAATGGGGGGGGGGGGCATACAATGAAAACTAGGGTCTGGGGGGCATTTAACATTGGGGCCAATGTAAAATCGGGTCTCAGGGACCATTTAACATTGGTTCCAATGTAAAAATAGGGTCGTCGGGTCGATCGCATCGCATGCTATTTGGTTGCATGCAATGCGATCGACCCGATTTTTGCGACCCGATTTCATACAATTAAAATCGGTGGCGCCGTGCTAGGAAACAAGTACCGTGATTTTTAAATGAGATCCTTTATTGGCACACTTTGGTTGAACAGTATAGAGCAGTGGTTCCCAGACTCAGCCCTCAAGGACCCCCAACAGTTCAACCAGCATCGGGTGCACAGGTGTACTCATTATTCACTGTCACATTTAAAGATATCTACAGGTAAAGCTAATTATTTCATTTGTGATTCTGCGAGGATACCTGGAAAACATGCACTGTTGGGGGTTCTTGAGGACCGATATTGGGAACCACTTTTATAGCGTATACACTCAGTATGGATTAGCATTAACAAAATATTTTGTTAATCTTATTCATCAATTACTATGATGAAACAGATGGTAGCTACATACTCCCTTTTCCCCCTTTCTCATTGGTGAGGAACACAAATACTGCACAGACCTAAGGTTCTGTAATTCAGGTGACAGCAAAGTGAATGTACTGTACACTAATTAATAATTAACTTCGAGAGCATAAATCTTATTAATCAGTAATTATCCTCACAAGTAATCTTTGTGTGGAATCTATTGTTTGGAGCCTTTATTTACTCAATGTCTCCGTCTTTTGGAAATTCGACTTTATGGACAGTCAACAGTGACATCTGAAGGATAGAAATAAACAGATTAATGAAAACCCCATACATGCATTAAAATTACATGGGTTAAAATGACTTACATCTGTTTCTGGATCAGTTTTTTTTTAGAAAATAACGTAATTTAATCATAAAAATGTTTCTTAACATTTTTATATATAGGTGGTGATTTTGGGGATTTTTTTAGCGCAAGTCTTGGTTATAAAGCATGAAAAGTGGCGTATGTATCAAATAACAGTATTTCTAGGGCTCAGTTGTAACTAGAATTCTGTATGCTTCCATAACTGAAACAAATACTTCAAGAGTCCTGCACTGTATTATACAGTATACGCAGGGGCGGATTGGGACTTCAATCCAGCCAGGGAAATATCCATATCCGGCGGCGGTGTATGTAATGAGGGGGGGGGGGGGCAGAGGTGGGCCAGGTTTCTCGGCAGGCCAATCTGCCCCTGACTATACGAACCTAGACTACAGTACATTCCTAGCCTTCCACAAGTGCTAGCACTGGATCTTTGTTTTTAAGACAATAGCCTATGTGTTTCCATATTCCTCCCATTTCCCTACTTATTTAATTGTGTAGCTGTGCTCTTACCAGTGACTTTAGGAGTCTGTGCTCTATAATCATGCATACATATATCTGGAATGGATTCTGAACACAATTTTCAAATGTCGCCAGGGAGGTTGTTAAAACAATGGCAGAATCTCTACCATGTCTTCTACAATAGCTACCATCATGTGTAATCGCCAGTGCTCCTAGCCAACTGGAGGCACCAAGAGAAGTTTTTCCAATTGCTGGTTAAAGCTTAACTGGATTGCTAGCAGTGGGCGCATTGTGCTAAAGGTTGTTGGTGAACTTACTGGGGGCCATTCTCCTCAGCAATGAATACTAAGATCTAACTTGGTAAAGGGTCCAAAGTTATGGTAGGCAGTACAGAAAGCCGTACTCTGACAATATGTACAGTATACCAGAATTCTGACATCCTTATTTTATGCACCCAGGACTCTCCTGCTTAGTGGCGGTATCCTGGTATGCAGCCACAATCACTCAACAGTTTTTTGACCCTCTCTTCGGTGGAATAAAGTAAGTTGTTATTATTATTATTTTTATGCAGCAATGGTTAACATAATTTGG
Source organism: Crinia signifera (assembly GCF_055691185.1). Lineage (NCBI taxonomy): Eukaryota > Metazoa > Chordata > Amphibia > Anura > Myobatrachidae > Crinia > Crinia signifera. The sequence goes on from NC_139219.1 coordinate 280,823,664, forward strand.
AATTTATTAAATGAGATTAAGAAAAATGTAAATAGAATTGTAAATAGAAATCTAAATAATTTTTTTATATATATATATTTGTCCATGTGGCTGGCACTTGCATCTGGCAACCGGTTAAGTGCTGGGGTGACCATCCAACATCATTGGTTATATTTCAAACCACATGATAACACAAAATAACATGATAACATGTTACCACATGATAACACAAAATAACATGATAACATGTTACCACATGATAACACAAAGTAACATGATAAATAACATGATAACATGTTACCACATGATAACACAAAATAACATGATAACATGTTACCACATGATAACACAAAATAACATGATAACATGTTACCACATGATAACACAAAATAACATGATAACATGTTACCACATGATAACACAAAATTGGTCACTCAACAGTCTTCATCTTAGATCAATTAGGTTTAATCAGGCAGCATGGCAAGGGATACAGAGCATCAACGTTTCGGTCCTCCTCTGGGACCTTTGTCAAGATCCCAGAGGAGGACTGAAACGTTGATGCTCTGTATCGTTGCCATGCTACCTGATGAAACCTAGTTGATCGTAGACAAAGACTGGTGAGTGACGCCGCTGTTTTGAAATATATATTATATTAACAGATTGTTTATTGTTTTTAGTATGTGTATGTGATGCCGTCTCTAAACATACTCCCAGCTATGGGCCTAATTCAGATCTGATCGCAAAGCACCTTTTTTCCTCAAATGAACAAACCCATGTACACTGCAGGTGGGGCAGATTTAACATGTGCAGAGATGGTTAAGGCCTCCATACATTAGACCAACTTGTCCTAAGGACAAGTCCAACCCAATTCTCTTGTGAGCCACCTGGCCGCTCCCCGGGAGACATGTGATAAATTGCTTGCTCCCTTCCGTGCGGCTGCTGATTGGCTGAGAGAGCTCTTAGCTAATCAGAGACCGGCCAGTCATTTGACATGTTGTTTTAAAATTCTAATACCCACCACTGCCCGTCCCGCTAATGATCTGATCACCGCCCACTAGCTCAGTGCTCAGCACCCGACACATGCCCCACTGCTCCTCACCGCCATCTAGCGCAGCGCTCAGCACCCGCCGCCCGCCCCACTGCTACCCGTTCAGGCATTAGCAAACAGGGAGGTCGGACATGATCTTACATGCTGACCTCCTGATCTGCACGATATATATATATATATTCTGTATGAGGGTGTATTGTAGAAGTGTATTCCTTTCCCTCCTCCCCCAGTCTCACATAGCTAGCTTCTGTATTACCGGTACATTAATATTGCATTCTTTTTGCCTCAGGTATGAGCTGGGCCCTGCGCTATATATTGGATGGGCTGCATCTCTGCTGGCCATACTTGGGGGCTCTTTTCTGTGTTGTTCATTCAAGAAAGAGAAAAAAACTGCTAAAAAAGGGTACGTATATATATAATTATTACATATACCGCTAGTTCCCAGAGTTTTTAATCACGGCACCCTAAAGTATCAGATTATTATTTTTTTACAGCACCCCTAGGCCACATGTGAGAAATACAGAAAATATTTATTAAGAAAATGGTGTTATGCTGTATTACAGTACATAAACAAACAAGCAAAACAGTGACTACAGTTAAATACAATAGAGGACAAGTACAGGGTACATAACCATAGCTGCATCAGCAGGGGACACTGGAATAAGTATCAGCGTGGCCGAAAACCACAGGATGGTTTAACCCTTTGAGTGCCAACATCTCTGTGAGTGATGCTCAAAATATCCACTAAAAATGTCAGTGTCACTCACATTTGTTATATAAATTCAAATAAAAAATGTTGTGTATCAAAAGATTATATTTCCTATATATGGTAAAAATTACCGTTCATTATGATGAATACAAATGGTTGCCTGCCAATTTTTACACCTGTTTTGACAAATGTCCTTGGCACTTAAAGGGATAAGTAAGAGAAGGAAACACACATGGGGGAAGAGGTCTTGTGTTCAGTAATGTGGTGCAGGACAGGATCACTCTGTTTGTCCGCATGTTTTATAATCGGAAGCCACAAGCACTGTTTTTTTTCTATTACTTTGACCATAAATACTGTATTTGCTGGCGTATAAGACTACTTTTTTCCCTTGAAAAACATGCCTCCAAGTGGGAGGGTCGTCTTATACGCTGGGTGCACTTATATAACAAACTCTATATTTTGAGTGGAAATGTTGGGAGGTCGTCTTATACGCCGGCAAATACAGGTACTTTGAACTGATCCTAGACCATCAACTGAAGGTACCCATGCAAGTGCCCCGGGGTATCCCAGTGTGCCATGGTTGTTTACAACTGACATAGACATATAAATCTTATATACACCTGTACGTCTATAGCATGGGAAGGTGGGAAGGCGGGAAGGCATAGGAAGAAGTATATTAAAAATCCCTATTAGTTCCAGTTCACATGGGAGGCGGATGGCGGACAAGTTCAGGGGTGAACAACTTATTATGTGATTTTAGTTCCAGTATTTAAATATTGAAATTAATATTAGTATTTTCTTATGCATCATCTTCTATACAATCATTGGTTACATAAAATATATTTTTTATACATTAACGTTAACAGTACAGGGACAACCAAGTTCTGGAAAATCTGCAGTCAGCTGTCAGTTCAACATGTCTGACTGTAGTATCTGACTGATCTGTTTGTGTCTCATGTCCAACTGGCTGCTGCATGCTGTATTTACTGCTGGCAACGCTGTTCCCTTCCATCTTGTCATGGGATGCGGTCATTTTGTCTACAGCATGATGGTCGACAGTCATTAGGTCGACACCATTAGGTAGACATGGGAAAAGGTCGACATGGGTCTAGGTCGACATAGGAAAAGGTCGACATGGTTCTAGGTCAAAAGGTCATTAGTTCGAAAGGTTGTTAGTTGTACAGGTCATTAGTTCAACATGGTCTAGGTTGACAGTCAAAAGGTCAACATGGGGTTTTTCACTGATTTTTTGAGCCAGGGTATGACAAGAATGGGCACTTCCTTTGTGGAAGCGCTTCTGATTTTGAAAACACTGGCTGCACGCTGATTGGCTAAATCTCAGCCAATCAGCGTGCGGGAAGTGTTTTCAAACTCAGAAGCGCTTCCCACGCTGCTGCCCAGCGGATAATGATGATGGACGACAACACTTCACTCCGGCTGGGTGGTACAGCGGGTCGGCTCCCTCTCTTCTGGCCGGACGCGGCACCCGACGGGGCTCTGTAAGTTGCGGTGGGGGGCGCTGCAGGTACCCCTCAGATCACGCGGACCCCCCTCCTGCATATAGCCCTTCCCCTGCCGGATAGCGCAGCAGGGACCCCTCTGTCCACGGCTTCTGGCGCAGGGACCCCTCAGACCGCAGGACCCCCCTGCTGCATATAGCAGCAGGGGGGGAGTTCACCTCTGCTCACCTCCATCCGGGGTGGGAGGGGACCTGCTCCGAACTGCCACCCTCCAGTGGCCGGCGCCCTAGGCAAATGCCTAAAGCTGCCTAGTGGTGGCGCCGACCCTGATTATATGAATGTAAGACCAGCAGTGTCTCTCTTGGTAATAATGGGGTAGATGTATGAAGCAGTGATAAGGGAGGAGAAGTGAGCCAGAGGAGAAGTGGCCCATGGCAACCAATAAGCACTGAAGTAACATCTATAATTTGCATAATTTTAAATTAATACAGAGCAGGCCACTTCTCCTCTGGTTCACTTCTCCTCCCTTATCAGTGCTTGATACATCTACCCCAATGGCTGTTATATCTCATGCTTCATCACAGGTTATATTCCGAGCGACGCGTATTATTAGAACTAGAACAGTAATTTCTTTGCTTACTTCAGCACTTCTCATCGTGCTCTTCCTAGCCAGCACATTGTAATATTATAGAGATGGTGTCAGTGTATATTCCGCATTTATTACCTTCATGTAAGAGGCTTCTAGCAATCCCTTTGACACTTTTAATATGTTTTGTGCTTGGCTCCACTTTAATCAGTATTTCACATATCCTATAAATACCTCCAGGGCTGGATGTGTATATAAAATATTGCAGAGGTCAGATGATATTATTATTCTGCCTGTGTGGGATGATGCTCAGATCTAGTCTCACTTTATCCTCCCAGACTATCAGAATGAGGAATCTGACAAGTGGGCCGGACATGTTCCCAGTAACAAATGAGACATGTCGGGCGAGTGCTAAAGGTGATTCCTTTGTATGGCCAAAGGAACTAAAGAACAAAGAGGAATGCAGAGCAGGGAAAGAGAATTTGCGCTAGTGTAAGAAAGATGGACATTACTGAGGCTGGCCTCAGTAATGTCCATCTTTCCTACACTAGCGCAAATTCTCTGTGCATGACAGAGCAGGACAGAGTAAAGGACATTTAGGGGGAGATTCTGTAAAGCAGAAAAGCGGTAAAAACCCAGTTTTCGGGGTTTTTACCGCATTTCCATATGCTATATGGCACCTCCGCAGTGCCAGCGCTGCGGAGGGAATCACCAGCAAAAGCTGGCGATTCCCTGCAGAAGCCTATGGGCTTCTTACCGCAGCGCTGTTTGAGGGATCCGTCACGGATCCCTCCCAGCGTGCCCTGCGGCCGGCGCCGGGGTCTGCGCATGCGCAGATGGACTCCCGGGTCACAGACCCGGAAGTCCAGTGCCGGCACCACATCACAAGGGACAGCTCTTATCGCAAGAGCTGTCCCTTGCGTTAATAACGGCATATGTTACAGCATATGCCGTTATTAAGAATGCGGTAGCTGGCGATAATGGGCGCGGATGTTACAACATCCCGCCCTTATTCTTTTGCGATGTCACATAATACACATTAAGGGTGCTGTCATAAGGTCCATGCCCCCCCCCCCTCTCAACAGCACTGAATACAACACAATAAACAGAATTCCTTAAGTCAGGCATGTCCAAAGTCCGGCCCGGGGGCCAATTGCGGCCCGTGATGTCACTTCAAGTGGCCCTTAGCCTCCAGCCAGAAGCAGGCGGCTGGAGGCTGACGTGGGACGCACAGCACAGGACTCTAGAGGTGGGACCCCGGCGAGCGCACCTTTACCTTGTTGACTTTCGGTCTGCATTGGTGAGGGGGTGCCAGCTGCCACTGTGAGGCCTGTTTGGTGTCTTTCAGATGAGTATGTGTCCAACTCCTGCTGCTGCAATTATATATCACCCTCCACTGCGATCACAGTGACAGAAGTGTGTGGGGAGGGGGGGAGCAGCATAGGGGAAGCTTGCTCCCGTAATATGCAGAGCGGAGGAGGGTGGCGGCGGGAGCCCAAGCATCGGTCTCCTGCAGGGGAATATACAGTGAAGGGAGGCAGTATGTGGTACATTCCGAGAAGAGTGGGCAGGCTGGGGAACATAGTGAATGGGGGCAGAGTGGGGGGCATACAGGGAATGGGGGGCAGAGTGGGGGACATAAAGTGAATGGGGGCAGGCTGGGGGAAATACAGAGAAGGGGGATCAGGCGGGGAATATACAGTGAATGGGGGCACGCTGGGGGACATAAAATGAATGGGGGCAGAGTGGGGGACCATTCTGATGTGATTAATGGTTCAAAGAATGTCAGGCTGAATGGTCGGCCCCCACACATTTTCACGTCACCATATCTGGCCCTCTTTGCAAAAAGTTTGGACACCCCTGCCTTAAGTGGACCCTTAACCAGTGGCGTAACTACTGTAAGGCAGCCACTTGGGGGGAGCAAGCAGCAGCAGGGTCTGTGTGGGTGCCGGCACCCGCATAATGCACTGACATGCTGCTGCCTGCCGCTGCCAACTGACTGAGCACTGGAGGCGAGTCAGCCGCATCACTGGTGGGGCCATGGCAGGGTACTTGTTTCCTAGCATGGCGCCCGTCGTGGGTCATCGCATACCTTAAGTTAAGGTATGTGATGGACGCGACCGACGAGATTTTAGGGCTATTTTTAGCCTTTTCCCCGACAATTAAAAAATCGCGTCCATTGCATGCCTTAACCTTTAACATTTCCTATGTAAAATCGGGTCCATTGTATGCCATTGTAATGGCATACAATGCGACCAATGCGATGGACCCGATTTTACATAGGGAACAATGTTAAATGGCCCAATGGACCCGATTTTTTATTGTATACCTACCCTTATGGGTAATTTGTATGTCAAATGCCCCCCCCCCCCCCCCATTGTTAACGCCACCCCACGATGAACGCCAACCCAAAGCGTGGCGAGCGCAGTGAGCCCGTGAGGGGCGGCAGTACGCGTCCTCCGACCTTTTCATACCCCCACTATCCACGTCGGTGTGGAGTTGATTTTATATAGTGTGGCGAGCGCAGCGAGCCACCGAGCCCGAAGCGTGGCGAGCAGACGCGTAATACCTGTGGACAGCTATGGAAAGCCGTCCACTCCACCGCTCATCTGCTGGTAATACCAGCAGATGAGTGGATGGGGCAGCAATGATGCGGGAGCGTGCAGCAGCGCTCACCACTCATCACTGCCTGATACACACTGGGTGGCGTTCGAGCCGAAAGCAGCTCAGATGGGTATACTGAGCTGCAATCAGCTCAAAGTTGCGCAGTGTGTATGGGCCTTTAGTGGGACCAGAGCATGTTTGAATGGTGATATCCACCAATTGCCAAACGTCTAATATCCACCAATTACCAAATGAGGGCTTAAAGATGTAGCCCTGCTCATCTATCCTGTTTTCCCAACATCCTGCCTTCTAGTCTATTTTAATGTGTTTTTTTTTTTTTTGGTATTATCTGCTACATAATTGCACATTCAGCTCTGGGGACACTGAGGGGAAATGCAAGCTGAGTTCAGCCACGTAAGGATGGGCTCCTTCGTGGCATATAGTGTATGCCATCCGCAATTGTGTTAATTTGACACAAATTCAGACCCCGGGAATACAGCATGGAGATATAATGTAAGCCGAGCTTAGTTTGTCATAACAGAGGTAAGCCCGGCACACTGTACATGATCTGTATTCAGCCATACTGTAGTGCTCATCTGTAAAGCCTACTGTACTGTAACATACAGTAAAATACTTCTCGGTCTATATTACTGTACTGCATTTCATTGGAGACCTTACGCATTCGCAACTGTGATTTTCAAAAGTGACATCTGGTGGATGAACGTAAGTATTACACTCAACAGCAATGCCAAATACCACCCTAGCCAAGTTGAGACGCTGCAGTGCGGATTGCATTGTAATTAGACCACAATAGGCAGGATAGATGAGCGTGGCTCCATCTGTGTATCTAAACTATGTAAATAATAAAAATGGGGGCAAGGTTGGGGCATTGCTGGTGGCCTAGGGGCACCCTGACACCTAACTTCATCCCTGGAGTTGTATTACCTTCACTTCATAAATGACATATTTGATTATTCTATGGATATTTTATTTATAATTCTGTATACACAGAGCTACAGTATATAACTGCCCCATGTGTTCTTTTCTTTCAGAACCTACAAATACAACTACCCCACTCCTGACAGTGAGTTCACCCAGTTCAAAGAGAGGAAGGATACGGCTTCTGCCTCGGCCTCCAGGGCCTATGTGTAACTCAAGCTTGACGGCACAAACCCCACATTTAATCATTTTATACCTTTTAATATGTGGCTATGCTTGTTGTTTTGTTAAGTATGTTGGCGATGAGAGTCTGTTCTCTCTACGGAGGACAGGAATAAGGGGTAATATCCCAAAACAGCTCAGCATATGTTAGACTTTAGTTTTGTACTATCTGTATGTAATACAATGTACCATATTGGGAACCAGTAAAAACATTGCAAATGATGTTGGTTTATAACATATGCTCCAGATTCTTGTTTCCGTTTAGAATTTGCATTGTATTGGCTAAGAGAAACTGGAATCTTTTGCCGGGATTCTGAACAGCATGGGTTTATGCTTTCATGATTTTTAGTGACCTCAACTCCTCCACTGCTAAGGGCGAGTGGGACTAATGATGTGTGCACACGGTCGACAGGCGTCAATCCCAATGCGATTGGATCGAATTGGGATCGAATCGCACGGCAAGCCATGAGACATGCATGCAATTTTGACTATATAGTACAGATCTGTACTATACAGTCAATGCAGCCCTGTCTATCTGGCTTCGATTTGTGCTGTGCGGGAGTGTGCATCGGGATCGAAAGGTTAAAAAACCCTGTGTGATCTGCATGCAATCCTGACTATATAGTCAAAATTGTATGCTGAATTGTACCATGTGTACATGAAGGCATTCAGACACTGGAGGCATAGGAGTCAGATCACAGATCCAAGTTATTGCCCAATATCCATTGGAAATATCTTTCTAAAGGTGCGTACACATGTACAGATTTTCTGTCTGATCTATCTGGTGGGAACAATAACCTGAAAATGTATGGGAGCATATGACAATCAAAAATTTCCACCCAAATGCAGGAAAACAGAAAAAAAAGATATGCTTTGATAAATTTGTTATATCAGAATGATGAAACAATTTGTCTGACTGATCACTGTCTGTTTTCAAGTGTTTGGGAACAATTTTTTGTTTGTCATTTGCTCCCATACATTTCCAGGTTTTTGTTCCCACCAGATAGATCAGACAGAAAATCTGTATGTGTTTACGCACCTTAAATCCCACTTGAGATTTATTTATCCCGTTGGAAAAAAAGTGCTTTTCCAAATACATAAAGAACACCAGTAAGTGGATACACTACTTTAAAAAAAATCTTAAAACCTAGCTTCGAAGGTTTATAACAGTGGTTCCCAACCTGGGGTACTAGTACCCCTGGGGGTACTCTGCAGACCAGTTGGGGGTACTTGGAAATAATATTGGTAATGGCGGAAAAAGAAAACGTCTCCCAATGGCAAAAGAAGTCTACCATTGACATGATAACAAGCCACGTTGTGTCATTTCCAGTTCCATCTGCAGCGTCATCAGCGTCTCCTCATGCTTTTGCCCAACCAGCAATTCACTGAGAGCTACCTGTGAACATCTGCTTCGCACTGACATGGGTGGAAGAAGCATTAATCCTACAGGCGTTAGCGGGAACTATGGAGACAATACACAGCCAGCGGCCAGACAAAGATGGACCTGATTCCTGACCATATACTAGCCCACGGCTACTCCTTAATATTAGGACACGCATACTGCTCACTTCCACTCATAAGTACTGTGGAAATTTCAAATTGAGAGGAGGGGTACTTATAAATGAAAAACCTAATCAAGGGGTATGGGAGAGAAAAAAGGTTGGGAACCACTGGTTTAGATTATAACCCCTGATGAAGTCATTTATGACAAAACGCATCGAGTATCATTATATCTTGGAAGAATTGGATTATGGAATCCGTGTCTGATTGATTAATACATTTTTTACATGTTTTTAAGTGTTTGGTCTACCCTTGAATTGTATAATAAGGTGGTGGACTGTATTAAAAATATATATATATATATATATATATATAAATGTTAAATAGTGGCTTTACAGTGTACTCAGCACCTATGAAGAAGCCTTAGGTATGCAGCCTATCAATTCTCTAGGATCTAGTAATAAAGTTAATCAGGCATTAATGATGTCATTGTTTCCTAAAAAATAGCTAGGCTTGCAATAATACATCTGCTGTCCTACCCTCCAGCCTCAGTGTGCCCTGTAAAGCAGAGCTGTAACTAGGCTTTTTGTTGCCCTGGGCCTATACCTTCCTATCTAGCTTTATTTTAAATCACACATTTCTTAACAGTCATACATTTAAAAATTCTGTCATAGTTGGGATTTGAATCCATTCTCTGAAGCCACAAACTACTTCGATCTATTCAGCCACATAATTATTTCTCTGACAATTTCAAGTAGCTTCATATTAGTTCATATTAATTTAGTTCATATAACTTCAACAGCAAGATGTATTCCTCTGATGTAACAGGTGAAGGGTTCGAATCTTGGGTGTGACAGAATTTTAAAATGTGTGTCGATATAGGAGGATGTGACTGAAGGTGCAGGGACTGGATGGAGATAGGAGCAGAAGGAGTTATAATAAAATGATTGAGACAGTTAACTGACAGACACATGTTTCACCGCCCTAGTTCCCTAGTCACAGACCTGGTGTAAAGGTTGGAAAAACACTTGCCTGCTACTGGGACAGTGGTAGATGGGGAGTTTGACTGGGTAGCTAGAACTGTTAAACTATAATATGGGTGTCCCAAGGGGGGCACAGGGAGGACAGTAACTGCCCTCTGGCAGAGATGGGCAAATGGGGACGTGATTCTCTGCCATGCCAAAAACGTAAAGCACAGTGGAGGCATGTCAGTAATCCTTAACGCCCTAATTCCTCCTCCCCTGGAGGTATGATAATGGTTCAGCCCATAAAATAGCTGCATCTACTGTGCAGTAGACATCAGTTGCTTATCAAATTTGCTGAGTGTAATAAGACACGTGATTCAGGACTCATTAATTAGGTAAAAAATAGCCCAGAGAGAAATTTTATTCAGTACCATTCCATAATATAAGATGCATTTTGTATTAGCCTGCAGCATATATATTCTTTAGCATACCACATCCAAGATTTGTACTGCTGAACAAAAGTTTTATAAATGATACATGACATTACTACATTATACACAGTATATATATTTCCTCTCATACAATGTGCACTATAGGCATATTATTCAGAGTAGTAGGGGATCAAACCATTCTCCCACAGACAGTGCAGTCTTTGTACCATTGTCTTCACCACATGGCATGTTGTCCTCAACCTCTTCCCAGTGCAAACGGTGCTACTAGTTGTCCAGAGTCTCTAGTGTTTAGATAAAAGTCAAAGTAACTATGGGTTCACTGGTTTCTTTGAAAGGATTTTTCATATACTTCAAGCTGGGACCAGAATCCGGAGTTGGGCTCTATTGACGGTCTTACTGCTTTTACCATCTGCAACAGAAAAGTTATAGTTACTGTATACAAAATGCAGTAGGTGAATAGTTCTTACTGTGAGGTAAAATTTGCACTATAGAGTAAAATGTTTTAGGTTACACAAAACATCTTAATTTAAATAACATAAACATCCAGAAATACACTCTTTGTGTAGATACGGACTGAAGTGGAAGCTATAGAGATTACTAGTAAGTCAGCGATCATATCTTCAGTCAGACTGTCTAAGGGTGCATACACACTGTACAATTTTTTTGACCAATTTGGTTGAAAGACATTTCCATTGAACCCAGTGTCCTGGACTAAAGATGTTGACAAAATATATTGACGACAGACGAAAGAAGATAGCTCTAGCTACAGTTTATAGGCTCTTTTCGAAAGATATTCAAATTGAGCTGCATGCACAGTTGATGAACAATCTTGATGAACAACTGGCGGGTATGCGCATCATCATTCGTCGTTCATCGTTTTGTTTGTTGACAATATCTTTTGTCAACATCTTTCGTCCAGGACACTGGGTTCAATGGAAATGTCTTTCAACCAAATTGGTCAAAAAAATTGTACAGTGTGTATGCACCTTAACAACCATTATGCAGCATTGTCACATTTCTTAGACCAGTACATATTAAGCCAGGCATGTCCAAACTGTGGCCCTCCAGCTACACATCCCAGCATGCCTTGTCATAGTTTTAGCATTCCCTAATAGCAAAATGTGGCAAGGCATGATGGGAATTGTGGTTTCACAACAGCTGGAGGGCCATAGTTTGGCCATGTCTGTATTAAGCCCTCACAATGGAGCTGATGTCGGAAGTAAACCAGATGAACAACTCAAACAGGAACGAGCATGTGCAGAACTATATGGATCTCAGGATCGAGCGGCTTCTGTGTGCAGCATATGTGCTTCTTTACGTCCTAGTCATCATAATCATATACTTGCACCTATCCTATACGATATATGTAGTGGTACACCCCCGAAACATGCATATATTTGCTTAAATGCCGGTCTGCATGGGCCACATTTGTGTGAAGGTGCACTCACTGAAGTGCGTCTCTTCAACCACAGTTCTGTCTCTTTGGCTGTAAGGAACGACATACCCATATAACTCAGTAGTGCACACAGGGGTCGTTTCTGAGTACCCAGAAACCCCCCCCCCCAGGCATCTAAGGGCACTAATCTGAAAGCTGAGGGTCCCCTCTTTCCAAGGGTACAAGAATTTTAAAAATTGGCCCTTGGGAACTGGAGATATCTGACTTCAAAGCAGTGGTCCCCATCCAAGCCTGTTAATTGCTTTTCCCAGTCAGATATTTCAGATTCTGTCTGACTTAGAGTTTTTCTGAGGGTATATTCCAAAAGGTGGGTATCTCCCCCTTTGATGACACTAGTAGCTTGTCTCTATTTTTCCCAGAACGAGATATCAGCCTTCCAGCAGCTGGTTACTGCTCCAGCTCCACACACCTGGTATGTAGTTTTATATACTCGTTGGCAGATTGCTCTGCCTCCTGAACTCTGATCCCCTAGTCCCCAATACCAGTTGGTAGGAGGGATTCTCTAGTTTTTATTTCCATTAAAATTTTAAAAATCTATTTCTGGGAACTGGAGATATCTACAGTCAAGCAAGCTGTCCTCCCACCAGAAAATTATGAATAATAATCCCACTCCACTATACACCCCTCCTCTGCGTATTAAACATCCTCTACCACCCTGGAAGTTATGTATCAGGGCCCCTTCCTTCAGCCCAATGCCCCCTTCTCCCACCTTATCTCCCACCATCTGTGCAGTAAAGGGGTAATTAGTGGAAATTACTGATCCAGGCCCTACATGCTGAGCGGTTGATATAATACCCCCTACCACCCACGGGACATCAAAGCTTCCTCAATACATTGCTATGCCCAGGGGTCTACACTGCTGTTGACGCCCCTGTATGTATGTGTATATATATATATATATATATATATATATATATTTTTTTTTATTAATATTATTATTTATATACATTTGGTCTATCTATAATACTTTAACTGACCCCACATATACTGGGTCACCTAAGTGTCCATCTCTGTGCTTTGCTCCACCCCTCTGGAAACCCCCTTCTGAAAATCCTGCGTTTGCCACTGTAACTACACTTGTTTTATGCAGAGCAATTGATACAAGCTAAGCAATGCAAGCGGGTGTATGTTCAGCTCTACATCAGTCCCAATAAGACTACAACAAGTTATTTGCAGGATCTGTAACGGAAGGCAATGCAATTCAAAAGACATACTATAAAGGGAGATTGATCAAGCATTCTAAACAGTAAAGACACAGCCAATAGCAACCGATACCTGTAGATAGCAGTTATTAAGTATGTTCTATAAATGACAGGTAGAAGCTGATTGGTATCTATGGGCATAACTCACAACTGTCCCGATTATCGCGGGACAGTCTCGCATCCCACCAGTGGGTACCAGTGTCTCACTGTGAAAAGGGGAGCAGTTGGTAATGGAATATGGGGGCATGGCTTGGGTTTGCTTTGCCACACCCCTTTTACCGAGGCGCATTACGGGTGTCCCAAGCCTGGCCGCCAAAATGTTGGGTGGTATGCTATGAATTCTTCTTCGCTTGTCCCCTCTTTAGAAGGCTTGATACATATCCCCCATACTTACTAACAAATGACTTTGCAATTGTGATACCTGAAAGGCGTCATTTAGAGACATGTTTTTGTATTTAATCAGATACGCAATACAGATTGTGGCTGAGCGACTGCGTCCATGTTTACAGTACACCAGGCACTTCCCCCCACTTTTAATTGTTGTCTCTATCAGGTCCACACACTGGTCAAAATAATCCGACAGGTCCTGCAGCGGATGATCAAAGACTGGGATCCGTAGAGTTTGGAGATCAAAGTCAGGGAACGGCTGCCTCCTAGAAATGTTGAGGCAACAAGTCACTCCCTCCGCGATGAGAAGATTCTTCTTGCAGGCCGCTCGAGCGTTGCTGATCATTAAGGAATCTGTCACATTAAACAATTCTGACATGTCCAAAGGCTTTGCAGGTGCTGAATACCGGGGTGCAAAGAAAACACGTAGATAGACTGAGTCTACATTCCTGAAATCTACTGTTCGTCTCCACAACACTGTAAACAAATCAATGACACGGCTGTCTCCTGTCCAAATCTTCAGCAGTTATTTTAAGATCTTGAACTCTGACAAACACCCACTGCTGTGGAGAAGCAGCCTCTTGCTTGTTAAAACAGGATAGTATTACAGCAGTGTACACTGTAGTCAGTGGCGTAAGTTTGTCCTAGTTGCCCAGTGGTAAGATGTATATCACACACACGACCTTATATAATATATATATATATATATATATATATATATATATATACTAGGGGTGACATTTTATGGGATGCAAATCTTTCTTTTTGGCAATATTTTCCCAAAAACTGGCATTTTCGCATTTTTCCCGAAATCGCATAGTTAATGAGATGCAAAATGCATCAGAAATTGCCGCAAAATCGGACATTCTGAAGTGGCAATTTATAGTAACGCTGGAACTTGCATCCAGATGTCTGACTGAATGACAGAACCATGCACAGATCATTGAGATCTGTGCATGGTTCTCTCTTAAGAAATGTGTAAAAGTTAAATTTAAAAAAAAATATGTTGTGGGGTCCCTTCTGAGCATAACCAGCCCTGGGCTCATTGAGCCGGACCTGGTTCCAAAATACGGAGGACCCCCAGTTTTTTGTCCCCCGTAATTTTGGAACTAGGACCAGTCCAAGAGTCCGGGGCTGGTTTCAGAAATACGAGGGACCCCTACGCTTTTTGTCACCCGTATTTTTCGAATCAGGTCCAGCTCAATAAGCATGGGACTGGTTATGCTCAGGAAGGGGGACCTTACGCCATTTCTTTTTAAATTTTTTTAACACAAAATTACACATTTTCTCAAATTCGCACATTTTCCTAACTAAAAATCGCACATAATCGCACTTTATCGCACTTTTTTGCCTGGAATACACATCTCATTAAATATGCAAATTTGCGGCAAAAAATGCAATAATGTGTGATATATATATATATATATATATACAGTATGGCTTTTAATTAATGGATTTAAACTTGCAGGGAGGAGAGGTGCCCCTTGGGAGCAGGAGCCCAGCAGCAGATGACTCCATTTCCCACCAGAATTCTGCCTCTGACTGTAGTCACACAATTGTCACAATGCACTAATCATATGCAAAATTATTCATCTGCATAATAAATGGAAACGTAGTATGAGGAGAATGATGAGTATAACAACATGATGTATGTACAATGCACTACTTTGGAGTGACAATACAATATGCAAGTACTACAGTACTTATAATTCTATTGGTACTCTTTACCTTTTTGGTCGCATGCGATGCGACCGACGCAATTTTTTTTCCTTACGATGCCCATGATCAAAATCGTGGGCGCCCTTCTAGGTAAAGAGTACCATTCTATTTATCACATATTTGTTGGCAGCTACATGACAGAGGTACAGTATGAACTCATTAGGCAAAAATCATGAAAACATATATAAGAAACAACTCCAAACTCTATACATGCAAAATTTTGGTGGCAAGATGTCCCATATAATGGCTGTCCCCAGCACAGACTGCCTCACCTTTAAAATGACAGCTACAGCCACCATCCGCCTTGGTTCATATCCAATACAGTGGCGCCGTCGGGGATAATTTTACTGAAGCCTTGGGATGGAAGGGTGGGGCCCATCTGTGGATGTGCAGAGCTGCCTGCAGCAAACTGATTGCCAAGCAGCTGAGCGGGTGGCTGGGAAGCTGAGTGTCTGAAGAGTTGAATGCGGGTCTGAGTAGGGGCTGAAGAGCCGGGGGACTGGCTTCTGGGACCCTCACATGTTCGAGGCCTGGGACAGCCCTGCGTCTAGCAGCAAATGCAAACACGAATCCAATGATTTTTACAGTGTGTGTGGTATGTGCGTAACTCAGGACTTACTTGGTGGGTGCAATAGCATGTAATCAATTTTCATAATAATCATTTGTAGTATATTTAGCCCATTGCAGGATGTAACCTGTAATACTAAGTATATATTTTTTGTTTGGGAATTTGATAAAATTTTGGGGCACATACCTCCCAACATGACCCTCTCCAGGAGAGACACATTGCCCTGTTTCTGGACTTCCCTCAAATAATGATTACCTTCACCTGTATTGAAGCAGCTTTCTTAGCAATCATCCTGTTTAAAACAGGTGCTGGCAATCATACATTATGATTGAAGTCCAGAAGCAGAGCAATGTGTCCCTCCTGGAGAGGGTCATGTTGGGAGGTATGGGGGCATGCCTTCCATGCCTAGGGCCAGTTAAGCTTGCAATACAAGGTTTTTTTTTTAATGGCATTAGCAGCTTCCTACCGTGACTGGTGCCCTGCGCTCTGGTCCAGGTCCAGCAGCAGCAGAAGTCCTGGACAATGAGCGCAGTGACTTGCAGGGCATCTGAGAGGCATGGATTAGCAGCTATGCAAGTCAGTACCCGGGGCCAGCAGCAAAAGAAACCCCGATACATATATCTCATTAATTTCGGTACTTGTTTCCTAGCACGGCGCCACCGATTTCAATTGTATGACATCGGTTTGGAAAAATCGATCGCATCGCATGCGACCAAATCGCATGCGATGCGACCGATTCGACCCAATTTTTATTGTACAGCCACTCTGATGGCTGATTACAATGTTAAATGGCCCCCAGACCAGATTTTTAATTGTATACCCACCCTGATGGGTAACTGCTATGTCAAATGCCCCCCCATTGTTAACACCACGATCAACGCCAACCCGAAGGGTGGCGAGCGCAGCGAGCACGCGAGGGACGGTGGTGCGCGTCCTCCTACCTTTTCATACCCCCACTATCCACGTCGGCGTGGAGTTGATTTTATATAGTATGGCGAGAGCCGCGAGGGGACGCGCATTACTCAGGGTTGCCGACTTTAAAAAAATCCTCTCCGGGAGAAGCCCGGAGAGGAATCTTGCATTACGCGTTTTGGGGGCGGGGCTTAACTGTGACGTCATTAAGCCCCGCCCCCATTACATCAAATAGCAGAAATAACTGCTATCCATGGAGGGGGCGGGGCTAAAACGTCACGATTGTGCAGTTTTAGCTCCGCCCCCTCCCCTATAAATGCCGCGATCGGGGGGCTCAGTGGGGGTCCCCCTGATTCCGGGAGGGTTGCCCACCCTTCCGGGGGCAGGGAGGAAGGACCCGATTTTCGGGAGACTCCCGCAAATTCCGGGAGGGTCGGCAACCCTGGCATTACTTCACACGTATTACGCGTCTGCTCGCCATGCTTCGGGCTCGGTGGCTCGCTGCGCTCGCCACACTATATAAAATCAACTCCACGTGGATAGTGGGGGTATGAAAAGGTCGGAGGACGCGTATCGCCGCCGCTCGCCACGCTTCGGGTTGACGTTGACCGTGGTGTTGCGTTAACAATGGGGGGGCATTTGACATAATAATTAACAGGGTGGGTATACATTTAACATTGGGTCCAATGAAACAAGTACCTTTATTTCTATCTAGCTAGAATAGATAGAGATAAATAGCTATATTTTAGACAGAAAGGATGGTAATATACATCTAGCTCTCTGTTTCTATATATTTATTCATATATATAGCTAAATATATTTATATATAAATGTAGCTATATACTGTATTTAGAACTGAACACCTACGCCTCCAGTCTGCACAAGTTTAGTTTTTACTAGCCCTGATCAAAGATGGCCGCCGCAATAACGATTACCTCATTACCCGGTGACCATCTCCATAGTGATGCTGCTGCTGCGCTCCGCACGCCGCACGTATTCTTGTCATTGCGCTGATGTCACAGGAATCCGTGGCAACCGTTGCTACAACTAACTCCATAGATGGCGGAAAGCCGGCAAAATCCCTCGAAAGAGGTTGGGCCCTAATGCATAGCTAATTTGATAACCTACAGGACACCTGATGACTCCGTGGTGTCAGATCTCTGCCTGTGTCTGGTGTCATGTAGCTGACTGGTAGTAAAGTACAGTAATGTATCATGTATAATACAGTCATGTATGATATAGTCACGTGTCATGTATAGTATAGTCATGTGTTATGTTTAGTATAGTAATGTATCCTGTAGTATAGTGAATTATCCTAGTAATGTGTCATGTTGTACAGTAAATTGTCCTGTTATAGTAAATTGTACAGTAGTATACTGACTATAGTCATGTGTCAGGTAGCATAGTAAATAGTCCTGTTTTATAGTAATGTGTCCTGTCATATCGTCATGTGTCCTGATGTATAGTAATATATGCTGTGGTATAGTAAATTGTCCCATAGTATCCTAATATATTATGTAGTAAATTAAATTATTTGGCTGTAGAGTAAAGTGTCAGTGGTTCTTAGGTATGTCATTAAACCTTTCTAGTATGATATAAGCTTGCATATTTATCATTTATATAGCACTCATGCAGCATTGGGATTACTCTGTAGCTATGTATCAGTATCGTGTTAGTCATTTTGTTATTATTGTTTATTAATAATATGTTTTATGTAATATATATATATATATATATATATATATATATATCATTGTCTCTCTCTATTTAATCTGGTGTCTCCCTGCACTGCTCTCTCAAATCCTATGTTTTCATATGTAGCTTCCCCTCCTTCAGTTCCTTCAGCTCGCTGTCATTACTACATGATCAGCAGCAGAGTGCACAGACCTTTTAGAGAACAGATGCATTCTTCAGTGTTCAGCTGATATTCCGCTGCAGTGTAACTTGTCTACTCCATTACAGACAGTCTGTAGCCCTCCGTGCTAAGTGGCTTATCTTCCAACATTTACAGGTAAAAGCTGGAGAAAACTAGCATCTACACAGATAAACATCACACAAATATACACTTTCTTGTAAAAATCAGGCTGTTCGGCAACAGAAGCCTCAAAAGCTTCTTCTGACCACCTGCTGAACTCCTGATCCTGATCACTTCGTTGAAATCCTCTGCATGTAACTTACACTGTGACCATCTTTTACCTATCTTCATGTCTGTTACCTACCTGGATGTCTACGTGACCCCCCCACTCGTTTACTTGTTACCCTCCTGGCCACTGCACTGTAAACTAAAAATAAATTCCTAGTATTTGCAAGTATACCTGGACAATAAAGCCAAATCTGATTGTGATTTAGGATGGTGTCCTGATGGATTACATTACCTACAGCAGTGTTCTCCCCAGTGCTGTTTTTTCAGGTGCTCCGCCCGGCAAGGTGCACCCTCCCGCCCGGCATTCCCCTTGCTGGGCAGAATGGTGCGCTTGTCTGGGCAGAGCGGTGAACACAGTAGCGTAACTATGGTCCTGCAGACCCCGCGGCAGCTTGGGGAGCCAGCTCCGGCAGGGTCTGCGGGGAGCACCGGGTGCAGTCTGCCTTAGCAGACACATAACTGGTGCTGCACAAGTCTCTCTTCTCCCTCCGCCGTCCTCCCTCCCTCCTCAATCCTCCCCTGTCTCATAACAATAAGCCCGCAGACCCCACGGTCTGTGGGGAGCGTCAGGCCCGGGAATCTGCGGTCAGGTGGGGGGGGGGGGGGAGTCCAAAGCTGCAGAGATAAGAGGATGCACTGCTCACTCCTTCTTCCGCCCAGTGACGGGCTGCCCACCTGTTCCGCCACTCACCAGCAGGCAGCAGCACATCAGCGCTGTCCACGCTCTCTCCTCCCTTCCTCCTGTGCTCCTCCCTGCCTCCCTCCAAATACCGTAAGCAGTAAAATGCTGGGCTACCCCAGCCTTTCATGGCACTGTCCTTATTTTTAGTGTGTGTTTGGTGGTGTGGACTGAGAGACACTTTTTAACTACAATGAGTGCAAATAGGCAGTGCTAAACACACCCCTCTGACAGTGCAGTGCCCACTCTTTTATTGTGAAGACCCCCACCCGACTGGAATCTGATTAGTTGCTATGGAAGAGATCTCATCTTCAATAGATTTCCGATCTTAAAAAAATGTACTCCCTCAGAAGTCATCCTTAATTTTGTGATGGTCAGACTCAAGGGCACTCCCCAGATTCTGGAGACCCTAGGCTGCTGCCTAAAGCTACCTCATGGTAGAGCAGACCCTAGTCACTATTTATTTAGCCAATCATCTACCTCCTAACATGGCAAGCTGTTTCATGGAAAAATTAGAATATGGGATTGTCACTGATGACTTGATTGTTAACTACTGATGTTCGTTTGTTTTGCTATGAATGGTGCAGATCCAATGGTTCTCTGCCATTGAGCCTAGCTCCACCCTGATATGACTCACAAAGTACAGATGGAGCACCTCTCAGCCAGCGCCAGGGCTCGCTAGAATGCCCCTACTGGTGATCATATGACTGGGACGTGCGAACGTCTCACACGCGTCCTAGTTTCTGGGCAGCGCTGGGAACGCAGGGGATGCAAATCCTGCCCGTCTCCACTGCGGCGGGGACGCAATACCAGTGCCAGCCTGTGAGATGCAGCAGATATTAAAGCTGGGTACACATTAGACCACTTTTAAACTAAGTCAATGATTTCCCTTAAGCTACTAGACAAATAATATAGTGCATACACACTGTGCAATTTTGTGAAAGATATCATCAGTGGCCACATCCAGGAGTATGCTGTCATTCACAATATTTACAACATTTCCTTCATGTTTAAAAGATCAATAGAAGATACCAACGACCATCGGGACGCGCACCAGCATTGTGATATACTGTAGTGTAAACACTGGACGATTTAAATATTTAAAGGGTTGTTCTAAACCCGTCAGAATTGGCCAAATCATTTAAAAGGTCATCTAATGTGTACCTATCTTTAGGGAAGATGCTGAAAGTTGTTAGAAGGACATGTCACCTACAGTGGAGACAGCCATTTTTGTATACATACACATACCCGTGTGCCTTATGCCTCAGTGATGACTAGTCCCTACTGAATATTTTCCACCACAATGAGACATTTCGTTGTTATGTTTCTCCTCATTTTCTCTCAACCTCAGGTTATTAAAGAGTACAAGACATGTCAGACATTCTTAGGCCAATATCACAAAATGGGGCATATACAGGGGGAGAACATGAGACCCCAGAAACAGAAGTGGCACAGCAGGAGCTGGTTAAACTTGAAGGAACTGTGACACCGTTAAAACAATATACATATGATGAGCCAAACCAAGGGGAGGATGAGGTGGAACCAGAGGAGAGGAATGAGTTAGAAGATCTGAATGGAGATGAATCACTGGAGGGTTCTGACGCACAGTCAGGCCAGAAGGAACCAGCGCTACATTGGAAAGTGGAAGAAGATCTGGAAATTCAGCAGTGGTCCGATGGCTCCAGCTACAAAGGAAATGTTGCTATGAATATGAAACTAGGCTTTGGGGAGTTCAAGTGGGCCAATGGAGAGGTTAGTTGCTGCTGTTATTTTTGTGTCCTGAATGGACAACGTCTCTGTACCACATCCCCTTGAATGGCGAGCCCAGCCCCATTGTCAACCTAATGCTTGTGCCGCTTTCCCACCCTGTCTACCTTAGACCTTAGCCATGTCCACCTATTTCAGGGGTCGACCTAAAACCTCTTTACCTTCAGTGATCGACCCAATGTATGTTGACCTAGTGACTGTAAGCCATATGAAGTGATTGATGCATTATCAAAACCGTTCCAATGTCCCCTGACTCTCATGCATAAGCCAAGCCTGAGGCTAAACCCAGCAGCATTTCACATGAAAAAACAAAGGGTTACTGAATGAAATGCATTTATATGGTCATAAGAGGTTGGACTTTCATATGGCATTTACCCTTATACACCATGTAGGGGTAGGGGTAAATCTTCTAAAATGAAAAGAGGTGATGTTGCCCATAGCAACCAATGAGATTCTGTCTATCATTGTCAAGGATGCAATAGAGAAATTATAGACTTAATCTCATTGGTTGCCATGGGCTACATCACCTATTTTTATTTTCAGAAGATTTAGTAAATTTACCACATAGGCTTGCATTCAGTGCGGCTTGCTCGCCCCCCTCAATCCCGTATGGCGAGGTTGGCGGCTAATGCAGTGGACCTACCTTGCTTTTTAGAAATAGTGAGGTGGAAAGGGCGAGTGCCAGGGGGTCAGTTAAATACTGAGGGGGGCTATGATGACACTGCCTGTTCGGCATTGAATATATCCCATAGTATAAGGAAATCGTTAGCATCGGGAAAATTAAAATCACTGATGCAGAGTTACCGTTGTCTGAGTGGGCATTGTGCCCTGTGTATTGAATGGTTTATGTCTCTATGTAAAGCCCCATACACACTATTGTAAAAGGTTTTGCTTAGGAAGGCTTTCTGAGTGATATCTTTTACAATATCCTCTTGTGTGTACACTCAATATCGTTAATGATTCGTGCTCCCGCTCATAGTTAACGAACCCTCCCATCTGTGGAACATGCAGGTTAATTTGGCTATATAGCCAACAGTCTACATACTGTATTCAGCAGGTCCCAGGGACATCACTGACTGATATTATTTACCGAGACCCTTCAGTGTGTACACCTAAATCGGCCAGGATGTCACCTTCATTAATATATTTATTATTTCATTCTTCTGCATTTATTGTTTGTCATACATTAATCATGCTTTGTTATAACATTTGAAAGATATAACCACTTTTAACAGTTTATTTTCCATTTCAGAGCTATATTGGTGAATTCTATAAAGATCATCACCATGGTACGGGGGTTTACACCTGGCCTGATGGCTCTAAATTCACTGGCTCTTTTTACCTGAGCCGCAAAGAAGGTTATGGCACACTTACATTTGTTGATGGTAGAAAGTACCAGGTAGGCATGTAATCATTTTTTTTTATTTTTTAAATATTGCAGAATTTACTGTATGATATGGAAAGAAGACTTGAGATAATTTTTACCTTAGACATTGTTTACTACTGTAATGTGCAGGGCCGGTGCTAGGGTGTTCGGCGCCTCCCTGCAAACTATAAATTTGCGCCCTCCCATATTTAATAAAGGGATAGCGCACAATAAAGGAGTGTAGTCTCACAACCATCCAAATTCAAATTACTGAGCACATTAGCACAATCTCATTCACATTGCACCCACTTATTGTCCCTGTTGCATATAACACCATAGTAGTGTACCTTATTCACATTACGACACAGAAGTGCCCATTACAAATACTTCCCCAATCCCTGGAGCTGGTCACACACACACATACAGTGTGTGAGTCCAATCAGTGAGAACCCCAACATCACTCCCGGAGCAGTGTACGCTGGAAACAGTAAATGCACTTGCGGTACCAGGTATGTGTGAGACTGCATGCAATCATTGTGGATCCTCCCTGGTATTGCCCACCTGACATGTGACACTGCTGGAGCTTTTGCCTGTCATGCAGTTTGACAGTTGCATTTGCAGCCAACAGCAACAGTGGATGGCTGCAGAGTAGCTCAGCGTGGTGAGCATGGTGGCATGGTCAACTGGGGGAGGGGGTATTTCACTTTTTTGGTGAGTAATTGTTAAAGAGAGGCCAGGGGCAGTGAAAAAGAAAGGCATGGGGGAGAGAGCGAGACACCAATGCTAAATAGAGAGGCAGACATGAGAGAGAGAGAAACTGGTGTTAAAGAGAGAGGAAGACATGGGAGAAAGAGATATTGGGTCAGGACATGAGAAGGGTGGAGAGAGGCTAGTGGAGGGAGAGAAATAGCTACCAGGGACTAAGAGGGAGACATGAGAGGCAGAGAGAGAGGGGGCAGAGAGAGAGGGGGCATTGAAGAGATGGAGAGGTCAGAGGAGAGAGACCAAGGACAGAGAGAAAGAGGGGTGGAGACATGGGATGGATGGATGGATGGATGGATGGAGAGAGAGACCAGGGGCAGAGATAAAGGGAGATATGGGAGAGAGAGGGGCAGAGAAAGAGGAAGACATGGGAAATATAGAGAGACCAGGGGCAGAGAGAGATGGAGACATGGGGAATACAGAAAGACCAGGAACAGAGAGGGAGACATGGGAGACAGAAAGACAGCATGGTATGAGAGAGATAGACGGAATGTCCAGGGGCAGAGAGAGATGTTACCAGGTCACTAGTGGGTGAAAGAGTAGGCAGACGCTGAAAAATTAGCCAGTGTGATACTGGTATGAGGTGGGTGCACCCAGAGACATAGATACATTTACTTACTTCTAAGGCTGTGTCCAGATTATAGTGGCTTGGATGTACTGTGAGATGGGCTGGCTCTGCAGGCAGAGAAGAGGAGCTAGGGAGAGATGTCATGGCCATCATTACGCCACTGCTCCTGGAGGGGTGTACTAACTATTTATCATTAACCATATTAAGCGTACACACTAGATGATACTGTTGATAAATAATCTATAGTACTACATAAAGATTATAGCAAGGCAGCTAGCATGGAAATGACTCCATGTAAGGATTTCTATTACCCCAAAAATAAACTGAACAGTGAAACCATTTAATTGCAACTATATTGTAACTGTTGAGTACATGCAAACCCCATGGGTAATTATCTTGTAAAGATGAGTACAGCATGCGGGCATCCCAAATTTAAGTATGCGGGGAGCGGTAGGCCACTGCTGGGTGTAGGTTTCGCCCCTTATAATGGGGGGTAGGTGTAGGCGGTAGGGTATGAAGGATATGGTTAGGTATTAGCGGTGATAATCCGCCTGTGTAGCCAACTCCTCGCTCTCACCAACACTGATACTGGAGGCGGCGAGGACCCGGCGGGGTGCCAGTATGGGAAGCCATGAATAGTAGTAGGGATAAATAGCTGTAAGCAAGAGGAATTCTGGGCTAGATGGCCACTGACTTGGTGAAGGTCTGTGAGAACAGGAGGGAGGTGGACCCTTATCCTAGGAGCTTACAATCTGCGGGAAAGGGGAGACGGATGATATGAACAGTGAGCTTGTGGCACTGGCGTCACTACCTTGGATGCAGGGGGTGCAGCTGCTATAGGGTCTCAGCTATTTCCAGGGCCTGCACATCCCCCTGCAGCCAGTCACTAGTTGCCTCTAAAGCCTGCCGCTCCCTGCCCGCCGGAGAGAAGAGCCGCTGGCTGCCATAGCACCCTCCTGCTTCAGAACCTTTCCTAGGATAATAGGGAGAGATGTTTCTCATCATTGCCCTGTCTTAAGGTGCACACACACTGTACAATTTTTTTTGGCCAATTTCGTTGAAAGACATTGTGCAGTATTCAATGCCGGTGCGAGCGGCCGGCGAGGGGGTTAAACTGCGAGGATCACAGAAAACCAGTGATCCTCGCAGTTTAACCCCCGCGCCCGCCGCTCGCACTATGCAACGTTCCGGGGGAATCCTCTCAGTCACAGAACTGCGAGGATTCCCCTAAACTGCGAGAGCCGCGGCTAGTGCAGCAAACTCGCTGTAATTAGCCTCGGCTCTCGCAGCTTTTGGAGGCACATTCGCAAATTCCCCCTCGCTCAAAAAACGGAGCGAGGGGGAATTTGCGAACGAGGGGGGGTCAGTTGAATACTGACAGGGTGAACGGTGACTGCGAGCAAAAAGTCCTGCTCGCAGTCACCGCTCGCCCACGGCATTGAATATATGCCATTGATGACCAATTTCCCCTGGACGAAAGATGTTGACGAAAGATGAAATACAAATGATCTTTCGCAAAGAGTATGCAATCAATAGTATCAAAAATACATCTGTTACACTGTCTCTCCCTCCCCTATTCTCTCTCTCTCTTTTACTCCCTGGCAACCTCTCTTTCTCACTCGTTTGTTCCAATATCTAACTCCCTCCCTTCCCAACACTCTCTTTCACGCTCACTCCACTCCTTTTCGCTTTCTCTCCTGTTCTTCCATCTCTCTCTATGACACCATCTCTCTCTCTACCTGATGCCTTCTCTCCTCTCTCATTACTTTCTATTTCTCCCTGATACCCTCTCTCTCTCTTTCTCTCATTCCCGCTTTCTTCCTCACCCTCCATGGCAGCCATTATGCTGGGTTATTCCCTCTTCTCCTAGGTTTAGACAGGTAGACTTTAACTCCGCCCACCGTGGGTATATATCCGCCCCTTCCTCCTTCTCCTGCAGTCTTGTTCCAGTCTCAAAAGTTTAGGATAGGTAGATAGGTTTGTTATTTTGTGCTAGGGCTTACCTCAATTTAAACTACAGCTATCATCCCTGCATGGCCGGGCTGTGAGGGGTGGCTCCCCGGGGAGAGGAAAAGGCACTCATCAGGCTGCGTCCTGTGCTGTGTGCAACAGAATCCAGGAGCTTGCCTCCTTGTTACAGACTTAAGTGAGGACGTCCCTACGTCAGATACTTCGTCTTCTGGGGATGCTGTCGTTTACTATAGACATAATTCCGTGGGCGAGATGGCAGATGAGGACTCTACAAAGAGAGGTCTTATATCTCATGAAAGAACACCTAGACCTAGACTCCAAGATAAAGTTTAGTCGAGAAGCATAAGATTCTCTGGAATGGTGGCAAAGTCTGCAGCTGATGCTCAGGAACACCCTGCTATCTCAGCCTCATTACATGACATTAACCACAGACGCAAGTTCCTTCGGCTGGGGGCTCATTTACAGGCGGAGTTAAAGTCTACCTGTCTTAACCTAGGAGAAGAGGGAATAACCCAGTGTAATGGCTGCCATGGAGAGGCTCGGAAGAAACTGAATTATCGTAGTTAGAATTTGATCCTTTTGCCATTATACCACCCCCCCCCCCTCCTGAATTTCCCAGGAGTTATGAGTGGGGTAAGCAACCTGGTGACAAGATCATGCTTTAAACTGATAAGCTTTCTTCTGTTCTGTACATAAATATGCTGTACTATATCTTTGATGCAATATTTATACTTTGTTTTATACATACATTACCTTTTATCATTGCACAATATATTCCTATTATTTAATTTATGTTACTTGTCCCTAAATGGTTTTCCCTCTTTCTGCTTATGACAGGGTCTGTACAAGTCAGATGTGCGCTTTGGTCCTGGCTTTGAGACCTACAGTGATGGTAGTCAGGATGTTGGCATCTGGTTGGGTCATCACCTGATCAGACTATGTACTGCGGTACCTGGATCTGTTTCCATTTCTTCGTTTCCGGAGTTTTGTTGTCAGTGTAAAGATAAGCAGTATAATGGTGAAAGTTGTGCTTCAGACCTGGAGAAGGACCAAGTGGAAGACCCGTTTGAGTACAGATACAAGATCCTGCTCCTGGAGGACCACTTCACTCTACCAGACAGGATCTACTCCTACTCATCAGACATGGACCACCTACCCATCACTCCTTCTCTGCACACAGAATTTGAGCACCATTTTTATAGAGACAAACTCCATCCAGATCAATCCAGCAATAGTATATCTGCCAGTATCCACTGTTCAAATGAGATGAAGAAGATTTATCAGCATGTAAATAGACACAGGTTAGTACAAATCAGAGTACAGAAATGGGGCAGCAGAGGACCCTTTATATCTGTGGGATAATGTGATCCCTGATGTACGGTAACATTGCAGATGCCTAAATGTAACGATTATTGCATTCTGCCAATTTGCCTTCACAAGCGACAGAAGCCCTTGAGGAGCAATGCATTGAGGGGATGATTGAACACAGCTTGGTAAGCAGCGGCCATTCACTTCTTACCGAACGGCTTAGCGCCGGACGCCCCTACCACGCCGCCGAATCCCCTCGGTACCATGCGAGGGGATGTGTTCGCTATGATGTTGAATCACCCCCCGAATGTATAGAAGTCTCTAGTATGGAACAAGAGAAAAGTAATTTACATTTTACTATAGCAACACAAGGATAGAGAAGACCGTTGGATCCTGGGCTGTTGTTAAGGCCGCCTTTGGAGCAATCAGGCAGAGGCACACTTCAAATCAGCTTTGGTTCTGCCTTACACGTTGAACTGTGCATGCGCACCTAGAATTTCACCTAAGTCCCTGAACTTATAGAGGAAAATGTATGGGTGTGGATCAGTTGGTCACCAGCAAGTTGTTAGACAGTCATTAGGTCGACACCATTAGGTCGACATGCATTTATGTCGACATGTGTCTAGGTCGAAATGCAGGAAGGTCATGACTGTAGGTCAACATGGGTTAGGTTGACAGGGTCATAAGGTCAACAGGGTCATTGGATCGACAGGGGTAAGGACGACAGGGTCATTAGGTCGACATGGGTAAGGTCGACAGGGTCATTAGGTCGACATGGGTAAGGTCTACAGTGAAAAAGTCGACATTGTTTTTTTTTCTTCTTTTTTTCCCCCTTATGTCCTAGTGGATGGTAGGGCATGAATGTTGGTGGCACATGTTGTGTCAACATGGACACCAAAACGTACCACCACATCACCTCACATGGCTCGCTGTGCTCAGGGCACGGTGCCTTGCTGCGCTCGGCACACTATTTTACTTTCCCACCACGCCCTAGTGGATGGTAGGGCATGAATTACCACCTGTCGGCACATGTCAGCTAAAAAAAACAGTAAAAAAAAAACCATGTCGACCTAATGACCCTGTCGACCTAATGACCCATGTCGACCTAATGACCCTGTTGACTTAACCCATTTTGACTTAAAGTCATGTCGACCTAATGCTTGTCAACCTACTTGGTGGTGACCCAATGACCGTATCCCAAATGTATTGGTTGGCAGGTGTCCAGACGCATTAAAGTGGCTAGACCTAACAGAGTTTTAAGTGCATTCAATTTGATTGGTCGATTGTAAGAAGTCGTGAGCTGTCCGTTTACTCTGCTCCAGTTCAACTGTGTGTGGCGGCTTACAAATCCACAGTCATCTGCCTTATGTTTCCAATTTATTGGCTGGAAAAACATAGATTTATAAATGATTATAAAAATGTGTAATCTACCAGCCCCAGCGTTTGTGCCTAGCCCCAGCATCAGATAACATTTTGAGGAAGAAGTGATTGGGGATTCTCAGATTAATTTATGGGGGGTTGCTTTGTAAAAGGATGCAGCCATTTTCACGCCTCAGAAGGACATTTGCAAAGTTCAGAACTGTGGTCTTCAGGTTTTCTCCAGGTTGTCCGTTTACTGTATGTGTCACTATAGCAGAGAAATGCATTTCTAGTCGCAGCAGTCCAGGAAAGTTTAATGTGATTGAAGGTTTTATGTAGGTTGGGATGTTTTTGTCACCTCTGCTGAAATTTACCCACGGCTGTTGGTTTCCAAGCTGTGGCCTCAGGTGTGCCCCCTGATGTGTGCTACATTGACCTTCCCTGTTCGCCAATGCAAAATGTGTGCACTTTGATGTGCACATGGACGGAGGGTGTATGAGCGTGGGCAGTATATTGGTGGGAGTAGGGTAAGTGTGAAAATGTAATAGTGCAAGCAGTATAGGTGAGAGTAGGGTAGGTGTGAAGGTGTACTAGTGTGAGCAGTACAAGTGGGAGTAGGGTAGATGTGAGGGTGTGCTAGTGTGAGCAGTATAGGTGAGAGTAGGGTAGGTGTGAGGGTGTACTAGTGTGAGCAGTATAGGTGGGAGTAGGGTAGGTGTGAGGGTGTACTAGTGGGAGTAGTATATAGGTGGGAGTAGGGTAGGTGTGAGGGTGTACTAGTGTGAGCAGTATAGGTGGGAGTAGGGTAGATGTGTGGGTGTACTAGTGTGAGCAGTATAGGTGAGAGTAGGGTAGGTGTGAGGGTGTACTAGTGTCAGCAGTACAGGTGGGAGTAGGGTAGATGTGAGGGTGTGCTAGTGTGAGCAGTATAGGTGAGAGTAGGGTAGGTGTGAGGGTGTACTAGTGTGAGCAGTATAGGTGGGAGTAGGGTAGATGTGTGGGTGTACTAGTGTGAGCAGTATAGGTGAGAGTAGGGTAGGTGTGAGGGTGTACTAGTGTAAGCAGTATAGGTGGGAGTAGGGTAGGTGTGAGGGTGTACTAGTGTGAGCAGTATAGGTGGGAGTAGGGTAGATGTGTGAGTGTACTAGTGTGAGCAGTGTAGGTGGGAGTAGGGTAGGTGTAAGGGTGTATTAGTGTGGGTATTATAGGTGGGAGTAGGGTAGATGTGAGGGTGTACTAGTGTGAGCAGTTTTTAGGTGGGAGTAGGGTAGATGTGAGGGTGTACTAGTGTGAGCAGTATAGGTGTGAGGGGGCATTAATGTGGGTAGTATAGATGGCAATATGGTAGATGTGATGGGGCACAGTGTTGGCAGTTTAAATGGGAGTAGAGTAGGTGTTAGTGGGCATTAGTGTGGGCAGTAAAGGCAGGAGAGGGACAGCTGTGACAGGGCATTAGTGTGGGCAGTATAGATGGGAGTGGAGTAGGAATGAGGGGACATTAGTGTGGGTAGTATACTGTAGGTGGGAGTGGGGTAGGTATGAGAAAGTGGGGTAGGGATGTGAGTACTATAGTTGGGAGTAGGTGTGAGGGTGTATTAGTGTAGGATGTATAGGTGGTAGTGGGGTAGGTATGAGGGGGCATTAGTGTGGGCAGTATAGGTGGGAGTGGGGTAGCTATGAGGGGGCATTACTGTGGGCAGTATTGGTGGAAGTATGGTAGGTAGATGTGAGGGTGTATTAGTGTAGTATGTATAGGTGGTAGTGGGGTAGGATTGAGGGGACATTCCTGTGGTAAGTATAAGTTGACATAGGGTAAATGAGAGAGGTGCTTTCATGTGGTAACTATGGATGGATGTAGGGTAGGTGAGAGAGGTGCTTTCATGTGGTAAGTATGGATGTAAGGTAGGTGAGAAAGGTGCTTTCATGTGGTAACTATGGATGGATGTAGGGTAGGTGAGAGAGGTGCTTTCATGTGGTAAGTATGGATGGATATATGGTAGGTGAGAGAGGTGCTTTCATGTGGTAAGTATGGATGGATATATGGTAGGTGAGAGAGGTGCTTTCATGTGGTAAGTATGGATGTAAGGTAGGTGAGAAAGGTGCTTTCATGTGGTAAGTATGGATGGATGTAGGGTAGGTGAGAGAGGTGCTTTCATGTGGTAAGTATGGATGGATGGATGTAGGGTAGGTGAGAGAGGTGCTTTCATGTGGTAAGTATGGATGGATATATGGTAGGTGAGAGAGGTGCTTTCATGTGGTAAGTATGGATGTAAGGTAGGTGAGAAAGGTGCTTTCATGTGGTAAGTATGGATGGATGGACGGATGGATGTAGGGTAGGTGAGAGAGGTGCTTTCATGTGGTAAGTATGGATGGATGTAGGGTAGGTGAAAGAGGTGCTTTCTTGTGGTAAGTATGGATGGATGTAGGGTAGGTGGGAGAGATGCTTTCATGTGGTAAGTATGGATGGATGTAGGGTAGGTGAGAGAGGTGCTTTCATGTGGTAAGTATGGATGGATGTAGGGTAGGTGAGAGAGGTGCTTTCATGTGGTAAGTATGGATGGATGTAAGGTAGGTGAGAGAGGTGCTTTCATGTGGTAAGTATGTATGGATGTAGTGTAGGTGAGAGGTGCTTTCATGTGGTAAGTATGGATGGATGTAGTGTAGGTGACAGAGGTGTTTTCATGTGGTAAGTATGGATGGATGGATGTAGGGTAGGTGAGAGAGGTGCTTTCATGTGGTAAGTATGGATGGATATAGGGTAGGTGAGAGGTGCTTTCATGTGGTAAGTATGGATGGATGTAGTGTAGGTGAGAGAGGTGCTTTCATGTGGTAAGTACGGATGGATGTAGTGTAGGTGAGAGGTGCTTTCATGTGGTAAGTATGGATGGATGTAGGGTATGTGAGAGAGGTGCTTTCATGTGGTAAGTATGGATGGATGTAGGGTAGGTGAGAGAGGTGCTTTCATGTGGTAAGTATGGATGGATGTAGTGTAGGTGACAGAGGTGCTTTCATGTGGTAAGTATGGATGGATGTAGTGTAGGTGACAGAGGTGTTTTCATGTGGTAAGTATGGATGGATGTAGGGTATGTGAGAGAGGTGCTTTCATGTGGTAAGTATGGATGGATGTAGGGTAGGTGAGAGAGGTGCTTTCATGTGGTAAGTATAGATGGATGTAGTGTAGGTGACAGAGGTGTTTTCATGTGGTAAGTATGGATGGATGTAGTGTAGGTGACAGAGGTGTTTTCATGTGGTAAGTATGGATGGATGTAGGGTAGGTGAGAGGGGTGCTTTCATGTGGTAAGTATGGATGGATGTAGTGTAGGTGACAGAGGTGTTTTCATGTGGTAAGTATGGATGGATGTAGTGTAGGTGACAGAGGTGTTTTCATGTGGTAAGTATGGATGGATATAGGGTAGGTGAGAGAGGTGCTTTCATGTGGTAAGTATGGATGGATGTAGTGTAGGTGAGAGAGGTGCTTTCATGTGGTAAGTATGGATGGATGTAGTGTAGGCGAGAGGTGCTTTCATGTGGTAAGTATGGATGGATGTAGTGTAGGTGACAGAGGTGTTTTCATGTGGTAAGTATGGATGGATGTAGGGTAGGTGAGAGAGATGCTTTCATGTGGTAAGTATGGATGGATGTAGGGTAGGTGAGAGAGATGCTTTCATGTGGTAAGTATGGATGGATGTAGGGTAGGTGAGAGAGGTGCTTTCATGTGGTAAGTATGGATGGATGTAGGGTAGGTGAGAGAGGTGCTTTCATGTGATAAGTATGGATGGATATAGGGTAGGTGAGAGAGGTGCTTTCATGTGGTAAGTACGGATGGATGTAGTGTAGGTGAGAGGTGCTTTCATGTGGTAAGTATGGATGGATGTAGTGTAGGTGACAGAGGTGCTTTCATGTGGTAAGTATGGATGGATGTAGGGTAGGTGAGAGAGATGCTTTCATGTGGTAAGTATGGATGGATATAGGGTAGG
This sequence comes from Crinia signifera, assembly GCF_055691185.1. Lineage (NCBI taxonomy): Eukaryota > Metazoa > Chordata > Amphibia > Anura > Myobatrachidae > Crinia > Crinia signifera. The sequence continues at coordinate 280,856,272 of NC_139219.1, forward strand.
TGAGAGAGGTGCTTTCATGTGGTAAGTATGGATGGATGTAGGGTAGGTGAGAGAGGTGCTTTCATGTGATAAGTATGGATGATATAGGGTAGGTGAGAGAGGTGCTTTCATGTGGTAAGTACGGATGGATGTAGGGTAGATGAGAGAGGTGATTTCATGTGGTAAGTATGGGTGGATGTAGGGTAGGTGAGAGAGGAGGTTATCAGAGAATACTCACAAAACAGGGCCAGTGTACACATTGCCTGGATAACTAAGAAAGTAGTGTCAAATACTGTATTGTATAGGTATAAGTCTGCTGTATGCTATTTTGCTTTTAATAGTGAAATGTTGATTTTGTTAGAAGCAGCCCAGAACAGTACAACTGGGACATGTGTTCTATAATGAATGACGAACGAGAAAAGTTTGGTCCCAAAGGAATTGGTGAGTCTGTGGCCGAGCAGCTGATTGTGATGGCCGGAACTGGAAGTTACGAGAGCATTGTCACAATCCTGAGACATGATCTGGCCCACGTAGATGTATCTGATAACTGTGGGCAGACTGCCTTGCATTTTGCAACTGTGAGTATCATCAGTTAGTTGCTATGGTAACCCCTTACTTACAGTAAGATGTCATTTTTAGCCACATATGCATGGTTTCCTGTATAATTTTAAATTAATCTTTGTTTTTTAAATATCAAATTGAAATTTAAAGCAAAACCACGGTATGCTGCTGGGGGACTATTTGAATATGAACGTTTTTTTCTATAGTGGAGCTATTGACACCACCACTCATTGCTTTGACAGCGGTGCCTCACATCATTGCTCTGTGCTGTTGGGGGACTGCTTCTACCCTTATCTGACTCTCAGGGGGTGAATCAGTGCTGGATACAGTTCCAGTAGTGGCTAATACAAAATCTGCAACCGCTACTGCGTTTTTTTGTTAATGCAGTGACTTATGGGCACCCTATTGAGGGGTTCGGTATGATTTACCTACAATCAAAATCCTGATGGTCAAAATACCGACAGCAATTGACCGACGGTCAAAATACCGACAAGGTCAAAATACCGACAAGGTCAAAATACCTCCAGTTTTTCATATTTTTGGGGTCTGTATGTTGACATAGGTCGACATGAACCCGTGCTTCGGGCACGGTGCCTCGTTGCGCTCGGCACTATTATATTCCCCCTCCATGTCCACTGGGATGGTAAAGTATGTACAAGTCGGTATTTTGACCTTGTCGGTATTTTGACCACTGGTCAATGGTTGTCGGTATTTTGACCGTCGGGATTTTGATTGTACAGTAGGTAAATTGACTGCATCCCCTATTGAGACACCCACTGACTGCAGCGTGTATCCTCCATTGTGCTTATCAGTGGATCATCAGTCCCACCATTATACATGGTAGCTGTTAGCCACTCCCAAGTTACCATCCAGAAACACCCTTAGAAATTGATCTGTGTCCCTGGCAGTTACCATCAGCACACATACAGATGGAGCCCGGGCCCCTCTCGTTATTGCGAGGGATGGCGATTGAATCACCTGCCCTCGCCAGCTGCCAAGCCCGCCATCCGTCGGAAGGGGGTGCGTACGAGATGCTCGCGTGCCCCGTTTTGATGGAGCTCTCCACTGCCCTCCACCGCCTCCCCGCTTGCCGCCATGTGCAGTGGACACATCTGCAATTGAAAATGTGATTTGTCAGATCACATGGCCCATTCTCATTTACTGTTCAATTTCTGTGTACCTGAGCAATCTGGAGATGTTTCACAATGCACTGTTGCCCATCTGTGACACTAAACAAGCCCAGTGCACACACTGAACAACAAGCGGCATTATATATAATCCGACTAGTATTGTATAGAGCAGTGTTTTTCAACCAGTGTGCCGTGGCACACTAGTGTGCCTTGAGCTGTTCTCAAGTGTGCCCCCACATCTAGAGATGCCCAAACCCATTTACAGCCACCACCAGTTCAAATTTTATTTACTGGTCTCTTCTTTTCATGTAAAGGGCCAATGTATTTTATTTTTGTTACCTGTGGAGATCAGTGTGAGTGTTTTTAATGTGGGGGCCAATAGGTTTGTTTTTTTAATGTGGTGGCCAATGTGTTTTGCCCTGTGGGGATCTTAGGGTGTGCCCTGGCAATTTTAAAGTCTTATTTAGTGTGCCTCAAGGTAAAAAGGTTGAAAATCACTGGTATAGAGGGTAGATTTATGCAGAAACAATGTATCTGTACACCATGCAGTTGTTAGGGTGAGTGAACAGAACAAAGCATAGGTCTATCTTGCATCAACATAACTCTAAAGGCTGGTGGAGGCAACGCATTGGGCAGGTTTTCATGGGTGTGGTATGGGACTCCGACAGTCATTATCCCGACGTCGGGATCCCGACTGCTCGGAGTCAGACAGCGTGGCCAGCGCAAAAAAGCCCCTTGCGGGCACGGTGGCCACGCGAGCCACCTATTCTATTCTCCCTCTATGGGGGTCGTGGATCCCCACAAGGGAAAATAGCGGGTGGCCATCGGGCACCTGGCTGTCGGCGTTTTGACAGTCGGGATCCTGACGTTGGGTAAATGACTGTCGGAATCCCGACTGTCGGGAACCCATCCGGCACCCATTTTCATTTAAGTGTCTTAGCCCTTTCACTCTTGTGGATAGTTAGTAGATTCGGTACTTGTTTCCTGGAAAGGCGCCCAGATTTCCTACGTACGCTAACATAGGCAAATCGCATCGCATGGGCCATTATAGCGGCATGCGATGCGATTTTTTTATGTAATTTTTTCAAAGCTCTGTGTACCCCACTGTATCGCATGTCATTGCATCGCACCTCCCACAGAATCGCATGCGATTTTCTAGGGTGTGCGATGCCATTACATTAGGTATACAATAATATGATTGTATAGGTCCTAAAAAGAGGTTTTACGTACCCCCCCACTATCCACGCCACCCCGAAGCGTGGCAAGCGGCGGCGGAGCGTGTCCTCCGACGTTTTCATTCCCCCACTATCCACGTATTTGTGGAGCGGACTTTATATAGTGTGGCGAGCGCAGCGAGCCACCAAGCCCGAAGCGTGGTCAGCGCAGCGAGCCCCGCAAGGGGCCGTGGATTACTTTACATGTATTCCGCGTCCCCTCGTGGGGCTCTTAATCCTATTAAAGGGCTAGAGGAGGATGGGTCCATCTGTAATTACAGAATGGTGGCAGACCGAGGATATCGACCACGAGGGAGCCCACCCTTACATAGCTAAGCTTAGCATACACAAGTAAAATGGAAGCAAACCCTAAACCAAAGCTTAGAAGAGGAAGGAGGGAACTGACTACAGCTAGCCCCAATTCTTTCCAAGTGAGTAAGATTGGGTCCTGAGATAGGGCCACTGACAGGCAGTCCCACCAGTCCAGTGGTAGGATCTGGTATGAGTGTTTCCGGTTACAAAAATAAAAACTGGCACTTAATGCCAACAGTCCCTAATGCCCACAATACCTATGAAGTGCTCCACAGGTCCCCTAGCTGCCACCAGTCCCAAGTTTCTAAAGAAACTCCTATTCAAAGAAAATATTAAAGGTAAGGTAACATAAAATTAAAAACAGAAAAATAAATTAAGCACAAATCTAAAAACTGGCAGATGGAGATAGAAAGTCCGAGCAGCAGGGATGCAGAGGGTGGAACCAACACCATATACGCTTTGTGTTTGAAGATGTGTGTCTCCTCCTGGAATGTGTCCTCTACACCCCAAGGTAGCAGTGTCCTCTAGATAGGATGAAAGACAAAGACAGGCTTCCTATGTAGCTATGATAACTTGGAAGTTATTGCATGGAGTGGCATTAGGGGGAGAGGATGTACAATACAGACTGCACGCTCCCTCTATATCCCAATGACTGCAGTTTCCCTCATGTTGGATGTAGGAGATTTATTCTTAGAGCAGAAATCAGTCTGGGTTGGATGAGAAGTAAAAAGGATTGTGTGTTATTAATGAATATTTAATATTGTTATTAGCAACAGTGAGAGAGTGTCAGTGCCTGTGTAAACCTAAGAGAGACAGCCATGCACTTACTGGTCACATGTTGGTCCAGAACTGTCTGCTGTTCTCCGACTACTTATCATTGTCATTTATAAACATGCACACACATTATCCTCTTATTTCCAGTGCGTCTATTAATAACATCTAACAGTAGATGGTCATACACTGTAATAACAAGGTTTATTTTTTCAGGTAAAAGGTCATAATAAAATCATTAACCTTCTTCTTGACAATGGAGCGGATGTTAACAAAAGTAATGATGAGGGACTGTCAGCTTTGTCCTTGTGTCTGATGCTTCTCTACGGCACAAAATCGTTTTGGCCTAATGTGGCTGAGCGGAATCTCCCCCCGAACAAGGTCAGTCACATTCCCCATGTGCCTCTGCCTCTCTCTCTTCTTTCTCCTCTCCCCCTTCTCTCTATCTCTCCTCTGTCTCCTCTTCTCTCTCTCTCTCTTGTCTCTTCTCCTAGCTCTCTCTCTCCTTTCTCCTCCCCCTTCTCTCTCCTTCCCCTCTCTATCTCCCTCTCTCTCTCTCTCTCTCCTCTGTCTCCTCTTCTCTCTCTCTCTCTCTTGTCTCTTCTCCTAGCTCTCTCTCCTTTCTCCTCCCCCTTCTCTCTCCTTCCCCTCTCTATCTCCGTCTCTCTCACCTCTGTCTCCTCTTCTCTCTCTCTCTCTTGTCTCTTCTCCTAGCTCTCTCTCCTTTCTCCTCCCCCTTCTCTCTCCTTCCCCTCTCTATCTCCGTCTCTCTCTCCTCTGTCTCCTCTTCTCTCTCTCCTGTCTCTTCTCCTAGCTTTCTCTCTCTCTCCTCTTTCTCTCTTATCTTTTCCATTTCTTCTCTCTTCATTTGTCTCTGTTTTCTTTCTTTCTTTCTTTCTTTCTTTCTTTCTTTCTTTCTTTCTTTCTTTCTTTCTTTCTTTCTTTCTTTCTTTCTTTCTTTCTTTCTTTCTTTCTTTCTTTCTTTCTTTCTTTCTTTCTTTCTTTCTTTCTGTCTTCTCTCTCCATATCTTTCTCTACTCTTCACTCCCCTATCTATCCTTTCACTTTTCTCCCTCTCTATTGTCTCTTCTCTCTTCTCATTCATCTTTTTTTCTAGCTCTCCGCCTTTTTCTACTTTTCTGTTTCTCCCTCTCCCAACTACAGTATCTCTCCTCTCTCTCTCTCTCTCTCTCTCTCTCTCTCCCCCCCCACCTGCTCTCTCTTCTCTGACTCGTTTTCTATCTCTTTTCTCTCTCCTCTCTCTACCCATCTCTCTCATCTCTTTTTCCTCTCTCTCCTTCTCCCTTCTCTCCCTTGTTCTATGCTCTCTCTCTCTCTCACGCTTCTCTTTCTCCTCTCTGTCCCCTCTCTCTCTTGCTTTCTGCTCCCCACCACCTCAATCTCTCAACTCTTCAATCCTATTTCTTTCTCTTCATTCTCCCCTCTTTCCTCTCTTTTCTCTCTCTGGGGCCGATTCAGATCTGTCTGAATTCTTTCCTGTCCCCGATGATGGGGATCTGCGCATGAACATAGTTGCTTATGCACATGTGCAAACTCCCAGAGCGAACAACTTCGGCGAGTTTACGTGTGCATTGGGAAGGTCTGTGGAGACACCTACATACAGTATTATAGCTTTCTCCACCAAAAACTACCTATCAAAAGGCTGACAGCAGAGTGTGACATCACCCTGTGACCTCAGCTGTGACATAATGTGTTTGGGATCTATCAATATGACTTATTATTAGTGTGTTCTAATTACCTACCCCTAGCATAGTGTATGGCATGTTTTCTCAGCCACATTACCGAGTTGTATTGATACCAATCAGGTCATTATGTAGCGATAAATAGGCATTTTTTGGATGCTTTAAATTGGCAACTGCTTACAGGATAAAAGTAATGTGTGGTACTGAAATGTATTGGTGGTGAGGTTTTATATCTGTCGCTTATTACATACTGTGGGGCAGATGTATTAAGCCTGCAGAAGAGATAAAGTGGTAGGAGATAACACACCAGCCAACAGCTGTGTTTGAAATCTGACAGTTGGGACTTGATTGGCTGGTTCATTATCTCCTTTCATTTTTTCTCTTCTCCAGGCTTAATACATCTGCCCCTGTATCTGCTGTAGGATTATATGGCATTTACTTCATCTGTATATAGCACATATAGCCCAGTATATTGCAATACAAATAAAAATAAGCAGTTAAACAAGTAGCGATAAGGTTGATTGTGAGTTCCTTCTTTTCAGGAGGGTGAAGCGGGTAAAGCTCAGTGTTTGGGATATGGTTCATAGTGAATAAACGTTAATGATATAGAAAATGCCTGCTTGCATACTGGTCTAGGACTTTCGTAGTATAACCTGCAGAACCACAAAGCTGTCATGTGTTATAAAGTGCTATTTTAGAGAGATACCCTAATATCAGTGTAACATCTTGGTTACAAGCATAGGAGGACATCAGTAATCTGACATTGGACAGTTCTGGTAATGAAAGCAGTGTTGGTGATGAGAAGGACGTCCATGACAAGAACACAATGCCTCCAGTTTCCCAGGAATGCGCCACCACATCTGCTGGTGATGCTAAGACAGATTCCAGATTGGAGGGTCGAGGATGGGATTCCCCTGCTAATAACCATAGGTAAGACACATAGGGTGAGATTTAATAGGATGAGAGATTCAGAAAGAGAGATATTTGGTAAGAAATCTCCAGGTTTTTTTAAAGCGGCAATCATTTACACTGCAAAACCAGTTTGATTTTGAAGTGTAAATGATTGCCGCTTTAAAAAAACTGGAGATTTCTTTCCAAATATCTCACTTTCTGAATCTCTCATCCTATTAAATCTCACCCATAATCTTACACCTGTTCTCTGTTTTATAGTGAGTACAGATGGACCGCGTTTATTGTAGACAAACTGAAAAGCACACTTAAAACACAACTGCAAAGGGCTCACTTAAAAGCACTTGTCACATGCCGCATCACAGCAGATGTTACCCAGAATTTGCTGTAACACATGGGGGGTCCAAAGGTCTCATTATATGAAGTGCCTCATATGTGCAAAGAAGGAATATGTCCTGCAGTACAGTGAGCTGCCATTCCCATGTTGATAGGTAGCATGGGGCTTGGTAATCTTCCATGGAGAAAAAGCAAGTGTTCTAGCTCTATGCCCAGCAGTGCTTACTGTGCAAAAGAAAATGACCTGGCATATTACCATGCTGGCAGCAAACCGCAGGCGCCCAAGGCAGCAGCATCAAAAGCTAAAGCCTTCTACAGAACATAGGGCAAAATATTACTAGTAGTGATACAAAATTATCTGGAATAGCAAAAGTAATTGCAGCTACAGTATGTCAACGCCGAACCAAGCTGCCTATAGATGATTCACAACAGCACTCGCACTGGTTGCCTAGGAAATCTGCCAATGTTACCAGGAGATGAAAAAATCAGAAACCGACAATCTACAGAACTGGAGCTCGTGGGTGTGGCTAATTTGGTCTCCAACAACTAGGTCGACAAGCATTGGGTCGACACCACTAGGTCGACATGGGACAAGGTCAACATGGGTCTAGGTTGACATGGGTTATGTCGACAGGGTCATTAGGTCGACACAAGCATTAGGTCGACATGGGCAAGGTCGACCGTCAAAAGGTTGACATGGGGTTTTTCAATGTTTTTTTTACCCGAATGTCTACACCATGTGGCTCTCCAGATGTTGTGAAACTACAAATCCCAGCATGCCTTGCCACAGTTTTAACACTCCCTTATAGCAAAACTGTGGCAAGGCATTATGGGATTTGTAGTTTGACAACATCTGGAGAGCCACCGGTTGGCCAGGCCTGGTCTACACTGTTGACATGGACACAGTTTGAAGTGCACCGTATCCTCTTGCATCGATCCCTTCACTCGCCATGCTTCAGGCATGGCACACTATTTTATTCTCCCACCACGCCCACCTGTCGGCACATGTCAGCTCAAAAAACTGTGAAATACCCCATGTCGACCTTTTGACTGTTGACCTTGCCCATGTCAACCTAATGCTTGTGTCGACATAATGACCTGTCAACCTAAACCCATGTTGACCTAGACCCATGTCGACCTTGTTGCATGTCAACCTAGTTGTGTCGACCCAATGCTTGTCGACCTAGTTGTTGTATCCGTATCCCAGCTTGGTACGCACCTGAATGACAGTGTGAACCTGCAACCCAATGGTGTAATTATATAGCACATCGCTGTACACACGGCATATTGCGCCATACAGAAATGCAATATATCAGTAAATGAACTGGGTGTAATTGTGGGTGCGCACTACATTCATATGTAACATCCTCATCTAGCCTCCGCCATGCACCTGCCACCGTTTGTGTGCCGAAGTTGCACACATGACTCATTAAAAACACCTTACTCGGAAGCCCAGCACAACGCGGCACTCCAAGTCTCTTGTGCGACTTGCTGCCCCAAATGGGCACTAGCGGCCACATCGCAGCCACAATGGGCCTAATTCAGACCTGATCGCTGGGCTGCAAATATTTGGAGCCTGAGTGGCTCCATGTCCCTGTGCACGGCTGTGAATAAGTTCGTAGCCGCGCACACTGGGGGAAAACCTTTTGCAACCACCCACAACCCGAATGGATTTCCCCCTTTTTCGCAGCGCTGAGTAAGTCTTGACTACAAGGGGACTCCATTTAATTTTTTCCTCTGTATTTCTGCAACCAGGATTGGCTCAATGAGCCCAGGGCTGGTTGGGGAGGGGGAACCCCACTCTATAAAAGTTTTTTTTTATTATTGGTACTTGTGTATTATCACGGCGCCCCTGATATGTGATTGCGCGATTTTTCATCGCATCGCATGCCATACACCCAATGCACTGCGATGCGATTTTAGCCCCATATGCGATGATAAATTGTATAAGCACCCTAATGGGTGCTTACAATGTTAAATGCACCCCCACGCCACCCCCCAGTATAAACGTGAACCGTAAGCGTCCTCCGACCTTTTCATACCCCCACTATCCACATCGGCGTGGAGTTGATTTTATAAAGTGTGGCGAGCGCCGGGCTCGGTGGCTCGCTGCATTCGCCACACTTTATAAAATCAACTCCACGCCGACGTGGATAGTGGGGGTATGAAAAGGTCGGAGGACGCGTACCACCGCCCCAGGAGCTGGAGAAAAAGAAAATAGAAGGGGTGACATTTAATAATATGAGAGATTCAGAAAGTGAGAGATTTGGTAAGATATCTCCAATTTATTTAAAGCGGCAATCATTTACACTTCTAAATCAAACTGGTGTAAATGATTGCCGCTTTAAAAAAAACTGCTGATTTCTTACCAAATCTCTCACTTTCTGAATCTCTCATTCTATTAAATTTCCCCCAAGATCTCTTATATCAGTTATAGACCGAATGGTGACCCCCAGATGGCTTTGTTGATTTACAAGTTTAAAACCCAAAGGAGTGAAGTTTGGGGAAAACTGGATGGAAATAATAAAGTATAAGAAAAGGTGGTAGAGCAGTTGGATGAAGCAAGAAGAATAGAAGGGACACATGACAGGAGGATGAAGCTGGCTGAGAACATGGATATAGGAAAGCTGGCATGGAAAGCACAAAGAAGTAATGGACAGAGATACAATTATGGCTAACAAAGGGGATAAATAATTTAATATAAGAAGGAAACAAATTTTATGAACCAGTTAAAAGAAGATTCAATAATGAGATAATCACAATTATAAAGTAGATCTGTTCAACCAAAGTCAACTAAAGCATATAAGACTTTATTGGAAATACACCAACATGACTGTGAGGTTTTCATGATCGTGAGGTGTACAGGCCCAAAGAATAAGCACACCACTTTATTCAGAGCCAGGAGCCACAAGGACAGGAGGTAGAGAAAGTCTCTGGTGCCAAGTTTGTCTTGTAACTTTAGTATCTTCCATCTAGGAATGAAAACTTATACTCCACCATGACCCTGCTTCTCCTGCGTGGTGCTGATCCCAATGCGTGCAGCATCCCAATGCACGCTCTGTTCTTTGCAGCTAAAGCTGCTGATGTGAGCGCGGTGCAGCTACTGTTGGAGCGTGGAGCCAGGACGGATGTCCGCTTGTATACACAGGTAACGCCATCATATGTGATCACAGCTAGAATATAGATGTATTTATGCCATTATTCTTCACATTTTTCTTATCACTGAAAAATGGTTCTGGAAACAGAAGAAAAGCTATACTACACATGACTGTTTGTCAGATAGAAAGTTGAAGGACGAATATAAGATTCTTTTATAGCTGGTTCTTATTGGACAAAAAATGTCCAGTATAATCGAATACTGAAGAAGGCCTTGTGTACTTTTCCATATTTTAGAGGAGGGTAAAACCCTATGCACTCAATACCAGGAGAGGTAACTGTCTGTGGATCTCCTCAAACAGCAAGTGTGGCCTATATATAATATATATAATATTTATAATGTATTTTATTTTTTACTTTCCTTCATCACATAAAGCTGGGCTACTGAATTGCATTATTAAAAACCGGTTAAATATTTGAATGGATATTATTAGATTCCCTGATACCTGTTAGGACGGTCTGCAATCCCCTATTTCAGTTAACCTCTGCAGGCTTAGCTGTCAGCTCAGCTCAGCAGAGTCTTGATCAATAGATGTCACAGGTGCAGAAAGATGAGTTCTACTGTTCATTAGTCACTGTGCTCACCCTGTCCCACTATAGATAATGTCTGTGATTAATTCCTATAGCACTGCATCACATGGTTTCATTATTTTGTCCAGGTTTTTTTTGAATCAATAGTCATCTCCTCACTATACTGATTCATTGTTAGTTGACGTTATTACTGCAGATATGATTTAGTTGAGTAGATGTATCAGCAGCAGGCCTGTTGTATTCCGTGATAATGTGACGGCATATTGTATTTCACAGCACGGTTCCCTGACCCCTCTACACATAGCAGCAGCACTGCCGCTCGCTGACGGGATCCGGATCACAGAGATTCTGCTGCATGCTGCCTCAGATCCAAATGCTAGTGCTGAGGATGAGGACTACGTGATTGATCAGGACAGGGTACAGTATATCAGCAGGAGGAATCCTCATGGGGATGTCTAATTAGTGTGCGAGGGATAAATATAGCATACGGCATAGAGGCACGTCTGTCACAATAGAACTGGGAGCACACAGCTCAGCTGTTCCATAGAGATTTAGTGTTTTCATTCTTAGAAGATCTCAGTTGGCCGCGGTTGGTCTCCATCGATAAGCGCACGACAGCATATGTCAGCAGATGGCACCCAGGTAGAACAGTAATTGTAACCTCAGACAGTATTTTCTTCTTCTTCCCAATGTCAGGTCTCCTACTTTTATATCCTGCTCAGTATTGATTACTATGAACTAACCCTACCGGTGGCTGTTTCCCACGTCAGCCTATTACTTATACCGTACTAGCTTCTGACATCTATTTATCAAATGCGTGCTGCGGTAAATTGCAATAGTGGGTTAAATCCCTTTACAATAACGCACGTTTTCATTACATGTTTGACAGGTGAGAAACCAGTTTAGGTTTATAAACACATCTGTAAACTGAAATATAATTACTTTTCCTAATGCCCCAGTCCCTTCCATGATGAAAATGTAGTATATACAATAAAATAGAGATTGCTGCTCACCACTTTTGGATACCCAGGCAGGGTTCACAGTAGGGAAGAAAGGCTTTATTTTACATCTAGGAATCATCAAAAAAGGAACCTGCAGTGTTGAAATACGTATAAAAAGACATCCAGTTTAATCCAACATTTCAGTCAGTTACGAAGAAGCTGGAATATGGACGATCCGCGGTACGAATAGATATCGTGAATAGGGCAAACTTACTAATCTTCCATATTCACCTGATTAGTATTTTACGATAGCGTAGCCGTTCATATTTGACGGCCGTCAAATACCGCATCGTACGGATCAGTCAGATCTGTGCAATGCTACCATATGTAAAAAAAAAAAAATGTAAAAAACAAAACAAAAACCTTGTGTGGTCCCCCCGCCTGACAGTATCTAGCCCAGGGCTCATTGTGCCAGTCTTGGTTGCAGAAATATAAGGGGGGGGGAGGTATTTATATTTATTTATTTTATTATTTATTAACATTTTCTTATATAGCGCACACATATTCCGCAGCACCCTACCACATGTACAGGCACACACAGACATTCTAGGGTTAATTTGTTCAGAGCCAATCAGCTTACTAGTATATTCTTGGATTGTGGGAGGAAACCGGAGTAACCGGAGGGAACCCACGCAAGTACGGGGAGAATATACAAACTCTGCACAGTTAGGGCCATGGGGGTAATCAAATCCATGACCTCAGTGCTGTGAGGCAGTAATGCTAACCATTACACCATTCGTGCTGCCCATTTCTATAACTACTGTAGCACCATGGGCCAGTCCTGGTTCACAAAATACAGGGGATAAAATGAGTAGGGTTCCCCCGTATTTTGTAAACCAGCACCAGGCCCAAACAGCCAGCAGGCTAATGCCCAGCATGGGGGGCCTTTTTTTTTATAAGTTCCCCCAGCCAAAGCTTTAACCCCTGACTGGTAGCCCAGGCCAGGACCCTGGAGGAGTGGGGACGACCTCCCCAATAGAGGGGTCCAGGGCAACCCCTGCCCAAGCTAAAGCCTGGGGCTGTCCCTTGTGCCCCTGGGCCGTGGGCACCGGGCTGATAGCCATAACGATGTAAAAAATAGAATTATAGATTATTGGGTTAAGTTGTAGAACTACAAGCTTCCCCCATATGCAGGGATTTGGAGAACCACAAGCTCTAGCATGCAGGCATTAAAGGGCCCACTGGGTCTTGTAGTTTCACAACTTAACCAATAGTGAAATAATACACACAGACACCATAGGAAATAAAACTTTAATTCACACTACAAAGCATTAGTAGTAATCCATATGGATTCCTGTGAAAGCAAATTATACTCACCATGTCCTCCAACGAAGATCGAGTCCTCTTTGTTCAAAAGTAGGCATCCACGGTTGTAAAAATAAGAAAATTCTGTTACAAAACCATCACAAACTGGAGGAGCCGCAAATGTGTTTACACTTGGGGCTCCCCCGAACTGGGGGATTTGCTGGTGATGTCATACACCGGGTCCTTTCCCAGCCAATCAGCTGCAGGCTTTGTGGGAGCTCCGCAGCTGAATGGCTGGTCTTGGCTCCATAGAAGCCCATGTTAAAGATTGACATGGGCGTCTATGGGCGGTTTCCACCATAGTAGCCCATACTATTTATTTGCTGCTGGGACATGGCTACCTCCTCCTCCACCATCCTCCTACTCTCTCTGGACACTCTCCTTGATGAATGCCTACTCCCAACTTTCTGCAACACCTGTACAAACTACACACCAAGCTCTCTCATTATAACAAACCACCACCTCCTGCTCACATAAACGCCTACTTCCTTTCCAAGGACAAAATAGTGGACTGGGATCTATAAAGGGTGTGTGATGTTTCAATCGTGTTACTTTTGGGTGCCAATGGACAATTGGGTGCCAATCACACTGCTGCTGTTTTACTAAAAGATGCATTCCAGTTGGTCGAAAAAATTCGGACACTTCCTCGTCAAAGTACCACAATAAGTCAGATTCCATTTGCAATCATAAAATCTTCATATAACATTGGACAGAAAAACTCTTGCCAGCACTTAGGTTTTCCCCTGTCCCCTTTCCTTTTGAATACACTATATCCTTGTCTACATGTATAGACCTTGTGTAATACAGTATGTTCCCACAGCTGGAGATCCCCAACTCCATCCTTGGATTTTCTATGAAAGGTGGTCATGATTCCGGCCTGCCTCTGTATGACTACTTTGCCAAAAGTCCTCATATCCCAGAAGAGGGAGGCCGCACGCCATTACACATGGCATGTGAGAGGGAGGATAACTACAAGGTAATCTTACCATGAGTCTCGCACCCTATGACACCAGCATTACATTTCAGCAGAAGTGTACTAATGCTGGTCCTGCGGGAAGGAGATGCTACGTGTGCTCTATGGATGAACAGTTTGGTAGGAATACGGAGAAGTTCTTTCCCTTTAATATGGCAGTACGCAGTAAGTAACTAACATATGCACACACACAGCACAATGTGCCAATATATCTTTAGATGTATCGGGCTTTGGCTGTGTTGCACGTCCGACGCGATATATCTGTGAACGACGCCGTACCGGGGAATGTCATTGTGTGGAATAATTGTGACATTAATTGTTTAGAAATTCTCATTGCTATCACAATAATAAGTGCTTTGTTATTATGCAGTATGCCAAGGATGCCATTTCTTTACTTCTGGCCCACAGTGCCAAGGTCAACACCCTGTGGAGTGGTCACTCCCCCCTGTCCTTGGCCATCGCCAGTGGAAACGACTTGGTGAGATTTCTTGAAAACTTTCTATAGCTCAGATGTTTTGGGAGAGATCCCACTGAAATATTACTGCTCCATTATTTATAACCATGTACAAATGTGTATTTGTCACCACGTAGTTAACCATGTCATCCTTTAGTTATTGCTATACGGATGTGTGTTTAAGCGTATCGTGAAAAAGGTCAACATGATTTTTTTAGGCCGACAGAGGTCATGATTTTGAAAAACAAAAAAAAAGACTTGTTCATACTTTACTTTGCACGTGGCATAGAGTCAGATTATAATAGTGTGCCGAGTGCAGTGAGGCACTGTGCCCGAAGCATGGCGAGTGCAGCTGCACACTTATATGGTGTTCATGACAAACTATGTAAACATAGACACAAAAAACGGAAAAACTAATCTCGACAAAAAAAAAAACATTAAAAAACTCATGTCAACCTTTTAAATGTTGACCTTTTGAACCTGTTGACCTTTTGGCCCTGTCAACCTTTTGACGGACGGCCTTTTGACCATATCGACCATTAGTTGTCGACCTTTTGATTGTAGACTGAGACACTGTAGACACCAAAAGTGTTTGGTCACTGGCACAAGTAATGTATATGGACCGGAGTGTTTGATCACTGGCACAAGTAATATATATGGGCCGGAGTGTTTGATCACTGGCACAAGTAATATATATGGGCCGGAGTGTTTGATCACTGGCACAAGAAATATATATGGGCCAGAGTGTTTGATCACTGGCACAAGTAATATATATGGGCTAGAGTGTTTGATCACTGGCGCAAGTAATGTATATGGGCCGGAGTGTTTGATCACTGGCACAAGTAATATATATGGGCCAGAGTGTTTGATCACTGGCACAAGTAATATATATGTTAGGTAGGGGGTGCGCAGGCACTTTGTTGCGGACACCTGCTGCGAACTATGGCTTCACCTATAACAGCCACGTTCATGGGGGTAGATTAGTTCCACCCCCACCCCGGTGCCGCCAGGTCTTATGGGTGACAAGGCTGCCGCAGGAGGCAAGTTGCTGCAAGATGGATAAACTAGCCTGAGTGCACAACCCCTCCAATGAATGTAATAGCCAACAAATGCAACAATGCCAGAAGATAATACCGGATACAAGCAATGACAATGACAAGTAAATGTAACAATACACAAGCTGATACCGTGAAGTAATAAAATGACTGGAATGCAACAATGCAAAAGGATGACACTTGTAAAGTACACAAAGAGTAAAAGTGGATATCTCTTGACTTATCTGTGTGGTGGAAATAGCAGACCAGAACAGGAGACACAGACTGCTGGATGGCAGGGAGCTGCAATGCAGGAACAGCAACCACAAGGGACCAGGAACACGCAAGACTGCAGCATACCCTGTTAGGGCTTAGGACACTATAACCGGCATCCTTACAAGAGCCCAGTGGGTTTATATGTGACGTCCCCCCGCTGCTAGCCCGCGGTCAATCAAGGGGAGGAAGGTCGGGGCGTTGCCTGGCAATATCCCTGACGTTGCCCCACTGCCTGTCCGGAAGTTGGTGTCCGCCACCAGCCCCTGTCCCTCCAGCACGTGCCGGAGTAGAAGTGTTGTGGGACATGGAGGACGGGCGGTGGTGGCGGCACCTAACAATATATGGGCCGGAGTGTTTGATCATTGGTTAATTTTGTATTTTGCAGGCAGTGAAAGAGCTTTTAGCTAATGGAGCAGATCCCAACCTAGCTCTCAGCAGAGGAGTGGGCAGCGCCCTGTGTGCAGCTGTGAATATCACATATGAGAAGAAGAGAACTTTACCTGCGAGGATCGCTCTGGTAAGACAGTAGTTGCCTTTATGTGCTCCTATATCACCAGAGATGCCAGGTAATTGGCCTGGTATCTGCAGTGTATCTGGCGCACATATGTACCATATTCTTAATAATGACACAGTTGTGTTAGATGATCACTTAGTGTGCCGAGATACCCGTTGGAAGCTGCCTTCTGCAATGCGCTCCGGTGCCTGGAGGGACACACCATGAAGTCACTATACCGGGTGACACCAACCCTAGTGACGCCTCTGTAGTTTTCATTTAAGATTATTCCCAAGTTAAATTAATTTAATTGAGTCAGTAATTAGATCACTAGTGCTGAGACAAGTATGTAATTAATACATGGTCTCTGGGGAACTAACTCAGCAGTGCTCAATACGTTCTCTCACCAGTTGTAAATCATGTTTCTTTCTAATCTACTAGCTGTTATCTTTCTCAGTGCTCATCCGATGTATCTACAATAAGGGTGCATAACAGTGGCTTGCTTTCATCACCTGTTGCCTGGAGGCAAGATAAATGTTGGTGCCCTCGTCCTAGATCGATAGATAGATAGGTAGATAGATAGATAGATAGATACTGTAGCTAGACAGACAGACCGATACATCAAGTAGTGGGGCAGCACTTATGACAATATTAATAATTTGGCTAGTTGGTATTGGTGTAGAAGCTCCTAGGAGTGTCCCTAGTGCGTCCGTCCACTTACAGTCAGGCAGTTTAACTGACCAACAACATCACCCTTTATATGTGAATCAATGATGCTAGCACCACAGGCACTGCAAGGTAAGGCTACGGGAGGGAAGGTTAAGGTAATGTAGCAAGATGGAGGCTATGGAAGAGGTTACTCTAATGGTGCCCATACACGCTACGCTTTTTTGGTCCTATTTGATTTGATTTTGACTATACAAGTTTTTTCTTGCAGTATGCAATCCTTTCCAATTGGATTGGATGCAATTTGTACTTTGATGCGTCCGATGAGCTCAGATGCGATTTGATTTGATCAGATTTTAACCTATTTTTTTATTGCAAGTTCAAGAACTTTATTTCTGCTAATGTCCACATATTTTAATGCGAGGGGGGGGGGGCGGACGGACATATTGTAGGCAGGATGAGCAGCCGCTGCGGCCATGCGACTCCCTTCCCCTCTCACCCCTATTGCCAGCCCGCCTCATGTTACTGCGGGAGAGCTGTGTGATTATGTACGGGGCGGCGTGCTTTCCTACCCGGGGGCCTCTCCCAGTGCTGCGGCTCACCTTACTGCCGGAAGTGCTGGGAGCTCCTTCTCCTCCGCGTGACAGCCTGGCGCGGAAGAGAAGAGGTGACTGACAGCGGGTGGGGGCGTGCCAATAATCGTATAGCTTCGCATCGCACTATACTACAAAAGTGCATGCGATTCTATACGATACAGTGCAAAAAGGATGTGCCTGCACATCCTTTTTGTACTTAACTATATCGGGCTCCCGGGGACGCGCATCCCGTCGGATCTGAACGCGGCAGACACTTAACACGCCGCGATTATCGTATATGCGATGCGTTTTGTACTTAAAAAGTACAAAACGCATACGATAATCATAGCGTGTATGGGCACCATAAGGCTAGGGGAGGGTAGGTTATGGAGATGTTAAGGTAAGGCTGCAGGAGGGGAGGCTAGGGTAGAGGTTAGGGTAAGCCTGTGGGAAGGGATGTTAGGGGAGAGGATAGGGTAGGGCTGCAGGAGGGGAGGTTAGGGGAGAGGATAGGGTAATGCCCCTTTCAGACTGCACATATTACTGGGTATTTTGCCATTTTTTTTACAATTTCAAAATGGTAATATGTGCAGTCTGAAAGGTCCAGAGTGAATTTACTGTTTTAAAATAACTGGTATTTTAAAACGGTAAAAAAGCAGGGTCCTACCCGTTTCAGACCCGTTTTTTTTTGCTGTCTGAACGGGTCTGAAATAGTACCCAGGCAGCAGTGAGCACTATTGGTTCCCAGCACCCTGCATAATTAATGAGCCGGACGCATATGCACATATGTAATGAGCGGCCGTCTCATTAAATATGCACGGCGCTGGCTCAGAGGGGACCAGCTAATGCTCAGTGTACCCTGCACCAGACAGAGACTTCAGAGAGTGGAGGGCACAGAAGCACAGAACTGTAAGTCACTGCACCAGGACCCTCCCAGCAGTGTCCCCATTCTTCTCTGCTGGCATGACAAGGGGGTGTACTGAAGAGAAGGAGTTCCCTCTGACATATGGGGTGAACCCCCCCTAGGGAACATACAGTGCATGCATGTACTAATACAGCTGTATTTTGGGCTGTGTGTGCAACTGTTGTATGCAGTGTGGTGTGCATGAAGCAGTAATGTGTCAGCTAAGGGTTTGGTCCTGGCTACACTTCTGTCACTGATACAGAGAGCTAGACATTGTTACATTGCTTGGGAAAAGAAGAGATGAGTATACAGATTGTGATGCTGCTTTCACACCGCAAACCTGCTTTAGACCAGGTATTTACATGCGATGTGAAAGGGGTTAAACTTGCTCTGACCCGTTTTAAATACCTGGTCTAAGCAGGTTTTGCGGTGTGAAAGCAGCATAAGTAGCAGGATTGGAGGATTGGGGAGAGAATATGGTAAGGCTGCAGGAGGGAAAGGTTAGGAATAGGCTGCAGGAGGCAAGGTTAGATGGGAAGTTAGGGTAAGGCTGCAGGAGAGGGGGTTACGTTTACGGGAGAGGATAGTGTAATGTAGCAGGATGGTAGGTTAGGGTTAGGGGAGAGAATAGGGTAAGGCTGTGGGAGGGGAGGCTAGAGTTAAGGCAGAGGTAAGGGTAAGGCTACGGAAGGGGAGGTTAGGGAGGAAGTTAGTGTAAGGCTGCAAGAGAGGGGGTTACATTTAGGGGAGAGGATAGGGTAAGGTAGCAGGATGGGGGAGGTTAGGGTTAGGGATGAGGATAGGGTAAAGCTGTGGAGGCTAGGGGAGAGGTTGGTTTGGAGAGACATACCTCCCAACTGTCCTGATTTTCACGTAACACTCCCGGTTCTTTAGCACTGCCCTGCATCCCACCCCGGGGCTGGCATGTCCTGCAATGGGGGGGTCCAATGATATAGATCACGAGACTCCAATACACATGGGCTGTCTGCCGGAACGCCAGGAATTATCCTAGGTCAGAACAAACAATGGTCTTTCTAAATGATTAGTGTGTATGGAAGCACAGTCTATGCCAGCACCAAAGTTATAGTTTAGTGAGAACAGCCTTTCACTGTGACAGCCGGCCCATGCCTCCTAGACTGCTTCTGTAAATGTCTCGGACTGCCTGGTGTAGCAGATGCAGCTTATGCAATACCATAATCACTGAAATAAATGACTCGTCTGCCTCTCCTCGTTCTATGCATATACTCACCATCTCTGGATCTCACCACCTGTCACTGTCACTTGCTTACAGCCAAGCTGATATCTGCAGCTTTCCTCTGCCTTCTGTCCTCAATAACTTTCTGCCATTTATTAGCATTAAATAAATGTATATTTAAATACATATTTTTTTATCCAGTTTGTGCTGTATTGTCTTAAAGCAACTTTGCTACCCAACGTTTCAGCCATGGGCTTCAAATTGCACTGCTTAGTTTATATGTTCAAGTTTGTGTGTCCCAGTTTCCTACAACAAAGACATTTAGGGGCATATTCAATTAGTCATGGGGCTTACCGCAAGAGGATGGCCTTGAACTTTACCGCCCAGAGCTATTACATTGTAAGCCCAATTACTCCTGCGGTACGTCCACGGCTAGCGAGTTTTAACCCGTAAATACCGGGTTCACTGTCCAGAGCTATGGGTTAGCCCAGTGCGGCATGTGTGAGAAGGAAAAAAGCCCTACTTACCATGGATTCCTTTTTGTACCTTAGGAGGGTGCTAACAGAAATATGCAGTAAATGGAGCCTACGGCTGCAATTGAGTAGCCAAGCACACACAGGGAAATTGCCCTGGTTGGCCCCACTGCCTGTGGACCCAACATTTCCCCTACTGATCATTTCTACTACCAGACTCTGTCCTAGTTAGGCTTAGCATACTATACTTAAAACCGGGCACTCATGAATTACACAGGTTCTGGCTTATTTTGAGCCGGCACATAAATAATGAGTCCTAGTTTGCTTAACCAAACCTCTGTGGTGGCTGGCCACACCCCTGCAAGCCTGGCCACACCCTTAAGCACGGGCCTTACCACTGCATTTCATTGGGGGGCCCTTTATGCCTCAGTCAAACCCTGGTCCTGGTTAGAAGCCCACAGTAAGCTGCTAATTGAATATTCTCCATGATAGATTATTTGGCTTATGATTCAATTAATGTGTGTGTGTGTCTATGTAATCAAGAATATAAGGCTAGATTTATAAAGCAGTGATTAGGGAGAAGAAGTGATAAAGTGCATGGTATTTTATCACCAACCAATCAGCTCCTGACTGTACCTTTTTAAACCCAGCCTGCAACTTAAAAGTCAAGAGCTGAGTGGCCGGTGATAAATCACCAGGCACTTTATCACTTCTTCATACATCTACCTCATAGTGAGCTACATTGGGGCTGATGTTAAATATTCTCTGTAAAGTGCTAAATACTATGTAGGCACTACACTGTATACACAGATTCTTCCCTAAGGGAACCTCACCTGATGCTAGACATTACAGTGACGTAACTATAAATTTTGCTCCCCCTGCCAAAAAGTTTGTGCCCCCCCCCCCGGCTCCTCTACAGCATGTTTCCCCAGCGTGTGACGTAATGGCTTCACACGCATAACAGAGAAGCTGAAGCAGGAGAGAGGAAGAGAGTCCAGCAGACACTGCTGCTTCCCTTGGTTCCGACACATCCCAGGCCGCCCCAGCACGCCCATCCGCCCGCCCATCCTGTACACAGTAGCCAATAGACAGCTCTGTGTACAGTCAATTGAATCAGTGGGAGGATTTGTCGTCTCTGCCATGGCCGCACCCGCGCTGTGGCTGACTCACCTCCAGCGCTCAGTCAGTAGGCAGCGGCAGGCAGCAGCATGTCAGTGCACCAAGCGGGTGCCGGCGCCCACACAGACCCCAAGCGGCAGCTGGGGCTGCCTTACAGTAGTTACGCCACTGCTAGACAAACAGAAGGGCGCTTCCTGTCTCACTCACAATTTTTTTTTTTTAACTGTTCTTATAATGAATGTGGATCATTTGTATAGCTTGAATATTTTTAGTATATTCTTCTCAGTAAGCCTATGACAGCAGACATTTCAGTTTACAGGCAAAATTCTCAAGGGGGAACAGTACCTCCCTCAAAGGGTTTAGGTTAGTATACCATCAGTGAGGATGTAGGCACTCGGAATACCAGTGCCAGACTGCCGATACTGTTGTGGCTGCTGGAGGAATATACATGTGTTACCTTACTGCACAGGACTATGGTGTACCACAGGGGATGCAGTTATAATCCCAACGTTCGGAATCCTAGCATTCAAAATCCCGACCACCGAAATCCCGATACTTTCTCCCTCTGTGGGTGTCCACTAAACCCATAGAGGGAGAATAACTTAGTATGCCGAGCGTAGCGAGGCACTGGGCCCACTGCGCAGCGAGTCCGCAAGGGGGGGGAGGGGGCGGTGGGCGATCCACGTCCCCCACTTGTCGGGATTCCAGCGCCAGGATATTGAACGCCGGGATGCCGACCGCCGGGATTTCATATGAAACCCGTACTACAGTATATTGCCCAGACAATGCACTCTCTAAGGGTTAGTCACACCTCTATGGTGGCTGGCCGCACCTCTGCATTCCCACGGGAGGCCCATTATGTCCCAGTCCAACACTGGTTAGGTTTAGGCTGGGGGGGGGGCACTAATAAGGTAAGGTTAGGCACTAAGGGGGTAGGTTTAGGCTGTCGAAGGTTAGGGTACAGGGGAGGAGGATTCCGGCTAGGCTGCAGGCAGAACACTGGGTCTGAAGCGCTAGGGATAGTTTACTATGTGCTGTGTACGTAGGCTGCCCTATGGAAGAGGGATGTCGCCCTCAAAAATTACCAGAAGAAAGAACAAAAACCATCTGGCGCCAACTGTACACAAATAACAACACTTTAATAAATAAAAAAATTAATTGCATGCATGCAAAAGGTACATAAACAAATTGAATTGTAAAAGGATGTAAGTACATCCAACACTTAACACAAATAGTTAGGAATACCATATGTAAAATCCTGACTAGTGGATAACTGCAGGTCAGAGTGGGTGGATGGAAATATGTCCCAGATAGATATATTAGCTGCGACTTTGTTAGTCTATGTCCTCCCAACAGATGAATAGTATCAGTGAACCATTCGGTACTCACATATCCGTCTCCAGTGGTACCAGTCTGGAGGTAAAGAGATGTAAAGTTGCAATTTTGTATCCGTAATAGGTAGTGGACTAAATGTCCGTAGGCTGCAGGCAGGGAGGGTTAAGTTTATAGGGGAGGCTTAGCATACTTACCTTAAAGGTGTTGGGATACTGACCATCAGAATGTTGTTGACGGTCTTCTAACCGAGGGCATCCCAAGCAACAAGATCCAGACACCATCCCCTATCAATCTATCATGAATACAGTGAATGAAACTTTATTGTAAACATTGGTTTATCCTCTCTTATGTTGATGAAGTTTCAGGTTTCTGTTCTAATACTTTATACTAATAATAAATACCTCATTTGACAGGTGGACCGGCTTATAAAGGCTGGGGCAAATATCCTGATGCCGATTGTAATAGGAAATGGCAAGAGAACTGTGCTGGGGACAGCCACAGACTATGCCTATTACAAGTATTTCCAGGTACAGTGTTCCGTGTCTTTATATATCGCTGAACACAGCATGATCTGATAGATTTCTATTATTTCTATCTTTAATACAAAATATCTAAAACTGTCCCTGGCACCCTGTGTGATACTGTAATTTCGATTTTTATCAAATTATGTCATTATCTATAGACTGCATTTATACTGATCGTAGCGCCCATGCGCTAGACTGTTTTGCGATCAGGTCTGAATAACCCCCATAGCGCATACACAATAGATGACATCATATCGTTTAGCAATATCGTTGTTGTGCATATTATTTAACCCCTTCATGACAGAGCCAGTTTGTGCCTTCATGACAGAGCCCTTTTTTTCAAATCTGACATGTCTCACTTAAGTGGGGATAACTTTTTTTTGCTTTTACTTATCCCAGTGATTTTGAGATTGTTTTCTCGTGACACATTGTACTTCAAGTTAGTGGTAAATTTTCGTCGATACAGTCTGTGTTTTTTTGTGAAAAATACCAAAATATCGTGAAAAAATGGAAAATTTAGCAATTTGCAAAATGTTAAATTTTCTGCTTGTGAGACAAATAATCATACCACTCAAAATAGTTAATAACTAACATAGACCATATGTCTACTTTATGTTTCCATCATTATTTCAACTTCCTTTTAATTTTTTTGGACACTAGGAGGCTTACAATATGAATAGCAAATTCTCAAATTTTCATGAAAATTTCAAACACTGATTTTTTTAGGGACCAGTTCAGTTCTGATGTGACTTTGAGGGACTTGTATGTGAGACACCCCCATAAATGATGCCATTTCAAAAACTGCACCCCTCACAGTATTCAAAACAGCATTTTGGAAGTTTGTTAACCCTTTAGGTGTTTCACAGGAATTAAAACAAAGTGTAGGTGAAATTTCAAAATTTCTTTTTTTTTGCAGAGTTTCAATTTTAATACATTTTTTTAACGAATACAGTAGATTTTACTAGAGAAATGTGACTAAAAATTGATTCCCCCAATTCTTTTGTTTTCAAAAATATCCTATATGTGGCCCTAGTGTGCACGTTGACCAAACCACAGGCTTCATAATAGAAGGAGCACCTACTTGATTTTGGAGCCTCCTTTTTATGAGATTTTTTTTTAGGCACCATGTAGGTTTCTAGGCACCATAAGTGCTAAAAGTTAGGAACCTCCCCCACAAGTCACCCCATTTTGCAATCTACACCCCTCAGGGAATTCATCTAGGGGTATAGTGTACATTTCAAACCCCCAGGGGTTTCACCAATTTTGGTACAACTGGGATGTGAAAATGGAAAATTACATTTTTTTACACAAACATGCAGTTCTGGCTCAAAATTTTTCATTTTCACAAGGAATGAAGGAGACAAAGCACCCCAAAATCTGTGCCCCAATTTCTCCCGAGTACGGCAATGCCTCACATGTGACCAAAAAATACCAGTTGGGTGCATGGCAGGACTCAGAAGGGAAGGAGTGATTTTTGGATTTTGCAGCAAAGATTTTGGTGGAATGAATGGTGGGTGCTATGTTGCATTAGCAAGACTCCCAAAGCACCAATACAGTGGAACCCCCCCACAAGTCACCCCATTTTGCAAAGTACACCCCTCAGGGAATTCATCTAGGGGTATAGTGTACATTTCAAACCCCCAGGGGTTTCACCAATTTTGGTACAACTGGGATGTGAAAATGGAAAATTACATTTTTTTACACAAACATGCAGTTCTGGCTCAAAATTTTTCATTTTCACAAGGAATGAAGGAGACAAAGCACCCCAAAATCTGTGCCCCAATTTCTCCCGAGTACGGCAATGCCTCACATGTGACCAAAAAATACCAGTTGGGTGCATGGCAGGACTCAGAAGGGAAGGAGTGATTTTTGGATTTTGCAGCAAAGATTTTGGTGGAATGAATGGTGGGTGCTATGTTGCATTAGCAAGACTCCCAAAGCACCAATACAGTGGAACCCCCCCACAAGTCACCCCATTTTGCAAAGTACACCCCTCAGGGAATTCATCTAGGGGTATAGTGTACATTTCAAAACCCCAGGGGTTTCACCAATTTTGGTACAACTGGGATGTGAAAATGGAAAATTACATTTTTTTACACAAACATGCAGTTCTGGCTCAAAATGTTTCATTTTCACAAGGAATGAAGGAGACAAAGCACCCCAAAATCTGTGCCCCAATTTTTCCCGAGTACGGCAATGCCTCACATGTGACCAAAAAATACCAGTTGGGTGCATGGCAGGACTCAGAAGGGAAGGAGTGATTTTTGGATTTTGCAGCACAGATTCTGGTGGAATGAATGGTGGGTGCTATGTTGCACCAATACAGTGGAACCCCCCCACAAGTCACCCCATTTTGCAAAGTACACCCCTCAGGGAATTCATCTAGGGGTATAGTGTACATTTCAAACCCCCAGGGGTTTCACCAATTTTGGTACAACTGGGATGTGAAAATGGAAAATTACATTTTTTTACACAAACATGCAGTTCTGGCTCAAAATTTTTCATTTTCACAAGGAATGAAGGAGACAAAGCACCCCAAAATCTGTGCCCCAATTTCTCCCGAGTACGGCAATGCCTCACATGTGACCAAAAAATACCAGTTGGGTGCATGGCAGGACTCAGAAGGGAAGGAGTGATTTTTGGATTTTGCAGCAAAGATTTTGGTGGAATGAATGGTGGGTGCTATGTTGCATTAGCAAGACTCCCAAAGCACCAATACAGTGGAACCCCCCCACAAGTCACCCCATTTTGCAAAGTACACCCCTCAGGGAATTCATCTAGGGGTATAGTGTACATTTCAAACCCCCAGGGGTTTCACCAATTTTGGTACAACTGGGATGTGAAAATGGAAAATTACATTTTTTTACACAAACATGCAGTTCTGGCTCAAAATTTTTCATTTTCACAAGGAATGAAGGAGACAAAGCACCCCAAAATCTGTGCCCCAATTTCTCCCGAGTACGGCAATGCCTCACATGTGACCAAAAAATACCAGTTGGGTGCATGGCAGGACTCAGAAGGGAAGGAGTGATTTTTGGATTTTGCAGCAAAGATTTTGGTGGAATGAATGGTGGGTGCTATGTTGCATTAGCAAGACTCCCAAAGCACCAATACAGTGGAACCCCCCCACAAGTCACCCCATTTTGCAAAGTACACCCCTCAGGGAATTCATCTAGGGGTATAGTGTACATTTCAAACCCCCAGGGGTTTCACCAATTTTGGTACAACTGGGATGTGAAAATGGAAAATTACATTTTTTTACACAAACATGCAGTTCTGGCTCAAAATTTTTCATTTTCACAAGGAATGAAGGAGACAAAGCACCCCAAAATCTGTGCCCCAATTTCTCCCGAGTACGGCAATGCCTCACATGTGACCAAAAAATACCAGTTGGGTGCATGGCAGGACTCAGAAGGGAAGGAGTGATTTTTGGATTTTGCAGCAAAGATTTTGGTGGAATGAATGGTGGGTGCTATGTTGCATTAGCAAGACTCCCAAAGCACCAATACAGTGGAACCCCCCCACAAGTCACCCCATTTTGCAAAGTACACCCCTCAGGGAATTCATCTAGGGGTATAGTGTACATTTCAAACCCCCAGGGGTTTCACCAATTTTGGTACAACTGGGATGTGAAAATGGAAAATTACATTTTTTTACACAAACATGCAGTTCTGGCTCAAAATTTTTCATTTTCACAAGGAATGAAGGAAACAAAGCACCCCAAAATCTGTGCCCCAATTTCTCCCGAGTACGGCAATGCCTCACATGTGACCAAAAAATACTAGTTGGGTGCATGGCAGGACTTAGAAGGGAAGGAGTGATTTTTGGATTTTGCAGCTCAGATTCTGGTGGAATTTTGGTGGGTGCTATGTCGCATTAGCAAGACCCCCCAAGCACCAATACAGTGGAACCCCCCCACAAGTGACCCCATTTTGCAAACTACACCCCTCAGGGAATTCATCTAGGGGTATAGTGTACATTTCAAACCCCCAGGGGTTTCATCAATTTTGGTACAACTGGGCAGTGAAAATGAAAAAAATACATTTTTTTACACTAAAATGTACTTCTGGCTCAAAATTTTTCATTTTCACAAGGAATGAAGGAGACAAAGCACCCCAAAATCTGTGCCCCCATTTCTCCAGAGTACGGCAATGCCTCACATGTGACCAAAAAATACCAGTTGGGTGCATGGCAGGACTCAGAAGGGAAGGAGTGATTTTTGGATTTTGCAGCACAGATTTTGGTGGAATGAATGGTGGGTGCTATGTTGCATTACCAATACAGTGGAACCCCCCCACAAGTGACCCCATTTTGCAAACTACACCCCTCAGGGAATTCATCTAGGGGTATAGTGTACATTTCAAACCCCCAGGGGTTTCATCAATTTTGGTACAACTGGGCAGTGAAAATGAAAAAAATACATTTTTTTACACTAAAATGTACTTCTGGCTCAAAATTTTTCATTTTCACAAGGAATGAAGGAGACAAAGCACCCCAAAATCTGTGCCCCCATTTCTCCAGAGTACGGCAATGCCTCACATGTGACCAAAAAATACCAGTTGGGTGCATGGCAGGACTCAGAAGGGAAGGAGTGATTTTTGGATTTTGCAGCACAGATTTTGGTGGAATGAATGGTGGGTGCTATGTTGCATTACCAATACAGTGGAACCCCCCCACAAGTGACCCCATTTTGCAAACTACACCCCTCAGGGAATTCATCTAGGGGTATAGTGTACATTTCAAACCCCCAGGGGTTTCATCAATTTTGGTACAACTGGGCAGTGAAAATGAAAAAAATACATTTTTTTACACTAAAATGTACTTCTGGCTCAAAATTTTTCATTTTCACAAGGAATGAAGGAGACAAAGCACCCCAAAATCTGTGCCCCCATTTCTCCAGAGTACGGCAATGCCTCACATGTGACCAAAAAATACCAGTTGGGTGCATGGCAGGACTCAGAAGGGAAGGAGTGATTTTTGGTTTTTGCAGCTCAGATTCTGGTGGAATGAATGGTGGGTGCTATGTGGCATTAGCAAGACCCCCGAAGCACGGTGAAATGATGAACCTAATAATCCATAGATGTGTGGTATATTTTGAAACACTCCTTTATACATAGGCCGGGTTTGTCGGGGCAAGTTTCACAGTGGAAAATAGTTTCCTTTCTTATTCCCTTTTTATAGCAAACTTTGCACCTTTTTTGTGTCCTGCCCTTTCTTGCAGTGGAGGGGATTTCGTTGGGAAAATGCTGCCCTGGTACAATACGGGGGCCAGTACTAGAAGTACTGGGGCCCTCTGCCTGCTGGTTCCCAAATGTTAGGCCCTTTATGACTTCCTCTTGAAAGTGCATAAATGTCCCCCTCTGGCCGGTAGAACGGAATAGCACGTAAGCGTTATACAGTGCCATCTGGATGATATACACGGCCAGCTTCTTGTACCAGATATTTGTTTTCCGCAGGGCACTGTACGGCTTCAGTACCTGATCTGAAAGATCCACTCCGCCCATGTACTTATTGTAATCTAGGATACAATTTGGTTTTGAGGTGTGGGTACTGGTACCTCGTACAGGGATGGAGGTGGTACTGTCTCCATGAATTGTTGTCAGTATAAGGACATCCCTCTTGTCCTTATATTTGACCAACAACATATTTTCGGTGCATATTCCCCTGCTTTCACCCCTTCTCATTACTTGGGCAATGTGCGTTTTGGGGAGGCCTCTTTGGTTCTTGCGCACAGTACCGCAAGCTGCTGTACCTCTTGAACCAAGGGCCTTAAACAGGGGGATGCTGGTGTAAAAGTTATCCACATAGAGGTGATAACCCTTATCCAGGAAGGGGTGCATTAAATCCCAGACAATTTTTCCACTAACACCTACGAGGGAGGGGGGGCATTCTGGTGGTTCAATTCTTGAATCCTTCCCTTCATATACCCTAAACTTGTGGGTGTACCCTGTGGTGCTTTCACACAGCTTATACATTTTTACGCCATACCTTGCCCTCTTACTGGGAAGGTACTGGCGGAATTTAACCCTTCCTTTAAAATGTATAAGGGACTCGTCGATACTAATACATTTATCAGGGATGTATAGCTCTGCAAATTTGGCACTGAAATGATCAATGACCGGCCTGACTTTGAATAGCCTGTCAAAGGTGGGATCATCTCTGGGTGGGCACTGTGCATTATCGGTGTAATGTATAAATTTATGGATTGCCTCAAAACGAGCCCGGGGCATGGCCATACGGTGAAATGGGGTGCTGTACAGAACATCTGTACTCCAATATTGCCTAATTTGTGGCTTTTTTACTATGCCCATATGTAACACCAGACCCCAAAACGTCATCATCTCTACTGCATCTACAGGGGTCCACCTAGCAAATGATGACGTGGGGTTTTGAGCAATAAACTGCTGGGCATATAAATTAGTTTGGTCCACCATTAAATTTATAAAATCATCAGAGAAAAATAATTTGAAAAAGTCAATTTCTCTGAGACCTGTTGAATCAAATTGGATTCCTGGGATGGCCAAAAACTCAGGAACCTGGGGCTCAAAATTGTCTGGTGGTGGGGTCCATACGAGATCAATTATTGGGGGGGGGGTCTCAGCTGCTCTACGGGGGCGTCTTTGAGGGGGTCCCTCATCATCAGAGGAGGAAGAGGAGCTTAAGACAAATCCTTCAAATTCCCCGCTTGCCTCACTGGCTGTGTCAGAGTCAGAGGCAAGCATGGCATATGCCTCCTCCACCGAATACATTCTCCTGGATGACTGGGACGACATTTGGGATGACATTTGGGATGCCATTTATATTTTTGTGTTACTGGTAGTGAAATGTTTCAACACGTGTATAGTGTAGGGGGGGGTACAAACTTTATTTCAACCCGGGGGGTATGTAGTGTGTAGTGCAGAAAAAAAAAAAATACAAAAAAAAAAAAATGGAAGGGTTCAAAAAAAAAAAAAATGGAAGGGGTTAAAAAAAAAAAAAATGGAAGGGGTTAAAAAAAAAAATGGAAGGGGTTAAAAAAAAAAAAAAATGGAAGGGGTTAAAAAAAAAAAAGGTCCTGCGCCAAAAATTGAGCACAGATGTTGGTCAGTAACGTCCGTCACTGAACAGCGCTCAAAGGCAACAGGAATTTGATCCAAAAAAAAAAAAATAGATCAACCCTGTGCCGAAAAAGCTGATCAGTGATGTACGTCACTGATCAGCGCACAGTGGCCACAGGACACACACAAAATCACAGTGTGTGTAAAAAAAAAAAATGTAAAAAAGACCCCACAGCACTCACAAAAAAATAAAAAAAGGTGATCAGTGATGCGACACTGATTACCAGTGAGGGGCAGCAGGTGCACAACCTTTGGTGGTACTGACAGGTATATATAAAAAAAAAAACCTCTGTACCCCCAAAAAGTTGCTGATCACCTCAGATATAGTGATCAGCACAAAAGGCGGGGGCAGCAGACACAAAATTTAGCACTCTCTATCACTCTCTGTCACTATCTCTCTCTATCTCTCTATCTCTCACTATCTATCACTCTATGACACTGCAGCAGCAGCACTGACAGGTATATCTATATATAAAAAAAAACCTGCGCCCCCAAAAAGTTGCTGATCAGTTAATTTATACTGATCAGCACAAAAGGGGGGGCAGCAGTCAGTTATATAAAAATATATAGCACAATCTGTCACTATCTCTCTATCTCTCTCTCTCTATCTCTCTCTATCTCTCTCTATCTATCTATAGCTCTATCACACTGCAGCAGCACAAAATATAGCACTAGGCCTCTCTATCTCTCTCTATCTCTCTCTATCTCTTTCAGTTATATAAAAAATATATAGCACAATCTGTCACTATCTCTCTCTCTATCTCTCTCTCTCTATCTCTCTCTATCTCTCTCTATCTCTCTATCTATAGCTCTATCACACTGCAGCAGCACAAAATATAGCACTAGGCCTCTCTATCTCTCTCTATCTCTCTCTATCTCTCTCTCTCTAACTCTCTCTCTATCTAATAAATCGCAGCAGCACAAGATGTCACAGGATGTCACAAGATGTCACAATCATAAGCAATATCAATGATCAGGTAAGTATTTTGGATGGGTTCTGGTCAGTATAGGCGGCAGCTGGGCACGGTGACCGCACTGCACGCTATTCCAGACCGGAATGGCGTCTGCAGTGCAGTCACCGTTAGTTTAAACCCCCCTCCATGGCTGTGATTGGTCCGTCGGTCCGACGAACCAATCACGGCCTTTGGGGGCGGGAGGGGTGAGGTGGGGTGACACCAGTGTCACCCTTACACCCCGCGGTGATTGGTGCTGTACTTTACAGCACCAATCACCTCCGATCCCGTGTCACCGGCGAACGTTATTCGCCGGTGACACAGAAAACGCTGTGAATGGCTGTTCACAATGAACAGCCAATCACAGCGATCGCCGACAGGGGGGCGGCATCGCCGCCCCCCCTGGGCATGCACGGACATGTCTGCTGTCAGGGACAGCAGACATCGTCCCTCTGTCACTGCGTCTCTAGACGCAGTGACAGTTTTAAGCCATGACGTATATATACGTCAACGGTCGGGAAGTACTTCCCGGCCATGACGTATATATACGTCAAATGTCGTGAAGGGGTTAAAAATATCTTCTAATGTGTAAGCACCTTTACAGAGCAGTGACTCTGCATAATGCACAAGCCTTGTGTATTGTAGGATAAGAGGATCGCACACACGCCATACCATGCCTTGTCACCGGAGGAGCGGGAGGTTTACAACTCTAGGAAACAGCTATTGGAGCACTTGGGAAATCTCACTCGTGAGGCAGCAATAATGAGAGAAAAGGATTGGACGAAGGAAGGTGTAGTCCGTAAGTCGCCTCTATATGTAGATTTCATTTCCAAGAACATTCCATTGTCTGTCATATTAGCTGAATGCACAGTACTATCTGCCTTCCACAGTACTGCTTGCCTTGATTTGGTTGGTGAGTTCAGCTCTCACTCAGTAACTCTTTATGATGTATAATGCATTAAGTCATTGTCATAGTAGACAGTAAAAATGCTGTATGTTAAAACAAAAATGTCACTTTCTTAAACTCTGCAGTTTCTCTGATTTGATAGTCATTGAAATACTGTACTAGATGAGGCAAGAGTTTCTTATCTGCTGTCAAATTCTTTGGTTCTTTATGGTGCGTGGCCTACAGTATATAACGTACCATGTGTCTGGAAGTCTTCCTTAACACCTAGTGTGTTTGTTCAATATCGTTACTGATGCGCATGACCGCACATCGTTATAGACCCCCCCCACCGTTGTCTGTGCTGCATGCTCAGAGTTCAGTATATTGTGCATGCAGCACCGTGAAAGGGGGGTTGTCACTGAGTATATTGATTACCAATATCGTTCCGTGTGTATACACAATATCGCTTGGCCGGGATTACCACCACTATCATTAATGATAATAACAGTAGAGCCCGTTGTCCAGTGTGTATGAGGCTTATCTCGTTTCTGGCAGGTAAAATTGGCTTACATCTTGTTGGTGGCTCTCTGCCCCTGTGACTTATCTTCTAGTCACACCATGCCATGGCAAGACTCGGTAACAACAGGAGTCTTTTGCAACTGTGTTGGCATTTTATTTGCAAAATGAAGTGAATAGGACCGATAAGTAGCTTCTGCTGATTAAAATGATATGCATCATGTATATATGCAGTGGGCAACTGTAATGTTCCATTATATGCAAATACTGAAACAGTCGCACACAGAATATAGGCATGCCACATATCACTGTGCTCCATTGTGCACATAAGATGATATTTAATGGAAAAAGTCGCAAAAATGAGGCCAGGCGCAATAGGGGACATGGAGCTCACGCGTTATGTAGGACACCACTTGTATCGCATGGAGCAGTGGTTCCCAACCTGGGGTACTAGTACCCCTGGGGGTACTCTGCAGACCAGTTGGGGGTACTTGAAAATAACATTGGTAATGGCGGAAGAAGGAAAAGTCTTTTGATGGTGGCATGTCATGGAGACGAACCACGTTGTGTTACTTTTGGTTCTGTCTGCAGCGTCATTAGTGTCTCCTTGTGCTTTTGCCTGACCAGCAATCCACTAGGAGCTGCCTACGCTGCCCTCAAACATCTGCCCCGTGTCAGGTGTCGAGAAAGCAGTGGCATTAATCCTACAGGCATTAGTGGGAACCCCGATGACAGTACACAGCCAGCGGCCAGACACAGAGGATTCCTGACTGCATATTACTTCTCCACTACTCCTTAATATAAGGACACGCATTATACACACACGCATACTGCTCACTTCCACTACATTTGTAAGTACTGTGGATATTTCAAATTGAGATGAGGGGGTACTCATAAATTAAAAGTCTAATCAAGGGGTACGGGAGATATAAAAGGTTGGGAACCACTGGCATGGAGGATAGATTTTTGTGGAATGGAAATATGTTCATGTCCGGTGATCAGGCCTGTTGGTTATGCTTCCTATGGGTGTATTAAGTTGAATAGAATTGTATTATGGACATGTTGAGTAGGTGGACTCCCCTATGTCTGTATATAGTGTAATAGAATTGTATACAGTGGTTGGGTCATGATTAGTAGAGGAGGGGTGAAGTTTACTAAGATGTGAAATACACTTCACAGGTCATGTTGCTATGGCCAATCCTGTCTACTATCTTCTACAGGGTGGTAAATAAATAAGAAGTAGATTCTGATTGGTTGCCCATGGCAACATGACCTGTGAAGTGTACTGTATTTCACATCTTAGTAAATTTCACCCGAAGTGTCTTATGGCTGCATGGAGTTTAATAGAACAGTATTATGAATATAATACAGGATTGCCTACCTTTTAAAGTCTCCTCTCGGGGGCGGGGCCTGATGTAGATGTCATCAAGCACTGCCCTCCCGGTACTGCAAATCTCGCAATTCGCTGGTCTTCGAGGAGGGGGTAGGGCTAAATGACACGATTTGCATCTTTAGCCCCCCCCCCTCCCCCCAAAAAGCCACGAATCGCGGGAAAGTAATGCTCCCGCGGGTGAGATGTGGGGTGGGGAGGGGCGGAAGGGTTGGCCACCTTTCCATGGGGCCCAGATTTTCGGGAGCCTCCCGGCCATATAATAAATTAAAAACAATTGAGGGTTCCCTGGGCACTTGATGTAATACACGCTCTTTGTCTTAGAGTTTTTTCTTTCATGATGATGAGACCCAAAAAAAGAAACACAATAGTGTAATACTGTAACACTCCGTTGTGTTATGTGGGGTACACATCACGATGACCCGCTCATGATGCACGTTGTGAGCGGGTCGTCAGTGTTTCTTCAGACCCGCTCACGATTATGCGGGGGGGCACGACACACTCACAATGTGCACACCGTGAGTGGGTCCGATCCGATGGCGACCCGCTCCCGGCAGTATGGTCGTTATTCAGATCCTACCTGCAGCAGGTAGGATCTGAATAACGACCGACCCGCGTGACCGCGCATCGGATCGGTATCGGTCCACACCAGGACAGAAAAGGGCCCAATCAGCACACAATCTACATCCAATTGGTCGGAATTGGATCTAGATTGAGGGGATCGGGCCCTAGTCGTCCTGGTGTGTACCAGGCATTAGAGGCAAGATATAATAATGGAATTCGTATTCGAAATCATATGTCTACGTACAAGGTAGACGTATGCACTTATTGAGGGACAATCAACGTCACCTAGGGCTTCACTTTCCTCCTTCCCTGAAATCCAATAACTCAAAGGATGGGAAACATCATAGTGCAGTAAAGTTTTAATAAAAAATGTATAAAACAATTAACAGCAGATTTGCATTAGAGAACTCTCACCATATGGTTTTGTCCACAAGAGATGTAGACAAAATAAGGAGTTAGTAGAGATCAAACAAGCGTCCCCCAGGCTTATATATGAATCGGGTCCTGAGAATCTGCCTGTTATCCACAGCCAACCGGTTTCAATAGTCTGCAATATCTTCATCAAGGAATAAGGATACATTCAAACAGTGCTCATTAAAAATATAGTAAAACCTATTTCCAGACTAAGGGGCAGATTTATTAAGCTTGGAGAAGAGATAAACTGGAGATAAAGTGGAGAAAAGGTACAAGGAGATAACGCACCAGCCAATCAGCTGTGTTTGAAAAAGGCAGTTGGGAGTTGATTGGCTGGTGCTTTATCTCCTTTTACCTTTTCTCCGCTTTATCTCCAGTTTATCTCTTCTCCAAGCTTAATAACTCTGCCCCATAGACTTCCTAGCCAGCTAATCCTATAACAGAAGATCCTTAGGTGATGTTAATTCCATTCCGCATTTTCTTTTGGGCTCTCTCCCACTGGTGTAATTAATTTCTGTCAGCCGCGCGTCTTTTGCGAGCCGCGACTTTCGGTTTCCAGGGGAAGCGGAAGTGACGCTTGCTTGTCACGAGCAGAACTTCTGGTTGCATTCCATCATGGTTTCACCGGGATATCTTCCTGGAGTGTCTGCAGCCATTTTGTTGGAGGTCAATACCGAATTAAACTTGATCTTAAGTTTGTGATATCTTTATTTAAGCGGTTTTCTCAAAACAAATAAAAATGTAATAATTATATGAATACCACATGAATCAAGGTATCTATTAAAAATATTTATTTTATACAATTCATAAGAACCATTTTGTTTCGAAATCTTTTTTTTAATTCACCAGGGATCAAAGTTTGGTAATTAAAAATAGTAGCCATCACACACTTGGCCAATTTTGTCGCCAAATCTTCACCCCTTACATGTATGACTACTTTTTTGTAAAATATAAAAAAATTGAATACAGGTTGAGTATCCCCTATCCGTGCATCCCGTATCCGAATTATTCCAAAAACAGTTGTTTTTTGGAACAAATCACATCCCCCCCCCCTAACCCTTTTTTTATACTTACCAAGTCCCCCAGGTGTCCATGGCAGGCCTTCAGCATCCTCTCTGGCATCTCCAGCGGTCCCAGTAGTGCTTTGCGAGAGTGCGCGCGCGTGTGCCGGTGACGTCACCGGCGCACCTGGGAACTCGCGCAAACCACTCCTGGGACCGCTGGAGAAGCCGGAGACGGTGCTGAAGGCCTGATGTGGACTCCCGGGGACAACGTGGATGCCGAGGGACCACCGGGCACCACCAGGGGACAGGTAAGTATGCCTAAAACAATTTTATTCCAAAAACCGGAAAATTCCCTTATCTGGAATGCTCGTAGTCCCGAGCATTTCACATAAGGGATACTCAACCTGTACCAACAGTGTTGCACTGGTGACAAGTTTTAAAATGTAAAGAGGGCATGTGTGTCCAGGCCCTTACGGGTGTTTCTTAGATGCTCCCCTAGTCTAATCTTAAAAGGCCTACTACTACAATACTTGTTCTGCCAATATAGAACTTGTCACAAGTGCATTCAATTGCATATACTGTACAACACTCGAAGAATGACAAGTGATGAAATCTTATTTTATGTGCTTTCTGAAGTTACACACAATTCCAAATGCAGATAAATTGTGTTTTTGTAGCAAACTATGTGTTGTGGTCTGCATATGCAATTCAGAGCAATTACCAGCAATTCTGAGTCATTCTAATCTTAAACATAACACATTGGCTGAATGGATGTTACTTATGCCCTTTTTTCAGATCTGATCGCAGTACAAATTTGTTCTCAAAATGGGCAAAACCATGTGAACTGCAGGTGGGGCAGATGTAACATGTATAGAGAGAGTTAGATTTGTGTGAGTTATTTTGTTTCTGTGCAGGGTAAATACTGTCTGCATTATTTTTACACTGCAATTTAGAGTTCAGTTTTCACACCCCCCCACCCAAATGTAACTCTCTCTCTGCACATGTTAATCTGCCCCACCTGCAGTGCACATGGTTTTGCTCATTTTGAGAACAAATTTGTACTGCGATCAGATCTGAATAAGGGCCTTAGTGACAGTGGGGCAGATGTATTAAGCCTGGCGAAGAGATAAACTGGAGATAAAGTGGAGAAAAAGTGGAAGGAGATAATGCACCAGCCAATCAGCAGTGTTTGAAATATGACCGTTTGAAGTTGATTGGCTGATGCGTTATCTCCTTCCACTTTTTCTCCACTTTATCTCCAGTTTATCTCTTCGCCAGGCTTAATACATCTGCCCCAGTGTATCAAAAGCAACATGTACAGGCTCACCTGCCTATAAAAATATATTTAGTTGCTGGCAAATGAAAAAATATTTAAGACATGTTACTAGACCTTACTGTACTTATTAAAGTGATAAGTTCACATTTCTGTGGTTTTAGTCTGCACATGCTAATAAGTATTATAGATCATATAAAAACTTCATAGTCTATCAAATATAATGCATGCGTTTGTAATCAATCTGCCATTTTGATTATTGCAGGTGGTCCTGATGTGCACAGAGATGCAAAGGCGAAAAGAAAAATGAAGGAGCCAATTGATGAAGAGAGCTCGATTTTATCTGAGTGAGAGCTGTCACCTCCTGTGTCTGTGCTATGTACAGTGCTTTCAGTCATGAGCGCTGTCACCTCTCCTGTGTTATGTACAGTGCTTTCAGTCATGAGTGCTGTCACCTCCTGTATCTGTGTTCTATACAGTGCTCTAAGTCATTAGCGCTGTAACCCCCTGTGTCTGTGTTATGTACAGGCTTTAAGTCATGAATGCTGTCACCTCCTGTGTCTGTGTTATGTACAGGCTTTAAGTCATGAATGCTGTCACCTCCTGTGTCTGTGTTATGTACAGGCTTTCAGCCATGAGTGCTGTCACCTCCCGTGTGTTTGTTCTATACAGTGCTCTATGTCATGAGCACTGTCACCTCCTGTGTCTGCGTTCTGTACAGTGCTTTCAGTCATGTGCGCTGTCGCCTCCTGTGTCTGTGTTTTGTACAGGCTTTCAGTAGTGAATGCTGTCACCTCCTGTGTCTGTGCTATGTACAGTGCTTTCAGTCATGAGCGCTGTCACCTCTCCTGTGTCTGTGTTATGTACAGTGCTTTCAGTCATGAGCGCTGTAACCCCCTGTGTCTGTGTTATGTACAGGCTTTCAGTCATGAGCGCTGTCACCTCTCCTGTGTCTGTGTTATGTACAGGCATTCAGTCATGAGTGCTGTCCCTTTCTGGGTCTGTGTTATGTTTATTGCTCTCAGTCATGAGTGAGAACACCTTTTCTACTGTATTTCACTTTAGAAAATCCTTCTTCAAGCACTGTTACCAGTGTGGCCGCTCTGTAGGTGTAAAGCTGACGCCATGTTTACGATGTTACTGTATATATACATGTAGCAAACAGTGCAAGAAGAGATCATGGGAAGAAACACACAAATATGAATGCCAGCAACTGACAGGTAAGTACATCCCTTTATTACAAGGAGGCTTCTGAAACCCAGTATGCAGTCATTTGTCAGCATTCAAAATGGTGGTTTGGTCTGCATTAACAATCTCAACATTGAATATGTATATTGCATTGACATTGTCTGAATGTCAACAGCCACAATGCTGAATTTTGATTTTAGGATTGGGGTTAAGGTTAGGGCTAGTCTACTGTATACACATCCTTGCTGCACAGTCCCAGTTTCTTAGCCTCACTTCTTTTACTTACTGGTAATATGGACATTATGAACTATTACACATTAAGAACTCCTGTACTATGAATACTGCTGCATAAGTTAAGAAAAGGAGGTATGCAGTCATGATGTCATCAAAACCATTGTCAACTCTCTTATTGTAGACACAAGAATCCCGCCAACACTATGTCAACCTAGAGAGAATAACTGTCTCTGAAACAGACATAGTTTTCTGTGTCGACATGAACATTGTCTGTGGTATAGCTTGGTCACTATGTACAGTATATAGTTATACTAGTGTTACAGTGCTCTCATTAGCATTTTACCAGGGTCATCTGTGCAGTGCTAGGATTATTGTGTAACGGATTATTTTGCAACATTATTGTTGTCCATATCCTTTTTTAAATTCAGTACTTTTTTTTATTGTTTTCCTACATTGCACTGTAAAAGACAAACCATATACTACTTAAAATAAACATTTAAACAGGAGTTGAAATCTGTGATCTTAGTCTTCATGAGGATAAAACAAAACCACTACCCACGTGTCCCTGCTCACCCTAACGAGAGGCTGCGTAGCTCTGACTGCATGCTCAATGAGGCAGTGTCTGGTCGAATGCTGCCTCAGTTTGGTCACTGGTTGAAGCACCTTCAGATCCAGGGGGAGAAACAAGACTTGCAGATGGCTCCTCTCTCTTTTTATGAATACATTTTATTGAGATGGGAAAGTATGGAGACTTTCTTCTCTTTTTTAAATATAGGACTCAGAGATGCATTCAGTTGGCTGGAATTGCGCTTATACTCTGGTATAAATGTGGATATTCACCCGCTTATATCCATGTGGTGGTAACGCTGTCGTCTCTTTTAGTGCACACTTGAACGAGCCCTATCCCTAACAGACAGCACATGGGGTCTTATTCTGTTTGACTCGCTCTTGCGCTAATTTGCAAGGTGGAGCGATGTTTTGCGTATGCGCTGCAGAAGGGGGGGGGGGTGGAGAGGGGCGTGGGGTGCCGTGCAGGCCCATTAGTATATGTGAATGCCCTGCATTTCATGTGCGTTCCCATGAAACCGCTGGGCGTACACATGCTAATGCGTTCCATGACACACGTGCAGGGGGGCAGACTGCTGACATAACCGGATATCAGCTGCCCGCCCTATTTCCTGTAATTCTACAGGCATACTGTATGTACGAGTGGTCTGGACCACCCTTACATATGCAAGCGCTTTCAGCATTCCATGGTCGGCGACCATCGAAGGATGGGGGAGGTTCCCACTGGCATGCGAATGAATGTTTATGTAAAACATCCATTCGCGTGCCGGGTGAACGAACCCGGCGTGCGAAAGGGGGCAGTCATACCACCATTCGCAGGGCGTGTTCTGTATGACTCGCAAGGGTGTGAATTCATGCCCGAGCGAGTCAACCAGAATAAGGCCCTTAGAGTAACTTGCAATTCCAACTACACAGCCTCCGCACCCCCCACTAAGCTTAGCTACAGTACATTCAAATGCCCTGTTACCACCCAGTTATGTCCAATCAGCTGCAAAGGAGGTGTGTTCACATCGCCATGAGGCTGAAGATCGCTTGATGCATCTGCAAAACCTGACAAATCTACCATAGCCCTCGAGTCTGTTCTTTACTGCACACTCAGGAGACATGTCGGTGACCGCCCTTCTCTTTGTTCTCATATACTGTAGCTCACCATACTGGGAGTTATAGCTGAACAACAGCAGCAGAGCTACAGGTGTCCTTCACATGGGCAGAAGCCTGAGATAATATTGCAGAACACCATCTTTAGACCGCTTACCGTTACTGTGAACTTAAACTCTTCCCCTTTACTTTAAAAGGGAGGGTCAGTGCCAAGATGTCCGCCACCAAAGGAACGAGGAGCCAACCGCCAAAGCCTCTGCACGCTGAGAGAGAGTCGTCCCATCATGACGTGAATGCTCATACAAGCCCGGATTATAGTCCAAGTACCTGTGAGAACTACAGTTATAATTAATAGTAGTACTGACCTATCCTGTACATTGCTGCAGTAAGCGGACATTGGGGCGGGCTTTTTTATGGTGCCACTTTTGTTTTATACATTTTGTTGTATAATTGACATTGCTTTGTGTGCTTGTAGATGTATGTAAGCATCATGTCAGATTTATATGCACTTAGGAGGAACACTATGACAGGATCTACAGGTGTGAGATAGGTCTAGTAAAGGGCTGATTCCAACAACTACATTCATTTAATACGTTACTTACATAAACTATAAAAATATAAAGTATGCAGCCATTAATATACAAAGGCAGACAATAGAAAGCAGTGCATACGACTTAAATAATGGGGACACGTTCACAAGGTCGACATGCATTGGGTCTACATGGCTATGCTCAACAAGGTTGGAAGGCCAACACATGCATTAGGTCGACAATGGCAATGTTGACAGTCAAAATGTCAACATGAGTTTTTCACAGGTCTTTTCTTGAGCCGACATGTGCCGACAGGCGGTATTTCATGCCCTACCATCCACTACGGCGTGGTGGGAGAATAAAATAGTGGCCAATGCATGGGGAGCGCAGCAGGACACTTTGACGGTGAAAAACACATGTCGACACTGTTGACCATACCATTGTACACCTTCCATCCCTGTCAACCTTAGCCAAATAGACCTATGTCAGGTGTCAACCTAAGCCCTGTCGACCTTCAGTGGTTGACCCAATGCATGTCAACCTAAATTTGGTTGACCCAATGACCCATACCCAATTAATGGTAGTAGTAAGAAATGATCAGTTGGTACTGTCGGTCTCTGGACCCTAGGTCGACATTCATTAGGTTGACAGTCAGTAGGTCGACACCACTGAATGGTCGATATACTCAAGGTCAACACAAGCATTAGGTCAACAATGCGATGGTTGACCGTCAAAAGGTCGACACAAGTTTTTCACGTGTTTCTGGTCCGACACGTGCCGACAGGCGGTATTTCATGCCCTACCAACCACTTCAGCGTGGTGGGATAATAAAATACTGTGCTGTGTGTTGGGAAGCACCGTGCTAGAATATGTAGACACACCGTGCCCAACTGTGTCAACATTCGGGCCAAAAACTTGTGTCAACATTTTAACTGTCGACCTTCCCATTGTCGATCTAAAGCTTGTGTTGGCCTTTAGACCATAAGTATGTCGACCATTCAGTGGTGTCGACCTACTGACTGTCAGCCGTAGGGTGTCGACCTAGGCATAGTTGACCTAGCATACCATAACCGGTACTGTCAATGCGGAAAAGTCTTGTGCCAAATTATATAGGGACTGTCGGAGAGACGTATGCGGGTTTACTTGCCTCTTTGAATTAGGCCCATAGGGGGTTATTCTAGTCCATTCTTTCTGACAAAATCCTTCTTAGATGGACAAAACCATGTGCACTGCGGGTGGGGCAGATGTAACTTGTGCAGAGAGAATTAGATTTGGGTGGGGTTTTTCTTCAAAGTGAGATCTATATTGAAGTGTAAAATCATGCAGTCAGTATTTATCCTGCACAGAAACAAAATAACTCACCCAAATCTAATTCTCTCTGCACATGTTACATCTGCCCCCCTGCAGTGCACATGGTTTTGTCCATCTAAGAAGGATTTTGTCAGAAAGAATGAACTAGAATAAACCCCATAGTGCCATAGTAAGAATATTGATTAATATAAAATCACGAAATACCAAATATTTCAATGCAATAAAATATTATAAATCCTTATAACTTGAGGTAATAAGGTAGAGAGGTGGAGAGAAATGAGGGTTATAAAGGTGAAGTGAGAATGATAATTGGTGACATGTAATATAATGTTACCAATGAAAGTGATAGTGACAGTACTACGTCATAGGATGTACTGTATACAGCATGCGGGAGGCCGCGCTCGCACCAGCGGGATGTGCTTGGTGCTAAGGGTGACTGTATATACAGTATGAATGACAATTCTCATTAGTAAAACTGATTTTAAAAGTAAATACATTTCAATAGATAATACTAAGATATAATTGAAACAGTGAAATATTATAAATGCCTAAATATATATATATGTGTGTGTGTGTAAATAATTGAATAAAAAAAAGTAAATAAGATTTTCCACTTTTTGTAGTATTAGTTTTATTTGTGTTCAACAAGATTTAGCACATGTGGCTTCTTCAGTTGTCTGAGATTTATAACATGGTGTGTTGTTATATTGGGGTGTGGTACAGGGGTCCGACAATCATCCCAACGTCGGGATCCCGACTGTCCGGACCCAGACAGCATGGTGAGCGCAACAAAGCCCCTTGCTACGCTCGCCACCTATTCTATTCTCCCTCTATGGGGGTCTCCACGACCCCACGAGGGAGAATAGCCGGTGGTCGTCGGGCCCCCGTGTGTCGGGGTTTTGACTGTCGGGATCCCGACGTCGGGTAAATGACTGTCGGGATCCTGACTGTCGGGACCCCGCCCGGCACCTGTTATATTGGCATATACAGTATTTCATATCTCCTGCCTGATCTCACCAGCTCGTACTTGGTAACTATATGTCAGACTTGGTATGCAGTCTCAATCAGGGGCACCCACATGTAGGCCAGGTCCTGGTAAAATGTAGGGGGCGTTGGTGCTGGGGGTGTGGCTACTGGAAGGGGCATGGCCATGTCCCATTAGAAACACAAAAATGACCTAACTTGTAGGGGCGGGCGGGCACTGATGGGGGTGCAGGTGCGATCACTCACCTGCACAGGGAGACAGGACAGGCTGCCGCTGCCTCTCTCTCCCCAGCTCACCACTGAGTAGCGTGCTGTCATCTCTCTCCCCACTGGGAGCAGGTCTCGGGCCCCTCCATCTGTCCGGACCTGGGTCCCGCCACTGATCACAATATCTCTGTTTAGAATTCTGACATTTAGGGGTTTATTACTAAGATGGGAGTTCTCTTAAAGATGGGATGTTTCTATGGGCAACCAATCAGATTCTAGAAGGTGCTAAATAAATGAGAAGTAGATTCTGGTTGCTATGGGCAACATCCCATCTTTAATAGAACTCCCATATTAGTAAAAAAAAAAAAAAAAACTTTGCGTTTTCACAAATAGACACCTCCAAATATCATCATTGACATATTGTTGGCATAGGGAAAGCCGGGTTAGGTATAGAATTGCACTAAAGAGACATTGTTGACAGTTCAACTAAGTTGACATAACATCATGGTTAATGTCAACTTTATGGACATGTTGACATTACAAACATATCGACATTCTCATATGTCAACCTAATGAATGAGACATAAAACACCAGCCCCCCAGACTCATACTGTATAGCTTACAATTGAGGGAAGTATAGCTGAATGGAATGGGATCATTGGGTTGACCACATGATGGTCAACAGTCATTAGGTCGACACGTTTAGGTCGACATACTGCAAGGTCAACATGTGTATTGGTTGACATGGATGAAGGTCGACATGTGACATGGTCGACAGGTGTCTAGGTTGACACATGCGTTAGGTCGACATGGGTTAGGTTGACAGTCAAACGGTCGACCTAGGATTTTTTCACTGTTTTTTTTTACCCAAGTTTGGCACAGTCGACATGGACTCGCTATGCTTCGGGCACTATTTTATTCTCCCACCACGCCCAAGTGGAGGGTAGGGCATGAAATACCGCCTGTCGGCACGTCGGCTCAAAAAACAGTGACAAACCTCATGTCGACCTTTTGACCGTCGACCTAACCCACGTCGACCTTACACATGTGTCAACCTAGACACGTGTCGACCTTGTCCCGTGTTGACATTCAGCCATGTCGACCTAGACACCTGTCAACCCATCGACTGTACCCCAGCTGAACAACAACAGCCGAGCTACAGTTTCCTACACTTGAGAAGAGTGTTACAATATTGTGTCATATCTCCCAACTGTCACGATTACAGCGGGACAGTCCCGATTTTTGGGTCCTGTCCCGCTGTCCCACCCGCGGCAGGCATTGTCCCGCTGCGGGGGGTGGCAGTTTGGAGACCCCCCAATCTAATAGAATAGACGCTGTGCGCATGCGCACAGCGTCTATTCTCGTATGAAAATGAGATAGCGGCTAATTAGCATAAGCCGTGCCCTCATTTGCATACGCCCGCCCCCTTTTCGGGCCGCGCGAGTGTCCCTATTTCACCAACACAGAAGTTGGGAGTTATGTTGTGTACACAACAACCCTGCCACACAATCATGCTG
The DNA here is from genome assembly GCF_055691185.1 of Crinia signifera. Taxonomy (NCBI): domain Eukaryota; kingdom Metazoa; phylum Chordata; class Amphibia; order Anura; family Myobatrachidae; genus Crinia; species Crinia signifera. The sequence goes on from NC_139219.1 coordinate 280,900,934, forward strand.
TCTAGGTGGCATCCTTGACATGAAACTAAACTCTACTTCCAAATCCTACTACATGCATGTAAGAAGTATTTCCAGAATATGCAGGTTTCATGTAATGCCTTTTTCCTCATGTATCAAAGTCTGATTTCCTATATACTGTAAGCCTGTAAGCAGGGACTTTTTTCCTCTGTCTGTATGTTACAGTATTTCTGTTACTGGTCTCTCAACGGTAACGTGCAGATTAGGCTGACACTCGATAAATAAATCCTGGGAGATAACAGACCAGGAACATGCGGAAACAGGAAGTCGTTAAAGGACACAGGGGTAGATTTATTAAGCTCGGTGAAGTGATAAAGTGCCTGGTCTTTATCACCGGCCAATCAGCTCCTACCTGTCATTTTTCAAACCAGGCCTGTAACTTCACAGTTAGGAGCTGATTGGCCGGTGATAAAGTACCAGCCACATTATCACTTCACCGAGCTTAATAAATCTACCCCTGAGAGCCGCTATGTGGATCCTGGAATGCAGGCACTAGTATGTTGACAAGTTTATCATGCTACGTCTAGCATGTTAAGCGGACCACGGTACGGCTTCAAACGGGTGTAGTATAGCACATCAACAGTCATTAGCCCGACGTCGGAATCTAGCCTGCCGGGACTCACAGTGGGGTGAGAGCAACAAAGCCCCTTGCGGGCACAGTGGCTTGCTACACTCACCACCGCAACAGTCAGGATTCCGACTTCAGAATGACTGATCCGGCAGACCTACAAACATACGCCGAAGCCCTACAAGAATGTTTACAGGTTAACATGCTGAATACCTGAATATGATAACTCGTTCTCTTTTTTAAAAGGGGAACTCTGTGATGAGACGCCCACAAGCAGAAGAACTAGGAAGAAGGCATCAGGGAGGCTGCACACTGAGAGCGAGTCCACTCATCCGCACCTTAGGGCTCATACAAGTCAGGACAACGTTCCAAGTGCCAGTGAGAAGGACTAGTTATAATTAATAGCGTTAGCCGTACTTAAGGCCCCCTACATCTACCACCATTTTCCTGATTCCCCGACCTGGCCAGAACTGCCATAGGTGATTGCGATCCCTTGCGAAATTCTTCATTCTAAAAATCCCTGATTGCCCATCCCAAGGTTTTTGGTTGGGATAAGGGGAATCCCTATATTTATAACCTGTTTGATATTACAGATTCCCCAACCTGGCCATCGCCTATTGGTAATAGCAGCAATCTGTCACTAATGTATGGGGCTATTAGTTATTACAGCATGCAGACTTTGGGGCTGTCTTTATGTAACGAGCAGTTTTCAATTCTAATGCTATAATTTACCTGAACGTGAGGAATCAGCTGTCACTGGGCAGTAAAGACAGGAGGTGTTCATTCAACAGTAAAATAACAACCTCAAAAGATTGATAAAAAAAACTGCACATATAAAAAAGTGCAAGTATAGTAATAGGACCAGGTGTTTCATGCTCGTTACAAGAGGATACATGCTTCTTGCACATAAATTACATGCTCATTGCCATGGGGGTTACATGCTTGTTGCCGTGGGTATACATACTCATTTCCAAGGGGGTTGCATGCTCTTGCCAGGGGGGTTACATGTGCCTATCGGGAGGGTTGCATGTTGCCTTGGGTTACATGCTAGTTGCCTGAGGATGATATGCTTGTTGCCTGGGGGCTGCAGGCACTTCCAGGTAGCACTGGGCATATTGCTCTCCCCTGACAGATACTAGAACTGCAGTAGGACCTCCTCCAAGGTGGCAACCATTTTTGGAGTGGCACCCTGTGTTGCCAGCGATTTTGCTGCTCGCCCCCCGCACCCGCATCATCAGGGAATGCTGGGCGTTCTTATGGAAACGCCTTTGAAACGCTGGGTGTTCTCAAAGGCAAATTCCCCGGCCCTCCCCTCCAGGACCCTCCGCGCCCCCCTGACCGGACTTCTGTGTGTGGGCTCATAAAAACCTATGCGCATGCGCAGTCAAGAACAATCGGTCCCCTGTGCGAACGCGCGGGGGACCGATTGAATTAGAATCACCCCCTATATTTGCTTGTATTTGTAGCCACCTCCCAGGAATACCCATTTGTATTTGTGCCAGAAAACACTGCCACCACCCATGTGGACTCCGTAGAGGTAAGTATAATTAAATGAATGCAGGGTGGGTGGAGTGGGAGTATTATAGAAATGCCAATGATTAGTCTTCATGCAGGAACTGTGCAACTTACTGTAACTCATTTATTTTATTAAAGGGAAATTCAGTGGCAAGAGGTCTCCAGTGAAAATAACAAGGAACAAGATATCACGGAGCCTTCACACTGAAAATGAGTTGTCTCATCCTGACCGACGGGCCCATAAAAGTCAGGACTACGTCCCAAGTACCAGTGAGAACTACAGTTAGAATTGATAGCAATAGCAGTAGACATAGTGGCCACATTATTTGTAGTGTAAGTATCCAGTAATGCCCTGCAAATCCAAGGCTGCAGCAGAGGTAATCATTGGCAGACGGTCCCTCCTGCTCCTCTCCCCAGGGATGGAGGCAGGGGCGCTGTGTGGGCACTGAGCACAGCAGAGCTGGAGACAATGCAGAAAACATGCCCCCCTCTGGAACAGGGGCACAGCAGTAGCCAACTCCATTGCCTCCAGCAGTTCCGCCCCTGCACGGGGCAACGGGAGCCGATGTGTGCCAGCACAAACGATCTATGCTGAGTGATCTGTGCTGAGCGATCTGTGCTTAGCAGATTTCTATGGTGAGAAGACTGGCGGTTTCACTATATTTTGACTGCATGCGGTCAAAATCTAGTCTGGCGATAGGGACCGCAAACCGCCGTTACTTGGGGGTATACACACGGAGCAATGAGTGCTTAATTTAGCAATCTAGTCCAATCGTTTAGAAATAGCACTGAAATCGCCATTGTGTATAGGTCTGGGTGCCGGACAGTTTCCCGATAGTCGGGATCCCGACAGTCATTACCCCGACACTCAGGGTCCCGACGGCCACCGGCTATTCTCCCTTGTGGGGGTCCACGACCCCCATAGAGGTAGAATAGAATAGGGAGCGAGCCACCGTGCCCGCAAGGGGCTTTGTTGCGCCCCCCCCTCTGTCTGAGTCCGGCCTGTCGGGATCCCGACTGTCGGAACCATATACCACACTCATAGGGCTTAAGTCACCTGACTCCCATACATCGGTAGATTTCAGTGCACTCAATAATAGTGAATGGTGCTTCGACGCCACAATCTGGGGGCACCATGGAAGCTTTCCCCTGTCCTAATCAGCTCCTACCTGTCCTTTTTCAAACCAAGTCTGTAACTTCACAGTTAGGAGCTGATTGGCTGGTGATAAAGTACCAAGCTTAATAAATCTGCCCCTGTGCTACTTACTGTAACTCATTTTTTTTTTTAATTCTTAAAGGGAAATTCAGTGACAAGAGGTCTCCAGTGAAAATAACAAGGAACAAGATATCACGGAGCCTTCACACTGAGAATGAGTCCCCTCATCCTGGCCGACGGGCCCATACAAGTCAGGACTACGTCCCAAGTACCAGTGAGAACTACACTTATAATTAATAGAAATAGCATTAGACATACTGTAGCTTTATTTCAATTGGAACCAGGCATTCAGGCTATTTTTATTTACGGTCACATTCTGACATTGGGTCCGATTCAGACCCTGTCCCAGTGCTGTGAATTTGCAGCCCTACTGAGGAATGTTAGACTGCACATGTGCACGGTACGCTGTGAGCATGTATGAGGTCCCCCTGCAAATGAAGCCAGTGATGACTAGCCATCGCTGGCCATTCACAAGATGAGAAACAGAGGTATTAGCAGTTTATACAAATTACAGGGTCTTTGTCACTGCGGACAGAGGGGTCGATTTTATTAAGCTTGGAGAAGTGATAAAGTGTCTGGTTTTTATCACTGGGCAATCAGTTCCTAACTGTAATTTTTCAAACCAAGCCTGTAACTGTTCATAAGCCGCTCACCATCGATTGGTTTTTACACTGGACGCGGTACTTATGTAGTATCTGGGCTGCCGATTTTGAAATCGGGTCCATCTCATCGCATCACATATGACCATATCGCATGCGATGCGATGGACCCGATTTTTCCATAGGATTCAATGTTAAAATGGACTGAGTCCATTTTAGCATGGAATTCAATGGGAAAAGGGGTCCTATCCAAGTGGGCATGGAGTCGGATATAAACCTGTGGCGAGCGTAGCGAGCCACCGAGCCCGAAGCTTGGCGAGCGTACACAGAATACCGTCCCCTCGCGGGGCTCGCTTCGCTCGCCACGCTTCGGGCTCGGTGGCTCGCTACGCTCGCCACAGGTTTATATCCAACTCCATGCCCACTTGGATAGTAGGGGTATGAAAAGGACCCCTTTTTCCCATTGAATTCCATGTTAAAATGGACTCAGTCCATTTTAACATTGAATCCTATGGAAAAATCGGGTCATCGCATCGCATGCGATATGGTCGCATGCATGGCGATGCGATATCGCATCGCACTGATTGTATGCCTTAAGTTAAGGCATACAATCAAAAAATCCGCAGCCCAGATACTACATAAGTACCCAGGACGCCAGTCATCGCACGCTCAGATTAGCCAGAGACTTACTCGGCGGCTGTGGTGAATACAGGCATATCCGGCCTGGAGCTGACGTCCACACCATTCTGTAAAGCCCTTGGACACGCCTGCTTTTCCCTGACGCTGCCATGAAACGGCCGGTTACCACCCCCAGACACTTACTTCCTGTCAATCACATTGCGTACAACAAGCAATCAAAAAAGAAGCAGACATTATCACAGTACAGCCTCGTGAATGCATACTATGGGCTGTACACATGCACAGTCTGTTGATTAGCAGCCACTGTGCGAATTTGCAGATGTGCCATCAGGTCTGAATTACCCCTATATTAGATCATGGATCTGACTTGTTACATTGCTGTTAGCTCCATCTCAGGTGACCTGCAGCTCTGTAGTTGTTCATCACCCATCAACCTCCTATAGCTCCCGGTCCTGGGAGATATAACTGAGTAACGGCAGCAGGGCTACAGGTTGTCTATACAAGGAAGTATAAGCTAATGCCACAGGCAAATACAGCAAGCTGCCATCATTAGATGTCATTAGGAACTCTGCACCGTAACTACTGCTCTTTGTTTCACTAGGGATACTCGCTAATAAGATGTCCCCAACCAAAGGAACATGGAGCCAACCATCAAAGCATCTGTGCCCTGGGAGAGAGTCATCGCACCCTGACCAAAGGGCTCGTACAAGCCGGGATTATGTTCCAAGTACCTATGAGAACTACAGTTATAATTATACCCCTTTAACACTAGCAATTTTATCCCGGGTTTTTGCACATGAACGCGAATCAACCCGGGATCCTGACCTGGGTAGATTCCGGAACGACTCGGGATGCGGTCAGTGTGAATGGTCCCGTACACGGGACTTTAAAAAAGCTGCTGATTGGAGCTTTCTTGGGCTCACAAATCTTTCAGAGCCCTGGAGTCCATTTCTAATGACATGCATATGTATTTGCAGTGATTTCCCGGGATCAGTGTGAATGGGGCTGTCGATCCCAGGTCTGAGTGCAGTGTGAAAGGGTACATTCCCGGGAAGCGTCCGGGAACACATTCCCGGGTATGCCCCGGCTCTGTAAGTGTGAAAGGGGTATTAGTGGCAGTGCTTACCTCCTTATTTCTACAGTAAAGCATGTGACTGTAAGCTGACATTTGGGGGTCTTTAGTTTCAGTGTTAAAACGTAATATTTTGATTTTTTGTCATTGACATTTCTTTGTGAGCTCATTTGAATGCACTTAAGGTGCGTACACACGGGGGTGATTTTGTGTAATATCGCGGGAAATATGGTCGCTGAGCGACCATATTGCCCGCAATGGGAGTGTGCACCGGCGATATATCGCCGGGTGCGCGCTCACGTTTTTACCCCTGTAGTGATCGCTGTTCGCAGGAACATGCTCCTGCGACCAGCTGATTACCACTGCCGGGCTCCCCTGGCAGTTTCTTTTTCATCAGCGACCATCTCTGGTCGCTGATGAACAGGAGACACAGAGCAATATATTGCTCAGCAATATATCTCCCCCGTGTGCACGGGGCTTTACAGTAGTAAAGGGCTTCCCTATACACTCTCCTAGCGTGGAAGCACTGTGCACCCTACATCGGCAGAGAGGTAGTGCAGGCAGATTCCCAAGGCCCGTTCTGTGTGGGTGTGGTATGGGACTCCGACAGTCGGGATCCCGACAGTCATTATCCTGACATCGGGATCCCGACTGCCTAGTCAGACAGCATGGTGAGCGCAAAAAAAGCCCTTTGCGAGCTCGCTGCGCTCACCACGGTGCGGGCACGGTGGCTCGCTATGCGAGCCACCTATTCTATTCTCCCTCTATGGGGGTCGTGGACCCCCACGAGGGAAAATAGCGGGTGGCCGTCGGGCACCCGGCTGTCGGCATTTTGACAGTGGGATCCCGACGTCGGGTAAACGACTGTCGGGATCCCGACTGTCTGGAACCCGTCCGGCACCCGTTCTGTGTATGCTGCAGATTCATGATAATCGGGGATATGCACATGCGCACAGACCTACGTTCAAGTCTGAACCAGGCCCATTGTTCCCTCCCACATAGAAAACCATGGGCGAAATGTAATGGGAGGCGAATTTTTTTTTTTGCGTTTTTTTTACACAAAATATGCCGTTTTCGGGCATTTCCCGAAAATCGCATATTTTATAAGGTGCGATTTGCGGCAAAAATCGCATTTTTTAAAGGTGCGAATTTTAGTTAGACTAAAAATCGCATCCAGATGTTTTCCCATTAAAAAGTATAGAACTCGCATATTTAATGGGTTGCGATTTTTAGTAAAGGTTACTAAAAATCGCAAAAAAAAATAGACCAGGTTCTGACTGGCGATTTTATCAGAAACATGCACAGATCATTGAGATCTGTGCATGGTTCTGTTGTAAAAAAAATAGTTAAAAGAAAAAAAACGGCGTGCGGTCCCCCCTCCTAAGCATAACCAGCCCCAGGCTCAAAAAGCCGGTGCTGGTATCATAAAATCAGAGGGACAAACAAATAGGGGTTCCCTTGATTTAATGAAACCAGCACCAGGCTCAAGGTCCAGTGCTGGTTCCCGAAATACGGGGGACAAAATGACTAGGGTTCCCCAGTATTTTAAGAACCGGCACCAGACCCAACCAGCCAGCAGGGTAATGCCACAGCCGGGGGACACTTATTATATAAGGTCCCACGGCCAAAGCATTATCCCCGTGGCTGGTCAGCAGGGGTCCTGGGGAAGTGGGGACCCCCCCAATGAAGTGGTCCCCCCCCCTCCAGGACTTACCAGCCCATGCTGAAAGTCCGGGGCTGTCCCCGATGCCCCTGGGCGGTGGGCATCGGGCTGATGAAAAGTGTAAAAAAAATAATAAAAATTATTGTCTTATACTGTAGAACTATGAGTCCCAGCAAGCCTACCCCGCATGCTGGGACTTGGAGAACCACAAGTCCCAGCATGCGGGCATTAAAGGGCCCGCTGGCACTTGTAGTTCCACAGTACAAAAAATAGTTAAATAAAACACACTGACACCCAGAAAAATAAAAGTTTAATACATCCACAGCCCACACATACTGATACTTACCTACCTTGAGCCCGTAGGTCAGTCCCTGGATCCTGGGTCTGGGGTCCGGGGCTGAACAGTCCGGTTCCGGGGACTTGGTCCAGGTTCCGGGGCTGGTCCGGGGTCCTGGGCTCCAGGGCTGATGTCTCCGGGGTCCAGGATCCGAAGTAATCCAAAAGGGGTACCTGAGGAAGGAAATCCTACTCACCTGGTCCCCGGCGACGACCCCGACATCTTCTCCGGCAGACGCGCTGCTCCCGGCTGGTACCCGCTCACGGACTTTTTTTTTTTCAACACAGCGCACTGTACTGAAAATGTGCCGATTTTCAGGACTTAAAAATCGCCAGAAATCACACCATATCGCACTTTTTTGCCGCAAATTCGCATCTCAAAAAACGCGATTTTTAAAGGTGCGATTTTTTTCGTAAGAAAAAAATCGCACGCTATTACATTTCGCCCCATATGTGCTTTTACATGCTCGTGCTTGCAGCACTGAAGGCACCTGCACGCTTATACATACGAACACCTGTAGTGACCTGCAAGTGTTGCTTCCCTATTTAAAAATGATTGCCCTCCAATAGAAAATCATCTAAATTATCATTTCATAATTATTTTCTGCTTTATCAGTTTATTAGATCATGGTTCTGGCTTTACATCATTCCTCAGCTGATACTGTAGTTCCATTACATAACTGAGCATTCTCAGGTGACCTGCAGCTCTCTAGTTGTTCGTCACCCATCACCCTCCTATAGCTCCCGGTCCTGCGAGATATAACTGAGTAACGGCAGCAGGGCTACAGGTTGTCTTTACGTGGGAAGAATGATTAATGCCGCAGGCAAATACAGCAAGCTGCCATCATTAGATCTCCTCATCAGGAACTCTGCACCGTAACTACTGCTCTTTGTTTCACTAGGGATACTCGCTAATAAGATGTCCCCAACCAAAGGAACATGGAGCCAAACATCAAAGCATCTGTGCCCTGAGAGAGAGTCATCGCACCCTGACCAGAGGGCTCGTACAAGCCGGGATTATGTTCCGCGGACCTATGAGAACTACAGTTATAATTAGTGGCAGTGCTTACCGCCTTATTTATACCTACAGTAAAGCATGTGACTGTAAGCCGACATTCGGGTGTCTTTAGTTTCAGTGTCATTTACATTTTTTCTTGAGCACTTCCAGCAGTAAAGGGCTCCCCTATGCGCTCTCCTAGTGAGGGAGCACTGTGCACCCTGCATACCCTATGCGCTCTCCTAGTGAGGAAGCACTGCGCTCCCTGCATACCCTATGCACTCTCCTAGTGAGGAAGCACTGCTCTCCCTGCATACCCTATGCGCTCTCCTAGTGAGGAAGCACTGCGCTCCCTGCATACCCTATGCACTCTCCTAGTGAGGGAGCACTGTGCACCCTGCATACCCTATGCCCTCTTCTAGTGAGGAAGCACTGCGCTCCCTGCATACCCTATGCGCTCTCCTAGTGAGAGAGCACTGCTCTCCCTGCATACCCTATGCGCTCTCCTAGTGAGGAAGCACTGCGCTCCCTGCATACCCTATACGCTCTCCTAGTGAGGGAGCACTGCGCTCCCTCTCCTAGGGCCGCATTTATCAACCAGTTTTCGGGGGTTAACCGCAAATATTAAGTATCCCCCTAATGTATCACAGGGGATCTCTGATCCCTGCTGCGATCCCCCCCTGCAGCGCCGCTGGCCGTATGGGCGATACAAAGCTGCCCGATATATCAACATCAGGCAGCCTGGCTTCGCACCCCTGGGCTATCGCCATTCTGATATGGCGATAGCCCATTGTAGCCATTGTATGGCTACACATCGCACTGTGCTCCCTTCATACACTATGCGCTCTCCTAGTGAGGAAGTTCTGTGCTCCCTGCATACCCTTTGCGCTCTCCTAGTGAGGGAGCACTGTGCTCCTTGCATACTCTATGGCAGTGATGGCTAACCTTGACACTCCAGCTGTTGTTGAACTACACATCCCAGCATGCTCTGTTTCAGTTTTAGCATTGCCAAATAGCACAACAGTAGCAGAGCATGCTGGGATGCGTAGTTCAACAACATATGGAGTGTCAAGATTGGCCATCATGGCCCTATGCACTCTCCTAGTGAGGTTATTCTGAATCACTCAGAAAGGCACAATCACTCTCTAATGGACAAAACCATGTGCACTGCGATGAGATGTATGACGGGAGCCCGCATCTTATTGCACCCAGCAATTGTACCGCATACGGGCACCTTAACCCTCCCCTCCACCTAACTCTAAAGCTGTGTACACACGGGGGAGATATATTGCTCAGTGTCCCGTTTTCATCAGTGACCAGAGATGGTCGCTATAAAGATAGCGAACCCTGGGCTGGCTCGGACACTTTGGCACTGCTGTTATCCCCTCACCATTGACCCGGGCTATAGTTGTGGTAACCTGGAAGTGTTGCTTCCCTAATACATTAGACATGATTGCCCTCCATCAGAAATCAGATATTGCCTGCAATGTGAAATATATGAATGATGGCTCCCAGTAGGAAATAACTGACTAATGGCCTAGATAATAATTAACTTTTTGTTTGCTATGCTTAAAGAAATCAATGCACACATAATAAATACTTGCGTAACCGTTCCACAAAATGGGGAGGGGGATTGGGAGGAGCAGACGGAACAAATGGACTGTTCATATGGAGCATCTGACATCAATGAAAATCAATGCCATCATTTATTTGTTATGGGGCATTATTTATTTTAGTGGGTTAATTATCTAGGTACTTGTTTCCTAGAACGGTGCCCACGATATTGATCTTAGGCATCGCAAGGAAAAAAATCGCGTCGGTCGCATCGCATGCGGCCCAAAAAATCGCATGCGATGCGACCGACGCGATTACCGCGATTGTACATAGGGAACAATGTTAAATGGCCCACAGACCCCAAATAGCCACCCTGAAGTGTGAAATGGCCCCCCCAATTGTTAACGAAGCGTGGCGAGGGGGGATATGCAGTCCCCTCGCGGGCTTCACAGGTATCCGCGTCCGCTCGCCACACTTTCTATTCTCAACTCCACGCCGACATAGATAGTGGGGGTATGAAAAGGTCGGAGGACGTGTACCGCCGCCCCTCGCGGGCTCGCTGCGCTCACCACGCTCCGGGTTGACGTTGATCGTGGGGTGGCGTTAACAATTGGGGGGGGGGCATTTCACACTTCAGGGTGGCTATTTGGGGTCTGTGGGCCATTTAACATTGTTCCCTATGTAAAATCAGGTCAATTGGCCCATTTAACATTGTTCCCTATGTAAAATCGGTAATCGCGTCGGTCGCATCGCATGCGATTTTTTGGCCGCATGCGATGCGACCGACGCGATTTACATTTTACCATGCATTTCTATGTAAAATCGCGGGCATCGCATCGGTCGCATCGCATGCCATTATAATGGCATGCGATGCCCGCGATGGGCGCCGTTCTAGGAAACAAGTACCATTATCTATTTTACAAACGTGCAGTGCACACTCAGGTGGCTACCAGTGACAGGATACACTAGCACCCATGTGCGGCTGATATTTGTAGTGCAACAGTACATGCACTATATTCACACTATGGGCCTGATTCACGATGACTGCGCATGTGCCACCCCCCTTTGCGAATGGATTTGCTATCAGCAATCATTGGAGTGGGCTGGGGGGGGGGGGGGGGGGGCAGGCGCATGGGGACACTTAGTGGTTCCTGGGCTCGCCCACAAAAATGGTGGGGGCACCCAGGAAAACGCTGGACGTCCTCATTCTAATGCCAGCGTGCCGATGCCGAGGTGGTCATGTGCTTGCCCGGCGGGCAGCATTAAACGGTCTTACTGAATTAGGGCCTATATTACGTTGGTACCCAGTGGTTACTCGGCATCAGGACAGAACTCTTTAAATCAGGCATGTCCAAACTATGGCCCTACAGCTGTTGAAAAACTACATGTCCCATCATGCCTTGCCACAGTTTTGCTATTAAGGAATGCTAAAACTATGGCAAGGCATGCTGGGATGTGTAGTTTCTCAACAGATGGAGGGCCACGGTTTGGACGTGCCTGCTTTAAGCGATGCAGTCCAGTCACTTTTTTTTATTTTTTTTGCAAAACCTTTCCCAGACCTACAGTAAGTCGGGCTGTTGGGGGGAGGGACGGGCTATTTGTTATTACATTTTGCCATTAGTGACCGGCAAATAGCTCAGGTTGTGGCTCAGCTCTCTTGCCTGCCAATAGCATGTGGTTTTGATGTAACTAATAAGCGGATTGGCAGACTGCTGCTTAGTACATGACCTAATCTATATGTATCCCATGTGAATAATATAAGGGTTAAGTAGTTGCAGTTGCACTTTTGATTCCTGCTCTTTGATGTGCAGTTTGCTCTATAGTATCTGATGGGCAGGTTATTATATCTGCCCTCCTTACCTGTATTTGCCATGAATAACAGGAAGGATTGCCCTATACTTCCTGTTTCAGCGATTCCCATTGTCAGTCCTTAGGACCTGTTATGTTATCTGAAGGGAAAACCTATTGTTGCACCATTCGGTATTGCTGAGTGGCTTCTGTCTACTCAGAGGGCAGTATTCAATGAGGAAAATTTGCCGTGTTTTATGGCGAATTTCTGCATTTTTCGCGCTGGACGGAGAATTTTGGTCTCAAAAAGCGAAGAACCCTATTCAACGCTCCCTTCTCGCCGTCTTTCTAAGTGATTTTCGCCGTGTCTTTCCGTGTAGCAATTCTCCATCTTTTCATGGAGAAGTGGAATGTGAACTTTTAAAATAAAAGTTTTTTTGTTTTAATTTTGGTGTAAAAAAATTAGGAATTTTACTCTGTGAAGGGGCATGCTATTTTTATTCATGTGCTTATAGCACATGAATATATATTTAATTTTTAAAAAATATATATATATTTTTTTTACACATAACAACCAGCAGGGGGCCGGGAGCCGAGAGCTGCTCATTAGATATTTATATATTCACTGCACCCAATCATTACATATGCACGATCAGGAGCAGTGAATATACCAGGTCCCCTGCTGGCTCTGGGGGGGGGGGGGGGGGGGGGGGGGGGCAGCTTGTGCTGCCTGGGTCCCGGGGAGCCCTCCTCCCCTCCACATACGTTCTGGGGCAGGCAGGGAGACTCCAATCTCCCTGCCTGCCACCGTCCCACGGCTCCCTGCCGCGGACACTTGTCCGCTGCAGGGTTTAAGATTCGCCGCGAGGGGCAACAAGCCCCTGCGACGTTGAATACTGGGAGAGCGAGTTGCAGCCAGCCCTCCGGGACACAGTGAGAAATTGGCTGCACACCGCAATTTTTTACATTGAATACTGCCAAGAGGCTGTGATGCTGCTGAGTGAGTTTCTATGTACATAAGAGAGTCACAGTGATGTCTTCCTGTAATGATGTGCTCACTCATTAAAGCCTCCAATTATTAATAAGACACTTACCACCAGCAGCTGTATTAGTTTAATATTATCTCTTGAGGAAATGAACCAAATTAGCCTAATGCTTCTAAATAACTGTTAACCCTTGGGCATATCCTCTATAATAAATATCCTGGTCGCTGCGTGTCATGAAATCTCTGCACCCATGGGGGCTGCGTGTGCATGCATGTCTTTCTGCAGAACCAGCACATTCAGCAGATACAGCTTTCCAGCCCATGCACACACACAGTTTGCACACAGGCATTATGCCACACGTAGCAAATGCTAAGGGTGAAATTTAATAGGATGAGAGATTCAGAAAGTGAGAGATTTGGTGAGAAATCTCCAGTTTTTATAAAGCGGCAATCATTTACTGCTGCAGCTGCCTCTCTCCCCAGCTCAACACTGAACTGCTGCAGCGGCAGTAAGTTTGCTCTTTCTCTTTGTGCCCGGCTCTCTGCAGGGCCCTAGGTCCAGGGTATCTCCATCAGAGTGCCCGCTCCCACCCCCTATCGGCATCACTGCCTCTAAGCATAGGTCTTGTCAGCTGCTGCAAACTCTCTTTAATCCTCCTGTTATCGCTATTACCTCAGATGCAGGCTGATGGCTGATCACAATTTGTGCCTGCTCCCGTTTTGTCTCTGACCAAAGAAAACTCCCGACGATCATAAAGAAAAACATAGTTTATATAGAAACAAAGAAAACAGCATACATTGCTTCTCTCTGTTGTCAGTTGTATATGTATATTTGCACTAATAAATATTTTACATTTTTTAAAATTTTATTTTTAATCTTAGAAAAGAGACACAATATTAGTGAGACTTTATGTCACTTGTAACAAGTTTGTCCTATCAACCAAAGAGAAGAGATCAGCCAGATATGCTATATCTGTATCAGAAAATAAAATACACGCAATTACAAAAAAATGTACAGGTACGGAGACAGGTTGGGCCTGTAGAAGAGCACAGTGTTATAGTGGCCTACGCTCCAGCACGCTCTCCCTTCCACTCTCATCTATTCCCCAATGGAGAAGAATGTCAAGTTTATTTATGGGGCAAAGTAAACTGCATTCCTTTTATATCACGATTCATACATGTTACCATCTGGCACATTGTGAAACAAGCAAAGCTGCAAGAAGAAGAAGCAGAAGGTTCCATGAGTATAAGTTGGCGCTGCTCCCTGGCACCTCCGCTGCTTTCGGGTTTTGTACTACATGAGTTTGTGTGTGTACTACAGTGGACTCCACAGAAAATTTCGTTTTCACGCAAACAGAGTCAGTACAGCCGTCTCCACTCCCCGAGCCGCTGATATCGTCACCTGCAAACACACAACATGAGCGATTACTGCAAAATGGCCACACACTGCAATATGGCAGACTTATTTCTCCATGCCCCCCACTATGCTGTGAAGGCACCGCGGTTGTTCTTCCCGCCGGCGCTCCCCACAGCGTTCCCTCTGGGCGCACTGTTTGCCGAGAATGGGGTGCATGTGCGTGGGAGACGCCTACATGCTACAATCGGGCAGTGGGATGTGCGCATGTGTGTGAGACACTTGTATGTCCCTGTCGGAATGCCTTGCCGCATCTGCGGGATGAAGAACCGCGGGTCCATCTCTATATTGTCTATACTGCACAGCCAATGCAATATATCTGGGGAATAACGCTGTTCACAGATCTATTGGGTCTACTGCCTCCTGGTATATCAGCAATTCGCTCAAATGGCCGATACATCAACAGCGGTTTGTAAGTTCTGCGCTGTCTACTTACTTGTGTCTTGGAAATCCACATCATTTCCATTATAGGCATTGCGGAGGCGATTGGTCATGATCTTCAGCTGCATGATCTGCTGACGAATGGTAATGTCTGGCTTTGTAATATCCACGTCAATCTCTGGATTATTTATTTGGTTGGCGAGGCCACTGCCCATACGCTCGGGCATGTACCTAAAGATAAACAGTTCTTCATTTCATATTCTCATGACCTTACTGAGGATGCTGCACTATCTGTGCCGGCGGTTATAGTGGGTCAGTCACTAGGTCGACAGTGGGGTGTATTCAATGCTTTCTGCGAGCTGTCACAGCTCGCAGGGTGAGTATTCAACTGACCCCCTACACATGACATTTCTCCCCTCGTTAGGTTTTTAGAGCGAGGGGGAAATGGCTGTGCAGCCGCTAAAACAGCGAGACTTGCAGCCAAATGCAGCGGGTTCCCAGCATTAGCCGTGAGCCTCGCTGTTTGGGGGAATCCTCGCCTTCCTCTGACAGTGAGGTTTCCCCCGGAACGCTGAATACGGTTAGCGGCCGGCGTGGGTGTTAAACGGCGAGGATCTCTGTCTAACACCCTCTTCAGCCGCATTGAATACACCCCACAGACTAGGTAGACACCTATAAATGTTTGACATACCCTAGGTTGACATTGACAGGTCAACCAAAGCAAAAAGTTAATATTGGTATGGTTCATGCTGAAAAAGCTCAACACACGGTTTCATGTCGGCATGGACACCATATACAGTAAGGGTACCACGTCCCCTTGTAGGGCACAGTGCATCGCTGCTCTTGGCACACTATTATAATCTAATTCTATGCCCACTTGGAGGGTATGAACCAAGTCGGTCTAAACACAAAAAAAACCCATGAAAAACTTGTGTTGACCTTTTCAGTGTCGACCTAGGATATATCGACCATTCATAGGTGTTGACCTAGTAACTTCTGACCGTTAGTAGTCAACCTGTTGACCTGGACATTGTTTACCCAGTGCCACATAAGCAATATGACACAGAGTAATGCCATGCTGTGCCAGTAGTCTTACCTTGCCCGGGACATCCCATTCCAGCACTTGTCTTCATTGCCCGGACCAGCAATAGACTTTTCATCGCAGAATAAATTTGGCAGCTTTATCCAATAATCCTGAATGTCATTTAGCATTCCTTTCACATCGGAAGTCTGCAAAAATGAAACACGATCACCTTTATGGGAATAGTGTCACTTAAATCAACTCCCAATATTGTTAGATGATACAAAGGGACAGACTGAATTACAGGCAAGTAGCTGCCAGCAGCTCGCACTGCGCACATCGGCACAATTATGGTAGCTTGATCTCTGCCCAGATACACAACTAGCGAAGATGCCGGTAATTTATTTGACCCCATAGTATTATGGCGTCTTCCGCATTATAGACCGTTACATACCATTTGCAGGAGTCCGTCCTGATTGGCCGACCACTTTTGCAAAGTATCTCAACAGAACTTGTGGTTGATGTATCCAAATAAGTGGCTTGATTCAGTCCTGTTCGCTAAGCTGCGTATGTTCGCTAGTGAACAGGCAAACGCTGCCCGTCCCAACGCATGTTCGCAAGGTCCCCATCGAATGATTTCTTCAGCCTTTCGTCTGAAAAGTAAGTCAATACTTACTTTTCAGATGGCCGATGATCTCTGAAGTCGCAGTGGGCACTGACATCATGTGACATCAGCCGCCTGCCCAGAGCAGGCATCGCCACGCCTTTATGGGGACACTCATAACATGCTGGGCGTTCCTCTGACAGCCCCCTTCCCTCTTCTTACTGAGCGAACAGCTTGGCGAGTGTGAAACTTGCCGAAACCGGTTTCTCCCGAGTTTGCGCATATTTACGCATGTGCAGACCCCGAACATCGGGAAGAGGCTGAATTCAGACCCAAACTAACGGGTAAGAATCGGCCCTAAGTTGCGCTCGCCACGCTACGCAACCTACATAATGGGCGCCCTGCTAATACACAGAGTATTTCTGCTCTATACACCCAGTGGCGTAACTATAAATTTTGCTCCCCCCTGCCAAAAAGTTTTTGAGATAGAGCACTCTCAGCCAATCAGCGGCCGCGGAAGGAGGCCGCTGATTGGCTGAGAGTGCTCTATCTAAGCCAATCAATAGCCGTGCAGTCATTTGACACTTTATTTTAAAGTTGTAATTGCCGCTGCTCTACTGCTCTCCGCCGCTCCGGTGCTGGACACACTGATCACCGACGCCCGCCCGCCCACTGCGGTGCTGGACACACTGATCACCGATCACTGGTGACAGCTGCCAACCTTCCTCCCATGCGACCGCCCACCCGTCACCCAAGAAGGGATTTATTATTTTTTTTTACTGATGCCCACGCCCGCGCCGAAGCCGACTCGCCTGTACTTAGGCTGGCAGCACGGGCAGCAGCAGCCAGGCTCTACACAGTGTGGCTGACTGCAGGATTGCAGACTCAGTCAGTGTGTGTGCCGGGCGCCGGCGCCCACGCAGCCCCTGCTCCCCCAAGCGGTAGCAGGGGCTGCCTTACAGTATCTACGCCACTGTATACACCTCTGAATGGGAGGAACAAGCCAACATGTAGTCACTCTGATTACCTTAGCTAACAGCACAGAACAGTGGTATGTGGCAAGATGACAAGACATGGGGCAGCTTACCACCCTGTAACTGTGTCAGTAAAGGCCTCTTCCCAAATCATGACCTCCTTCTGCATGGCCTGGCCACAGACAGAACACTCACCAGGTTGTCCATACTGGGGATGGTGGATTTATCTTCTGGAACCGCCTTCCCTTTTCTCTTCTTCTCCTCTGGCTTGGAACCCTTGTTGCCCTTTTTGGGATTTCCACAACTTTTAAACACCTGTAGAAAGTAAAATGTCATATTATAATGTACAGTATGGTGCAGTCCATCAGTGAGCAGGTGTATACAGTGGCGGTGTAGGTTGTGTAGTTAGTTTGCGGTCTTACCAACCAAGCAACCTCTCTAGCAACACCGCCAAATGCTAGTCATTTGTAGGATGACATTTATTAAGGTGCCCAAACAGCAGCTCACAAATGCTCCATACTAACATATTAGCTGCACCTATTACTTCCTGCTCTATGGCTAGTGCTGAGTGTACGTGTAGGGGGAGTGGATAAGGCTGGTTGGTATGCACAGTAGTTTTGGGTGGCACGTGCTGATGTGTAATAAGGGGTGTGGATCAGTTGGTCACCAGCAAGTTGTTAGACAGTCATTGGTCGACACCATTAGGTCGACATGTGTGTAGGTGGACATGAGTCTAGGTTGACAGGGCCATAATGTCGACAGGGTCATTAGGTCGACATGGGTTTGGTCGTCAGTCAAAAGGTCGACATGGGGTTTTTCACTTTTTTGCCCGAATGTCGACACAGTCAACATGGACACAGGTTAAAGTGCACCAAGGGTACTTGTTTCCTAGCACGGCCACAATCGGGAGTAATCGTGTACCTTAACTTAAGGTACACGATTAACGCGATGGACCAGATTTCCTTTGAAATCAGGTCCATTTTGCCGGCAAAGGCAAAAACGGGTCCATCGCGTCGCGATTTTGCCATAGGGTTCAATGTTAAAATATTTTTAACATTGTAATCGCGTTCATCGCGTCGGTCTTGTGCCATTATAATGGCACAAGATGCGATGGACGCGATTAAGCACATTTTACATAGCTAACAATGGGAAATGGGCCAATATCTCATTGTATATGCCCCTGTCATGCCTATACATTAATGCCCCCCCCCCCCCCCCCATTGTGAGCGGCACCCCACGATTGACGCCAACCCGAAGCGTGTCTGGGGACAATTTTACATTGAATCCAATGTAAAATAGGGTCCCAGAGACCCTATTCATATTTGATTCAATGTAAAAATCGGGTCCATCGCGTTGGTCGCATCTCATGCGATTTGGTTGCATGCGATGCGACCGACGCGATTTTTCCGACCCGATTAAAATCGGTGTGGCCGTTCTAGGAAACAAGTACCGCACCAAGTCCCCTCGCATGGCTCACTGCCTACGCCATGTTTCGGGCTCAGTGCCTCGCTACGCTCTGCACACTATTTTATTCTCAAACCACGCCCTGGGGGATGGTAGGGCATGAAATAACGCCTGTCGGCACATGTCGGCTCAAAAAAACTGTGAAAAACCCCATGTCAGCCATTTGACTGTCGAACTAACCCATGTTGACCTAATGATCCTGTCAACCTAACCCATGTGGACCTAGACTCATGTCAACCTTTGTGCATGTTGACATAAATGCATTTCGACCTAATGGTGTCGACCTAATGACTGTCTAACAACTTGCTGGTGACCCAATGACCGTATCCCGAAATAAGTAGAGAGGGACCAGTCCTAATATTGTTAGTAATCATTTGCAAGGGCAACTTCGCTACAAATTGTGGAAAGCTTACAACAGAATGTAATACTTTTTTTAGGTGGCACAAGCTTCAGATGGGCACAATCTGGTGATTATTGTGCCAAAGGCTGGTCTTATAGTCCTTGTTTAGGACTGCATATAATTATGTTTTGAGGGGAACAAGCTGATGTTTAATTGTGTGGGCACTGAGGCCAGTATGATCAAATCACATCTGGGTCAGCGGGTGTGTCTGAGTCTGACAGATCTCTGTGCTCGGGCACAGGCTGCCAGTCTTGTATATAGCGCCTTTGCAGCTGTGTATATTGTGCGTTTTGCTCATCTCTATCCTGTTTTTCTGTCAAATTGGAGTTTTGGGGCATCAACAATGTGAGAGCATGGGTGAGATTTAATGGGATGAGAGATTCAGAAAGTAAGAGAATCATTTACACTGCCCAATCAAACTGGTTTTGCCGTGTAAATGATTGCCGCTTTAAAAAAACTGGAGATTTCTTACCAAATCTCTCACTTTCTGAATCTCTCATCCTATTAAATCTCACCCCATGTGTCTGCCCTGTCTTTTAGGAGTGTCATGGGCATGTGTCTGTGCGGTAATGATTCCTGCATAGGGAGAAGGGAAACCTGTTGCTGACAAATCTTTTGCACCTAGGACCTTATTCTGGTTCACACACAGCACTGTGAAAGTGTGATTTTAACGCCCCCCCCACCCGCTTGCCCAATTGTAGGTACATTTGAAGTAGTATGGTCGCAAGCCATCAAATGATTTGGGGGGTACACGCTAAATTAAGGCACTCTCAGGTGCCTTATTTCTGTGTGTTCCCTGTATGGGAACAAGGGGGCAGCTGACAGTCCCCGGCACCCGCGTCACTGCCTAATTTCCATGGGAATGCCCAGCATTTTCATGGGAACACCCCACAAGTGCATCCCCTTGTCACCGCCCTCACTGGTGGGTGAGAACGGTGCGGCGAACTAGCAGTTTGCTGTGCCCGTTAGCACCCAGCGCATGCACATGTAAAACATCTCTCCGAGATGAACCGAGCAAATTAGAATAACCTCCCTAGTGTTGGACTGTTGCAGCCATCAGCATAAAATCAATGAGCGACAGAAAGGGAACCCCACTTTAGCCCCACAGAATGTGTCATCAGCATGAAGCAGTGATTCCGGCTACTGCAGCTGCCCCAGAAGGCGTACGCAATGCTGGTGATTTGGATACCAGCAATAATTCTATGGAAGCAGCTCACTATTTATATAAATGTAGCGCAGGGAAGAGAAACCCATTACAGAGAAACAAGCTGTCAGTGCTATTTCTGCTGTGCCCCGGTACCAGTAAGTGCTCCGCAGGGAGAACCTGCATGCGTGCTCCTATGATTTGTAGCGGTTATTATAAAGCAGTATTTGTCCTTATGTATGTAGCTATGACTTTATAATACACACAGGGATTTATTACAGCATTACGCCCTGCGTCGGACAGTACATTGAGGTAGATCGGGGGAAATCCTGATGAGTGCATATTACTCCAGGTAACAGTAACGTGACTTTACATTGATTATCTGTAGCCAGTATGGTGCTAGTTCCAGGAACTCAGAGTGTTCCTGATGACTAGGATACAATATACAGTAATACCTCGGAACAGTGTAATAAAGAACAACGCCGTGGATATATAGGGTACATTTACGGATGCACCAATTTCTAGATTTGATTCAATATTCAGCTGGAGCATTTGTAAATAGATTGTGGGCCAGATTCTCTAAGCTTCAAAAGTGATAAAATGGAGAGTGATAAACAGCCAACCAATCAGCTCCTACCTGCCATGTCACAGGCTGTGTTTGAAAAATGCCAGGCAGGAGCTGATTGGCTGGCTGTTTATCACTCTCCATTTTATCACTTTTGAAGCTTAGAGAATCTGGCCCTATGTATTTAATCAAAGCCAAAATATGCCAGGCTGTGTTATTATCTACATATCTGGTCCATGCGCACCCGTGCAAATTCGATGATTTACAACTACACACGCGCATTTCTGCGCATGTGCGAGCGAACATGGCTAGCAGAGTGGGCGCTCATACACAACACTGCAGGCACCGGGGTGCGTGGGGAGGCGGGCCGGGGAATGCAGCCATGGGAGCGCCCAGTGTTTTACGGGCGTTCCCATGAAACCGCTGGGCGTTCCTATGGTAATGACCCAGTGATGTGGGTACTGGGGGCAGGCAGCTGCCTGCCATGTTCCCCTACAGAACACACACAAGCCTAAGACACCTGAGAGTGTGTTAGATTTGTGTGTGCGCTCCACATCATTTGGTGGTCACCGACCAATGACTGATGTGGGTGTCGCCCGTTAGGCTGTGAATGGAGGTTTATGCTAAACCTCCATTCACAGCTGTGCGGGCGAATTTGCCCTGCGAAAGGAGGCGGGGGTTTGTGCGAGCGGTGGGCGGGATTTAAAAGCCACGCAGCACTACATGTTAACCAGAATCACCCCCATTGCCTTGTATGCTTTGGTCTTATTCTGGTCAATAGAATAACGATGTGGCTACGCTACAGTAGGTGTGGATTATTAGATAGAAAGATTCTAGATAAGACAGTCAACAGGTTGACCCCCAAAAAATAGGTCAGCAGGGTCAAAGGGTCAGCCTGGCAAAGGTCAACAGGATCAAAATATCGACATGAAAAATGTAGACACATTAAAAGATCAACATGAGGTTTTGACATTTTTGGTGTCAATGTTGACAGCTGTCGATATGGATCCCCAATTAGTGTAATGCTTGCCATGATTGGAGCTCGGCAAACTATTATGTTCTCCCTCCATGTTGATATAGTTGGGGAAGTAAGAACAAGCCGGTTTATATAAACTCATGTCGACCTTGTCATATGTCAACCTTTTCCGTGTCATGCATAGAAGGGATGTCTGAGGACACATCTGTATATAACAGCTTGGGATTGGCAATATAGCTGCCAGATTTTTGAAAAAATCAACAGTTTATATGTAGAATCTAAATCTCAACATCTTGTGGTTGCTGGCAACTCTCAGGCTAAACATACGGGTGCTCGATGACTTACCGACAGTCGGGATTCCGACGGTCGTTTCTCAGACATCGAAATACCGACTATCAGGAGCCCGACAGTCGGAATCCCGACTTACTCAGGCTATTTTCCCTCGTGAGGGTCCACGACCCCCATAGAGAGAGAATAGACTAGGTGGCAAGATGCAAGGGGCTTTGATGCTCTCGCCCCCCTGTCAGGCTCCTGATAGTTGGGATTCTGATGTCGGAGAAATGACCGTCAGAATCCCGACATACCGTTACATACACCCCCTAGGCTTCAGTCACCAAACATTTGTTATATGCAATACTAAAATACTTGCACAGATGTAGTGCCGCTTATCATTGCAGGCGCTGGTGGTGGATTCGCCACACGCCAGCCCCTGCCAGCCTTCGGATGGGGACGCGCGTGCGTCCCCTTATGACGGAACACCCCCCCGGGTCCCCGCTGCCTCACCGCCGGTCCCCAACGCATTCCCCCACCTCCCTGCTCCCCCCCTAACCCTGCCCTTCTCCCTAAAGGAGAGACAGGCAGGGTTCCCATCCCCCACCGACGGGCAACTGGGACGCACGTGCGTGTAGGACGCTCGCACGTCCCAGTCAGATGTAGCGTCTGCTCGCCAGTGGGGTTGGTCTGGCGAGACCCGGTGCTGGATGAATGGCGCTACATCTGTATGTGTAACATGCTAGCACAGAATATAGCAGGTACCTTGTTTGTGATAACCTCCTTGTTCTCCTGCATATGGGTGATGGCCTCTGAGATCTTTGTGTGGACTGTTCCCACAATGTTCTCCACACCGGAAGGTCCATTAAATTTGCCTGCTACCAGCAGTAAGGACTCTGCCGTAGGGACGGGAGAAGGAGAAATATTAGATCTATAGAAAGTGTGGACACACAGAGAACACGCTATTTCCTGGTGAGTGCATTATTTATGTGCAACGTTTACCGCATGTAATCATATTTGTGCATTTCTAGTCAGATTGTAGAAAACACAGCGAGTATGTTTCCATACTAGTCTAATTTACGATATTCCTCTCCTGAGTAACAAACTGACATATCATCAGCGTATGCCGTTAAATGATCCGTAGCTGATGTGACCAGAGGTCAAAGTGTCACACAAGCAGCTTGCTGCGTTTCCACCCAACAGCTGCAGACCCTGTGATGCGTGTTGGTGTATGACAGAGGACCGTGTGCAATTCTACATGTACTCTGCATGATTCTGACCTACAGTCACGTGCAAGTGGTTATGTGCTTCAATCGCTCGTGTAGCGTGGTGCGTATACTGACAGGGCCAGCTGCGAATTTGGCAGCTCATCATACAAACATACTCTCCGCTCTCTACCATAGCGTTCAACACCTTTACAGACTTGTACACATTGGACACATCACAGTCCACACTAACGTGTTCAGCCTGGTTCTACATCATACAACATCAGCCATGTACGACTGAACGTAACAGACTATGGGGGGTTATTCAATCTGTGCCAATATTTCCCGACAGGGGGAATATCGCCACTCACCTATTCAATACTGCCGCTAATGGCAGCATTGAAGGGTGTCAGATCTGAATTTTTTTTAAAGTCGGACCTATTTTGTCGTAAACAGCCTCGGATTGTCCAATTCGCAGCCGTTTTCTGACAATCCACGTCCGTTTCCGACAATCGACAGTCGGAACAGACGAAAATGTCTGGGATTCCCATTGTCGGAACGTTCCGACCTGATCGCTCTGCAGATTTGGGCAATGCCCGGACAAAAAGAAAACGCGCCCTGCGCAAATCTGCAGGTGAATTGCAAAAATATCGCTATCCGGTATTCTGCTGCCCATCCATATGTAATTCATGATCCAATGAATGATTGTCCCAGTCTGTGCAAATGTGAGCAAGTAAGACCCTTCCACAACTCTGTGACAGAAACATGTGGATCGAATTCGGCGCTGATGTCACACACCCTCCCTTAAAATGCCCGGACACGCCTGCGTTTTTTGGACACTCCCAGAAAACAGGTTACCACCCCTAAATGCTGACCTTGTCAGGGATTGCGATATTCTAGTCCCTATTTTGGCTCGTGCATGCATACAATCTGTACACATGCGCAGTCCTTCTATAATTGAACGGATTGCGAATGGGCACCATAGGAATCAACTCTAAATCAGGCCCATGGTTCGGTTCCTTATGGACTATACTGAAGCATCTCCTGTGTACCGGCTGGAAAGCATTGCTAATTCCCTATGTAATCACAATACACAATGGTACTATGCGTGTGCCATGCACTGCTGTATGTATTACACTGTGCCCATCTCGTGCGGCCACGTCTCTATATCTCCTTATGAGCGCTCCTCAGAGAGCAGCAGGAGACGGGCTGTGCCAACTCGCTGACACCTTATATTTATCTCACATCGTCCAGGTTTGGTTGGAGCTATCTCATCTAACAGTGTACTTATATCATTTGCCAACGGAGACACAAACCCGCAGTAATATGATCACAGCATTACTACATAACCTTAGTGAGGCTATATAACACTACAGTTTTTATTTACTAAGCGTTCTAGTGAAGATGGGATGATGTTGCTATGGGCAACCAATCAAATTCTATCTATTATCATCTAGAAGGTGCTAATTAAAATACGTAGATTCTGATTGGTTGCTATGGGCAATATTCCATCTTCAATAAAACTCCCATCTTAGAAAATGAACCACTACATGTCCGAAATGTAATCAGACCAGGGTCCCCAACCCATTCGGGAACACAATAACACCAAAAATTAAGGATTCATTTGATATTAACAAAATCCAATCCACCCTCCGGGGGAAAGGAGAGGGGGGCGGAGTTACTGATTACGGAAACCACTGTGTACATACTAGACTATATGTAGCCCTATTTTGCAGATCAGAGCGACATATCTGGGACATCGTGTAGTCTGTAACCATAACATGGCTAGCAACATCCCCTTGTCGGCCCTGCAGCAGGATGTCGCTAGCCATGAATGGAGAATGCAGCATGTCACATGGCTCCACAAGCCCCGCCCCCTTCCTCCATCAGGCCTGGCATCAGTAAGTATGTATACATTGTCTGATGTGCACCCAGTTTAAGTAATGCACACACGGTGCAATTTACTTTCTATACAATCCCGATTCGGATCGACATGGAATCTAATCGCAAATCGCGTTTTGATTTAGACTATGTAGTACAGATCTGTAGTATATATTCTTGCTTGTACAATCTATTTTCTATTTGATGCCGCTGGGCTGCGCATTGGGATCGAATCAAATTTTGGTTATAGAAGTAAAATCGAATAGAAAAATAGATTAAATCTAACCGGATGTATACCCTATAAGACTGACAGATGAAGACTCTTGCTGAGCTCTTCCTATGCTCCGAGCAATGTCAAATCATCTGACGCACTGGTCTTACCGATCAGATTTCTCCACTCCGAGTCTAAGTCGGCCTGGTTAGCCAGACACCCTCGTAAGACGTTCCAGCAGTAATTGTCACACAGCTTTACATTGGAGTGACCACGGCAGAGAGGACAATACATGAGCTTCATGACTTCCCGGGTGCATTCTTTGCTCACGGGGACCTGTAATAATTAAACACATTGTAACTATTTGACGTTTCTAGCACCACATATGCTGCAGATCATCAAATATTCACAAATCATATCTGAATTGGTCATTATACATTATCAGGCATGGTTATATAAATGGGGTAACCCTACCTAACATCTGCAGCCATGTAGGGACACTTACTAAAAACATATATACTGTTACTATAAGACTTTTTTTGTAAGTATAATTTATATATTTCTTTAATTTATGATACTAAATAATAATCAAATACATTTTATCCTTAAGCTATGTAGACACGCTTCGATTTGCTTTTGATTCGATGTTAGATTCGATTTTCTGTTAGATCTGGCAATAGATTTTGCCATTCAATTTGGCATTAGATCTGTACTTTTGCAATAGATATCGAATTCGATTTACATTCATGGTACATTGTACAAATTCGATTTACTGGATCTAATTCGATATTTCCTTGGCTGCACAGTAGATTTTTCTGTTCAATTTTGAGAAAACGGGAGCGCGCATCGAATGCAGATCGAAAGTGTCCTAAAAACCATTCGATGTGGATTTGATTTTGCTTCTATAAGCAAAATCGAATCAAAAATAGCCAAAAATCGATGCATGTTCTATCCAGCAGGTGGCTCCAGAGCCCTATTTCCTCCATGGACAGAAAGCTTATGTCTATCAATGTAGTTTAATAAACGGCAGAATTATCATATTCAATTAGACCTTGTAGTGCTGAGGAGGCTGCACATTGTCACGACTCCTCGTTAACATCTCAGTGGGGCTCGTGTTATCTTTTATCCTTGATTAGAGAATAACTTTGTGAGTAAGCTAAGAAGCAATTATATCAGGGTTTTCTACCTGACCCTCTCCTTCAGGGAGAAAATGCTCTGTTCCTGGACTTCCCTGGTAATGTATGATTGCCATCACCTGTGGTGTAACACATTTCTTATCAATTACCTAGCTCCCCACAGGTGATGGCAATCATACATTACCAGGGAAGCCCAGGAACAGAGCATTTTCTCCCTGGAGAGGCTCAGGTAGGCAACCCTGGCTTTATATTGTCTGTGTTTCATCACATGACCAAGACTGTAAATCAGTGCTGCCTGTGGTATCATCTAGTACACAGGTTCTCAAAGTCGGCTCAGGACCCCACACAGTGCATGTTTTGCAGGTCTCCTCACAGAATCAAGTGAAATAATTAGCTCCACCCGTGGATCTTTTAAAACGTTAGTCAGTAATAAGTGCACCTGCCAGGGGACGTGGAAAATGTCAACTGTGTGGGGTCCTGAGGAACGAGTTTGAGAACCACTGATCTAGTATTTCATATCAAACCTGCATTTGTACTGTTAGGAAGATAACACTCCAATAATAAACTAATGATATAACAAATGTTTTTTAAAAGACATTTATGTAGTGACTAGAACAAGTAATGCTACATGTATTCCCACGAGCAGGAGCATTCTGTAATAGTATACACCCCAGCCCCGCCTTATTGGTGATGCCTTGTTACAGCTGTTCAGTCAATTGGTATTGTAACACAAAGCCACAAAATCTGTACAAAATTAGTTTTGTCCATATGTTTCCCTAGATAATCCTACATGTAAGCCGACAGACTACTTTCTCTTGGAATGAATGTTTTAGCCAACAGCAAATACTAATAGATCATTTACAGGCTGAGGGCGACATTAATGGGTGCTACATTATCATTGGCCATTTTCAGAAGTGCTGTGTTATAGCTGAGCCAATCACTTTCCTTGGCTACGGATTCACCATGAATAGTATAACATATAGATTAAAGAGCTGTGTCCACATACGTCTACTCTCCGTGCCCTACAAGTCACGTTACACATAAGGCATGAGCACCATGCGTCTTCCCTTGTGACTTTTTTCCATTAGAATCATTAGAACAATTTGCAAATTGATACAAATAGGACACACACAAAGTTTATATTCTGTGTGACTGCAGCTGGATAGGCATACGAAATGCTACGTTACAGTGCTTGGTCAGCAAAACATCAGCAGAAGCTGCTTGTGCATCCTAGTAGCAGTGCTATGTTAATAATATGCAATTTAATGGAAGAAGTCACATGCAAAGACACCCAGTGCTACAGAGTCCCGACACGGTATTGCATGACCAGAAGGGCTGTTTAATGCAAAAGGAGGCTAGATGTATGTGGACACATCTGTAACTGCAATTGGTCCTTTTAAATAATATTATCAATATGAGTTTGTATGTTTAGGTCCAGTCTATTTTTGGGATCGGGACATGTACTGTTACTAGTACACATATGTCCTCATAGTACACATATGTGATTCAGCCCCTCTTGGCACTCCAGGACATGTGAGATTCTTCTAGCATCTAGTGCAGGGGTGGGGAACCTCAGGCCCTGGGGCCGTATGCGGCCCCCGTAGCCTTGTGAGTGGCCCTCCCACCCTTTGCCTGGAGTCAAGTACAGGGGAATTCTCGCAAGAAGTTGGTAGTTCTTGCGAGATTCCTTTTAATTAACAGCAGCCGGAGACTGCCAGTCCTATTCAGTGGCAGCCGCCAGAGAGTCAAACGGCTGCAGCAGTACAATATGTTACAGAAATTTTTACATATGGCCCCCGAAGGATTTTTTCCCCA
This sequence comes from Crinia signifera, assembly GCF_055691185.1. Classification (NCBI taxonomy): domain Eukaryota; kingdom Metazoa; phylum Chordata; class Amphibia; order Anura; family Myobatrachidae; genus Crinia; species Crinia signifera. Next base: position 280,929,345 of record NC_139219.1, read on the forward strand.
TACAAACGGCCCTTGGCACAAAAAAGGTTCCTCACCCCTGATCTAGTGTATTTTTTGCAAAAAATAATCTGATTAACTGGATATAAAACACCTGTATACCTGTGTGCGACTGAGTCTCTGAAACAGTCTCCTTGTGCGCCCTAGTCACCTTGCTTACTCACGCCAGGCATCTGGAACTATATAAATGTACTCAGGAGATATTATAGTACATTGCTTACATAAGCTGTTCCATGATATCCTGTGACACAGTGTCACATGATATTATGTCATGCTACAAGTGTAAGCAGCCTCTTAATTGGACAGACAGATCAGATGAGGACAATGCTGTATCTAGCCTGTGGCAAAACCTAATGGCGTATGTAATGTAATGGCAAATACAGTGAAGGCCTTATTTAGCAGCCTGTGAGATACAGGGATGGGCAAGATTCCAGTGAGTCTTCCAACATTTTTAAATCAGCAATAATTTAAAAGGCAAAAGCAACCTGGTTTTGCCTTTTAAATTATTAACGCTTTAAAAATACAATCAGACTCACCAAAATCTAGCATGCGCCTGCCTGACGCAGCCTGTTATATGAGGCAATGAGCGGGTACATTTTGAATGAAACTCAGAAGCCTCTGGAGAGTAACAAAATTGGGTTATACACTCCATAAAAAAGAATGACTTGTCGTTATAAGCTATTGATTTTCATAGTGCTTATAACAAGTACTAAAGTGGGAATACATACCTGAGACTGTCAGTGGGGATGCCATTGGTCAGGAGACCCACAGCGGCATCCCGATGATCAGAATCCAAACAGATGCTGGGTAAGTATACTTACCCTCTCCCCCTACCTGATGCCTAAACCCAGGTTCTACAGCCTAATTCTAACCCTCCTCCGCTTAGTACCTAACCTTCCCTCTCAACAGCTTAACCCTAATCTTCCCCCATCCCTGAAACCTACCCCTAACCTCTCCCTCACCCAATACCTAATCCTAATGCCCATAGCAATATCCGATCTGAAATAGAACTTCCATCTTAGTGAATATCCCCGTTAGAGTGTAACGGTCCCCATACATAAGGCAGACTTGACCTCTGACTCCATCCGATGTGCACGGGATCGGGCATCGCAGGCATCGGGTTGGATGGGATTTCAGACGAATGAGATTTGGTTCAATTTATCTGTCGGAATAGGGTCATATCGGACCAAATCTCACTAGTGTATGGGGTATCTGGTACAATCTCTGACAGTTGTAGACATTGCGATCACGTACCTGAGTGACTTTCTTTACAATGTCAGCGGCGGCGCCAAGTCCCTGTACAAAGGATCGAGCAGCAATAAACGCCCTGGTGGATTTCAGCTTCACTTCACGTGGAATGTCCCCGAATGGCTTTAGTTGGCCGTACTGCTTGGCCAAGCACTCCAAATACTCATATGAAAACGTGAACTGTGAATTCTGGGTCTTGAACACCCTCTCCAGCAGTTGGGTCCAGAACTCCGTTAACGCTTCCTCCAAATTAACTGCCGAGCCGCGGTAATACAGACGCAGCTCCAAGTACAAGTCTCTAAAGATCTTCCCGTCATTTTGGCTGTAAAGTTCCCCATACAGGCTGGGGAATGTGTCCAGAAGGATCTGCTCTGATTTATTCAGCAAGTCCTGGAAGTACCCTGAGGCAGGATATAGGTGTTATACATAGGCAATGGTATGTCGCAGCGGTACTAGAGTAGTTTCCTGTAACTCACACGGACATTTCACAGACTATATACTAAGATCTCTGCATCTATATCCTCACTTGCTGTGATTACAGTCAGTAACTCTGAGAAGTCTTTCAGGGTTTTCTATAATAGAAATAGATTTTGTACATGTATGTGCTTCTGAATGACAGTCATATAATACTGTATTTAGGGCCCAATTCTGTTCGCTGCCCAGCAGCACGCAGGGGGGGAATTCATTCATAATCATCACTGAATGGATTCCCCACTGTTCGCAATTGCCAAGTAAGCCTAGACTTATCCAGCGCTGCGAAGGCCGTAGGGAGAATGAGGTCGCTGATGATGTCAGGGGTCCTCCCTCTCAACGGTACTCCCAGAAAACGCTGGGTTACCGCCCCCAAGCGGTCGCAGGGTGCCAATCACCGTGCATACGGACAGCGAAGGCTAGCTTTGCTTCCTTCCTTCGTACAGACAGCTTGTGCATACGCACAGTGTACCGTGCACATGCGCAGCCATCCGATAATCGATTGGCCTGTGAATTTGCAGCCGAGCATGCCACTGTGAATGGGGCCCTTAGTTCAGCTGCGCATGCAGTAGAGATTAGGGGAAATTGGAGATGTTTGTAGTTAGAAAGTGCCAACATTCCAATGGTGTACCGACAACACTTTGCTCCTGGTGTCTAACATGGACACATCCAATATTACAAATTGATCTCCAGGAGGAGAATATAACTAATGGGTCTGATAAGTCAATCTATGAGAATGTGTTTTGATATGTTCTTTTAGCATATATAGTGTATTGTTTATGTTACCTGTTCTGTTACCACTGCACATTTCTACCATGATGTTTACTATACCTACAGATGTGTCTTCATCAATGGTGGCAGCACAGTTCAAAATTCAAATAGGGGAGAAACACCAACTGACAGTGAGTCAGTTTCGAATGACGGTTAGTGGCAGTTGGTGTGGATCCCACTTTTGAATTTTGAACTGAGCTGCAGCCCCCCCTCTGGAGCATACACTTTTCCTGCCATAGCTCCACACATCCGTCCACATGTCCAATGCAACACTGCATCTTTTCTGCTCGAATGTGTGACTTAATTGCAATGTAATGCGACAACATTACTTTAAGAGAATGCAATGATTGATATGTGACACTTGTATATCTGTGTGCAAGTCTGAGATATATATATATATATATATATATATATATATATATATATACACATATACACACGATGCAGTGGCCTTCAGCTTTTTCTCAAGCCCACTTCCTCTGTGACAGACTCAGAGGCGAATTCTGGGTCATTCGCTCGGATTCAAATTTGCATACTTGCGAGTGACCCAGATCCCACCTTGTGAAAGGAGGTACACCGGCCGACCATTCACAAGGTGCGTACATTCGTACTTGCTGCGACCATCGAATTATGTGGAACATGACCGCATATGTAAGGTTCTCTGACAACCATACATATGCGTGTATCCTCGGGGGGGAAGTGGGAGGGCAGCTGACATCTAATGATGTCCGCCCAGCATTCTCCCCCCCCCCCCCCCCACCCACTCGCAAGCATGGGTGTGTGCAGCCAGCGACCAGTTTGGTCACCGTGTACCCACGCACCATGCGCAATGCAAAAACACTGGCCCCGTGCGAATGCACGCGGTCCTGCAAACAGACCAGAATAAGGTCCGCAGTTACGTACAAATATACAAGTGCCGCACATCAATCAGCGCAGTCTCATGAAGCAGTTTGGATGCATCACCCTGCCGGTAAGACACACTTTCACATGAGAAGCCGCTGTACTGCTCAGTGCGGCTCACTCACACTGCGTAATGAGGCTAGATGTGTGAGGACACATCTGTACAGTGGTTTACAGGACAAGTAAGACCTGAGGAGGCTGCGAGTAGACTAGAGGCACACATTTATAGCTAGTGGGCAGAGTAAAACATTTCCACATCGGTTGTTATAATATGAAGTGTTCTTACTATCAAAGTTCCTGTTCTGTGCCAGGAGGTGCCCCTGGACATTCAGACTGGCCTCTCTCAGCAAGCTGTCAAACTCCAATTTGCTGTTATTGGCGAAATTCTCCTCCATCTCTGATGTGCAGCAGGTGTAACCTTGTGGGCAAATCCTTAGGTGCTCACCTGTAAGACAGGACACAAGCATGATCACGTCTGTCAGAATCATACATGTACAACCACTAGCATCATGGCCCAAAAGCATATCATACAGCCACTAGATCACACATACAAGGGTCATACACTGAGAAATCACTACAATTAGGAAATAGCTAGGTATAGCAATGGATGTATTATTAAGTTTGTTATCTTAAACCTGGGCCCTAAAAGGGTGTACCCATTCTGCAGAGGCACATCTCCAGACAGGAGATGCTGAGGTAAAATCCATGGGTCAGAGAAAGTCTGATGCTCCCTATGTAAAGAATTACAGACCCCAACATAATACAGTATAATGTAACCCTCTTTCCTTTTATTTTCATTAACACACTGAGCTTCAAAAGTGATAAAATGGAGAGCCAATCAGCTCCTACCTGCCATGTCACAGGCTGTGTTTGAAAAATGTCAGGCAGGAGCTGATTGGTTGGTTATTTATCACTCTCCATTTTATCACTTTTGAGCTTAGTGCATACGGCCCTGTATAACTGCAAACATGTGTGGTAAAAATACATTACAGCACTAGGGCAGCTATTGTGCTATGCAATGTACATTGAGTATATGAATACTTAATATTTGAATACTTAACTAACCTATATAATCCTATGTTATTTATGCACATATCTATATATATATGTGAAAGGCTATATACTCCTCACCCCTATGAGGTGAAGTACCACCAGTGACCACTAGAGGCCACGCGATGGACCAAATTCATTGCAGAAGTACACAAGATTTTACAGGAAATATTTGCAGCAAATAATGTACAAAAAGTGTTTTATATATGAGGTAACCGGATTCTGTAAGGCAGGAGCAGGCCCCCTCATATGACCGCATTGCAGTATGCTTTTCCTGTCCCGCAGCCTTCTATTACTCAAAATAACCGTGCATTTAATTAAGGTTAGTACATGGCCAGATTACACATTAGGAAAGCTGCCTCAGTGATAAACTTGCACCTTGTAGTCGGTGTTTGCGGTTTATTTGTATTTTTATTACAATGTTAGACACAGTAACGACTCTATACGCTGGTAATCCAAACGTTTAGCTGGCCAGGCCCACTAATAGCTCAGATACTCCGAGAGCTTTGTGTGAGCTGCTCTGACGGCCTTTCATTTTCACAGGTTTCAGATACTGCAGCTGAGTGATAGTTCTATCACGCTGACTGACTTTATAGAGCAATAATATACAGTACCGCACTTTATACACTGCAATACCTCATATACTACAACTGCGTGCTCCCTTCTATAAAATGGTAGGTTGAAGCTGATTGGTTGCCTACATTATCAGCTTCAGCCTATCATTTTACCGAATGTACTTGGTAAATTCTGCCTTAAAGCTGATTGGTTTCTGTGAACAACACCTCCACTGGATAACTGTAAAGTCGCACTGGTCACTATGCTCTGATCATCAGTGGACCCAGTTATCAGCCGTTGATGGTAATACTTGATCTACATTTACTTTTTTGTTTTTTAAAACATGTTGGATATGTTTTAAATAAATGTTCTTAATCTATTTTTATCATAAAAACAGAATTACTGAAGTTTTTAGAAACAATATTAGCCAGTTAAGTGGTTAAAAGGTGGTAATTGGATCTCACGTACTAAGGAGGTTATTCTGTTGGGTGAGCTCCCATGTGAATGCGCTCTCACACAACAGTGCGGGCAGGGGGCGGCAGGCCGGTAGATGTGCCCATGGAAATGCCCTGCCCATCCTGTCCTCATACAGGACACATGCAAAACGAAGACACCTGAGAGCGTCTTAGTGTTGCGTGTACAAACCACGTGGGTGTTGCCCCATAGGCTGCGAATGGAAAACATCCATTTGCAGCCATGTGGGCGAATTTGCCCTGTGAAGGGGGGCGGGCGTCAATGCAAGCGGTAGGCGGGCTTAAAAAGACACGCAGCGCTGCGAACTTCACAGCGCTGTGTGTCAACCAGAATAAGGTCCTAATTGTAGTGGGAGACATTTTGTGACTCATATACACACATAAGTCAATGTAAATAAAATGTCACAATACAAACCTGTCATGCTCAAAACAAAGGCTGTTCTCTTACTGTCATGACTTATCTAAGCTATGGATGAAGCTACAATGAGCAGTATCAGAGAAGACACAGCTTGGAAGGAACTAAGGGGCTGGTGATAATACCATAATATTATCAGGTGACGTTCTACTTTTGCTGACAAGTGCATTTCCATCGTGGAGTAAAAATCAGCAGCCTGGTTGCTCAGCGCCTACACACACACACGCACACACGCACACATGCACACCCACCCACATAACACACACGTCAAATGAATGAATTGTGCATTAAAACTGCTCAGTGTTTTCACATTTCTCCAATGACGAAATGACCCCATTTTATCCTGCATGCATAATGTAACCCCTGGGTTCTGCCTACGTACAAGCAAAGGCTCCCTGGTAGGTAAGTGTTAATGTACTGGTTATTAGAAGCACATGCGCTCGCTCTCTGTTTAATTAAATCCACCCACAAAAGATGTGTAGATTTTAATTTCCCCTTAGACAGTTTGTCATCACTAGACATTCCGTTTTTTCCCTGACATTACAATATTTCTTTGTCGATTTATAGAATCAAATCCACAGCAGCCTCTGTCTCTAACAAATTATCAAGGACAATTATCTCGGAGACAGTTCATACTGCCCTTTGATCCAGCTGAATATCATGCCTTCCGTCAGCCCCGCTGCACAGGAACTCAGCACAATATCATTACAGGAGAAGTTTATTAAATCCTAATGAAATGTGAGGTCAGAGTGACAGAGACTCCAGGAAAATGAATTATAGAAGCTGGGATTCGCTGATCTGCGTAGCCCGCGCCACTGCAGCCGCACCTGGCATTACCCTACCTGCGGTTACATCTGACTAGCTGCTTAATCCAGGCATTGGCCTTATCGCCGGCATAATGTGTATGTCTCTCACAATGATGTCGTTTTCTATAATAATGACTACTGCTAGGAGACAATGGTTCTGGTTCACTAGCAAAGGCAAATTCCTTCTCAAATGGACAAAACCGTGTGCACTGCAGGAGGGCAGATGTAACATGTGCAGAGAGATTTAGTTATTTTGTTTCTGTGCAGGGAAAATACTGGCTGCTTTATTTTTACACTGCAATTTAGATCTCATTTTGAAGTAAAATCCCACCCAAATATAACTCTCTCTGCACATGTTACATCTGCCCCACCTGCAGTGCACATGGTTTTGTCCACTTGAAAAGGAATTTGCCTTTGAGAGAGAACCAGAATAATCCCCAATGCCACCATACACCTGGAATATATCACTCTCCATACGCAGTAGTCAACGCCAGCTTTTCATTTTTGGTTACCATATTACAATGCCAAATGTAACCTGTATCATAAATGACTGCATTAGTTTGTGGAGAATATTAAAAGGCTTTTTAAAAATAGTGAATAATAATGATTGTAAATTGACATTACCTATAGCCTGCTTGAACCACTTTATTATTTATGAACAGTTTTCTTTTTATATAGCGCCCACACGTTATACCGTGCTTCCCCGGGAACATTTATCAGTTCCTGCCCTTGGGCTGTGGGGGAGGCTGGGATGTCTGTGGGAAACCAGTACATACAGTTATGACAAAAGCATGCAACTACATGCAGAGAGCGCGCTGATTGGATATCGAACCCATGACCAAAACGCTGTCACAGTAATACTAACAATTGTGCCACCATGTTGCCCCTTTTTTACTTGTCACCAAATATAACTTACTGCAAATTAAGGTGATATTTAAAGCGCCCAGCAATCCTGTCTGCCACGTTGCATAGGCTCCTACGTATGCTCATCTGTAAATAATTAATGCTTTAACAAGAAGAATTGATTAAAAGGAAGCTAAGTCACCTTACATTACAAGGTTGTTGTTGCAGAGTGGAGCGGGCTGCACCATTTATATCTGTAATGCGTTTCCTGTCTACAAAAAAAGGGGGAAGACGGAGAGATCCAACTGGGAAGCGGCTGGCATGACGGAACTCACAGAGAGTGTCCAACGCATGGTCACAACCGGCTGCTCTCCAATGGGACTGGGAACATGTCATTATAAAACACATTAGTGCCTCATTACGGTCTTTGACAAGGACATGTCCTTGTTCCGCTAATGGTGCAAATTTGCTCTGGACCATAAAGTACCAAACTACCCATCATTTACACCCGGTTATTCCAAATCAAAGGTACTTGTTTTCCTTTTTTATGAAGTAAATTTACTTTTTTTTTGTGGACAAGTGAAATAAATGCTTTTGAGAGTATCTCTTTGCAGGAATTGTTTCCCAGCAGAAGGATCAGCGAGTCTCCAATATAGATCTCTCCGAGCAGATATGGAACATCCATAATTCAGGTGGAACATTGGAGTGATTGATTATTGTAGAACAGCCTGTCAGGTGAGCTTTATGTATGTGCGCGAGGACACAAAGGCCATTACTGCAGTGCGCTGTAGCCGCAGGATGCACAGTATATATATATAATGCTCTATACATATACTGTATATATATATATATATATACTGTATATATATATATATATATATATATATAACAGCTGGAGCAATGCTCAGCTATTTATAGAATATGTTTGCAGATTGTTTAATGGAATGTAAAAGAGTATGTAAACTCACTATAGGAAAATGTATCTATGCCGAGTCATTTTGTCCATAGCTTTGCCTTTCTCTTATAGCCCCTGGTAAATCCTGGGGGCAAGGGAAGAATGTGATTGGTCCTCCTGCTCACACCCACCCCCCTCTTCAGTCCTATAAAGGCAAGCTTTATTGATTTAACGGTTCTGTACTACAGAAGCAGCAGAACTACAATAAAATGGCTGCCTATAGCAGCTCCCTGCCAGTTAGGAGGAGAAACACATTAGGGAAATATTTCATTGAGGTTGTAGTACATGTTTACCAAAATACTTAGGGGGCGAGCCAGTTCATACGTACCTTTCCGAATTTGGGTGTGCACATGACTATTGGTGAATATAGTAGGCATATGCAGACGCACTGAGCATACACATCCATTCGCATGCATGCATGCATGGACAGTCGCGCGGTGGGGGGTGAATGGCGTTTATGCGCACGCTAAACAGTGAAAGAACCCTGCTAAGGGCGAGATGTACTAGAGGGAAAATGCGGTAAAACCCCCGTTTTACCGCATTTTCCTATGTATCAATACCCGTCCGCCCCGTTTTCGCAAGGCAGGGTTTCGCCGCCCACCGTCCGCGCGCCCCCCCCCCTCCCATCCTCCTTTGATTTCCATCCGGCTGCAGGGGGGAGGAGGAGACGCAGGGGGATGCTGGCAGCCGCCGGGAGGTGACAGAGACCCCCGCAGCCCACATCACAGGTATCGCGGGGGTCTCCGTCACCGCAACCCGATGCTGGCCGCATATGTTAGTACATATGCGGCAGCATCGCGGCGGCTGCCATGCGAAGGGCGGCGATTAATATTAATACATCCCGCCCTCTGTGAGCAGGTATGAATCAGGCCCTTAATAAGTCCCATTTACTAACAGAAATCTGCCACTTTTAAACTGACATTTTCTAAAGGGGGATCATCTATCCTTATACATAAGGGGGGCTCTTAGATGTATGTTTCAGATAGTGAAGGTGTTGCTCATGGTAACCCATCAGCTTCTAGCTTTCATTTAGTACATTCTATAAAATGATAAGTACAGAAGAAACTTCTATTGGGAACACCTCTTTAGAAGGTGAAATTAATCTTCCCCTTAAATCTGTTCAGCATCCTGTATCAGCCTCCTTCCTTACTGAGAGCGGCCATGCCCAAGCTGATATACAGGGGAGCGGGTGTATCCATGGTAATATTATGCTCACTTGGGGCCTTATTCTAGTTCACTCTGACAAAAAGCTTCTTAGATGGACAAAACCATGTGCACTGCAGGTGGGGCAGATGTAACTTGTGCAGAGAGAATTAGATTTGGGTGAGGTTTTACTTCAAAGTGAGATCTATATTGCAGTGTAAAAATAAAGCAGCCAGTATTTACCCTGCACAGAAACAAAATAACTCACCCAAATCTAATTCTCTCTGCACATGTTACATCTGCCCCACCTGCCGTGCACATGGTTTTGTCCATCTAAGAAGGATTTTGTCAGAAAGAGTGAACTAGAATAAGGCCCTTGGTCAGCATGTTAGGTGTTGGCTTCCTTACTGACACTGCAGTGGGTAAGAAGAGGCTGGCACTGCTCGTACAGAAGATGGCTATAGTTTCATGTTTAGTGGTGAAGTTTAACCCTTTGAGTGCTAACATTTCTATGAGAGATGTGCAAAATGTGTGCTAAAGATGCCAGCGTTGCTCACATTTGTTATATAAATTCAAATAAAAATATGTAAAAAAAAAAAGATCATATTTTCTATATAAGGTAGCATCACAGGTCATTATGAGGAGTAAAAATGTTTGTTGGTCAAAATAGTTCTGAATCAAACACTCGACTTCATTTCTTTTTCATGCTTTTTGTTTTGGGAACGTAGAAGATTACAGCTAGGCACCATGCCCTCATATCACACAATTAACTACTGGAAACTTTCCCACATCAGGATCCAAGTTCATGTGTTCTATTATCCCTCGGCAAGCTCACTTCTACAGCCTCTAACCCCACACCACATTTGGGGAGATGTATCAAAGTTTGGAGTACCAACAATAAAGTAACCAACAAACCACCTTCTAATTGCAAATGACATGCTTAATTAAAAAAAAAACCTAACAAACAAGCAAAAAAACAGTTAATTGGTGCTTTACCTCCCTCCAAGCTTTAATACACCCCCCCCCCCCCAAAAAAAAAAAAAAACCCACTGCAACTCCTTTTGCCTCAACAATATATAGACCATACTTGCCTACCTGACCCTCTCCATATTCGGGAGAGAATGCTCTGTTCCTGGACTTCCCTGGTAATGTATAATTGCTATCACCTGTGGTGAGTTTGAAGAAACTCAGGGAGCCCGAGGTGTGCTCCCACCACCAGTGCTGTGCCTAAACACGTGCATAGGGGGCTGTGCGATCGATTGACCCTCTTCCAAAGGAGAAGCTTAGAGAGACCCGCTTTCCTCAACCCCGGAAGGGTCAGGACGGCGGGTCCTCCGAACCCGAAGGTTTGGAGAGACCCGCATTAGGCTTCCCTCCGCCTTGAGGCTCGGGGTCGCCCTCGAGGGGACCGAAGCTCTCCCCAAAAGGATGAGAGCTTTGGTACATTGGGGAATGTTAGGCCCATAAGGGTCAACCACACAACCCAAAAAAACAAGTGACAAACTACAGAAAACTGAAAAGGTGAAAAGTGCACGAACGTGAGAAGAGAAATAAATAATAAAGAGGACCCCAGCCAGAAGGCCGAGTGGGGGTGTGAAAAATTGTCCTACCCCATCCAAAAGAACGAGGTAAGGACGTGCAGCCTAACCTAGAGGGAAGTGCGCAGTGCAAGTGCTTACTTGTGCAAGGTGATTTTTGGGATCACCCGTGCAGGTTCAGCACCCCCGAGTTTTCCCGGGGGCACAGTGCAGCTTCGGACTCCAAGCAGCCGACCGCCAGCGTCCGACCAAGTGTTTCTCTGCTCCCATCATAGGGCACTTTCCAGCCCCTGGCATGGGAATGGATACTCCACTGGGCTTTTTCAACGACTCCCTCGGAAGAGCAATCTACTCAGTCTCAGTGTTTCTCCGATCCCAAGGTTAAGGTACTAAGCTGGGCTTTTCGCGGTCTCCCCATCAGAGGCTACGAACCTCTGGAACAGGAGCCATCTACTCAGTCCCAGCCTTTCTCCGCTCCTTGGGAATGGATACTAGACTGAGCCTTTCGCTGTCTCATCCTTCGGGGGCTACAAACCCCATCAAGAGAGCCAAACTACTAGGCCCAGTGTTTCTCCCCCCCTCCTACCAGCGGGTTTACGGAAACAACACCTCCCACCACATGGCAGAGGTGAAGGTACTCAGCCAGACTTTTCACCACTCCCAGGCATGAGGGGTCCCAAACCCTCCGCCCATCAGCGCAGCTACTCAGTCCAGCCTTTCTCTATTCTCTGCCAGAGGCCAGTCCATACCCACTGATAAGAACAAATACTACACTTGATCTTAGCCAAAAGGCCGAGAAGCGATCGCTCTGTTCCTGGGCTTCCCTGGTAATGTATGATTGCCATCACCTGTGGTGAGCTAGGTAATTGATAAGAAAAGTGTTTCACCACAGGTGATGGCAATCATACATTACCAGGGAAGTCCAGGAACAGAGCATTTTCTCCCTGAAGTAGAGGACCAGGTAGGCAACCCTGGCTAGCGTATAACTCCAAATTATTCCTACAAATCTTTAGACAGTATATATATAATAAACATCATGCAATACTGCATCACAGTTACCTGCCTGGGCATATTTCCAAGGGTGCACAAGCAGTTAATGAGACTAATCCCTAAGGGGAGGTGAACAGAGCAGAGACGATTGTTTTGAGTCTATCAACATAAACAGAAAACAGAACTGCTTTTAATAGCTCATCAATCAATTAAGAAGACACTGCTATCTGTAATTAAGCATGCGTGTGCAATCACAGAGAGCGATCCATTACAAGTGGTTATTTACGTGAGAGACTACAATGTTCATATACTATACAAAGCTACAAAACATAAAACCTTTTTGTGACTTTTATCCCCTTACAGGTTACACAGCCCCTCCATGGCAGATTACTACTACTGATGTGCCCGCAACTTAAGGTTGGGTGATATTGGTGCCGCTCAGGGCATGAAGTCAGAGTAAGATAAGTAAATCACTACATTTGGGCAGATCTTCGGCCTGATTCTGTGAATGCTGCAGCATCATTTAGCAATGTTTCCAATGCTGTGCATATGTTGTGTACAGGCGGTTCAGTGTTGTATGCATCTTAGCCGCTTCACTGCCGACACTAATGGCCATTTCTAGGTTTCGGCCTGCTAGCAACACTGCAGATGCACGCAAGAATACCATATTGTGGGTGTCAAGGTGCGACTTATTCACAGTCTATGGCAAATTCATAACTAGTACAGTATGGGGTAAGTGAATCTGCCCAAGACAGTGATTTGTTAACTAGAACAATAAGACTGGGAGAGGAACGGGAAATGGACACATAGGAAAAAGAAGGATTTAGAAGGGAAACCAAACATGACATTGCTACACATGCACATTACAGTGCAGACAGAGACCAAAGCAATGGTGAGTATAGGCCTGCTACCAATAGTATTGGATAAAGTCACTCTTCCAAAGTGGGAATGCTCTACAGCAGGGTCAAATAGTATTTAGGTGTATATGTATGAAGCAGTGATAAGGAAGGGGAAGTGAGCCAGAGCAGAAGTGGCCCATGGCAACCAATCAGCACGGGAGTAACATCTATTATTTGCATAATATAAAATTATACGGGATACAGTCACTAGGTCTACAGCAGGTCGACAAGCATTAGGTCAACACCACTAGGTCGATATGACTCAAGGTCAACAGGGTCATTAGGTCGATACAAGCATTAGGTCGACATGGGGAAGGCCGGCAGTCAAAAGGTCGACATGGGGTTTTTCACCTTTTTTTTGAGCCAACATGTGCCGACAGGTGGTATTTCATGGCCTACCATCCACCGATGCCAAAAGTAGCAAGGGACCGTGCCCGAAGCGTGGTGAGCCATGCGAGGGGACGCGGTGCACTTTTTTAGTGTCCCTGTCCACTGTGTTGACATTCGGGGGAAAAAAGTGAAAAACCCCATGTCGAGCTTTTGACTGTCAACTTTCACCATGACATAATGATCCTGACGACCTAACGACCCTGTCGGTCTAACCCCATGTCGTCCTTCAGTCATGTCGACCTAGTTGCTGTCTATCCAATGATCCATACCCCTAAAATGTTGGAGGCATTTCTAGACAGGGATTTGAGGGTGTTACTGTTTGGGAGTGTCGCAGGCTGAAATCAGATCCATATTCACAGAGAAACTGCGTCTGCCATTGGGCTGGGGCAAGTTTTTATTGTGCAGCTGATGGAAAGTAAAGATGTACCAAACATTTCTGTCCTTTCACATTGAGAAGCACCTCAGGAATGGACTATTCCTACATCCAACTCAGGATCGGCCCTAAAGGTGAACTGATGACCACCAGTAGAGATGGATCTTCATACAGCATGAGTTTATGCTCCCGAGGTCCAGCTCTAGTTTCATGATCATTGGGATTACTGCTGAATCTGGCAGCCAGAGGCACCATGCAATACAATAATGACAGGAGCAGTCCCACCTTGTTCCATTATTTGGTGGAACGGTGGAGGGAGGAAGCTAAGTGTTCTGGCTAACACTCACCACCTGGTTACTAACCGGTGGTGGCGTGGATAGTGAAATTGGTGCTCCACCAACCTTGCTGCTGCTGCCACTGCCATTGCAGGTCACATGGTATGTTCCATTGGTCACATGGTCCAAACTACATTCACAGCCTTGAAACTAGCTGCTACCAGAAGCCAGGTGCTGAATCTGTCAGACTCTGATGTAATGCTACATCTCACCACCGTGCCCGCAAGGGGCTTTGTTGCGCTCACCATGCTGTCTGAGTCCGGCCAGTCAGGATCCCGATATCAGGCTAATGACTGTCGGGATCCCGACTGTCGGACCCCTATACCACACACCTTTGTTTTTTGCTGTATTGCCGGCAGACTCCGAGGGACTCAATGGATGGGAGACTTAAGCATTTCCTTTCATCTACACTATATACTTATTATGTTCTAACTGAAGGAGGATCATGTTATCTAAGCTGCACCGCAGGCACTTCCGGGACAGGAGGGAGACCCAGAGCTCATATCTCACTATAGAGTGGTTGGTCCAGGACAAATGGAAGATCCAGGTATTTCCCAATAATCAGTGAGGACATTTGGCTTAGAAAGATATCTGAGAATAGCAGTTCTGCAGGGTCAAATAGGGATGACCTATACACGAAGCGTCAAGTAGATTACTCATGTTCACAGATTACGTGAAAGAGCTGCAATGACATGCTAGTGCTGGCGGAATGATCCATAATACTGACACATCACAGCCCAGTACAACCAGACCTATAGAGTTATGAAACAGCAAGTGGAAGAGTGCGGCTTCAGAAAAATAAGTCCCTCTGTCGCACAGATGCGGAAGTACATGCATTTTCTCACTAGGGTAATATATAGGCCCCATGGGTCTACTGGAAGACAAGCTCTCTGGTGTATTATTACACCTGTTCCCCTGTTTGCATGCTGCAGTAGAATAAATGCTTGGGAGTTACATGTTGTATGGATAGACTTGTATATAGAAAGCATCTTTGGAATCAGATTCCAGTTGATTACAAAACTGAATGGCCAAGGTATACTTGGTATGTGAATTAAAACCATGCACACTAAGAATAAATGGCAGACAATAAGATGACAGCAGCACCATGGGGTTCCAGTTAAGGAAAGTGTAACAGGGGTTTGTCCCTAACAGATTAACGCGCTCAGGATGAGTGCCCGCATTGCCACCGTACAGAATGGTCACATGCTATAACAATCCAGACTACATTCTGTCCCTGAGTTCCTACGTGATAACACTGGCCCCTGTTACGGATCACATGAACTCAGATACCAATTGCCTTCTACTAATTGAATAATATAAATAGTAATAATAAAATAAATATATTTGAACCAGGGGAGACAAAACAATGGAGAACTCAGAAGCCTGTGAATATTTGAGCCTGATCAATGGCGCATGCAAATGGCCTGTGTCTGAGTCACACAGCGCTTGCATTCCTATTGTATGCACATGGTGAGACGCTGAAAGCGGGTGTATTCAAACACTCACAGCCAAACACACAGGAGGCCATACACAGATGGAGAACCTACAGCTGTCATATGCTGGACACACAGGAGGCCATACTCGGGCAGAATCTACACCTGTCATAGGCCAGACACACAGGATGCCATACTCAGAGGCAGAACCTACACCTGTCAGAGGCCAGACACACAGGAGGCCATACTCAGAGGCAGAACCTGCACCTGCCATAGGCCAGACACACAGGAGGCCATACTCAGAGGCAGAACCTACACCTGTCAGAGGCCAGACACACAGGAGGCCATACTCAGAGGCAGAACCTGCACCTGCCATAGGCCAGACACACAGGAGGCCATATTCAGATGGAGAACCTACACCTGTCATAGGCCAGACACACAGGATGCCATACTCAGAGGCAGAACCTACACCTGCAATAGGACAAACACACAGGATGCCATACTCAGAGGCAGAACCTACACCTGCAATAGGACAAACACACAGGATGCCATACTCAGAGGCAGAACCTACACCTGCCATATGCCAGACACACAGGAGGCCATACTCAGAGGCAGAACCTACACCTGCCATAGGCCAGTCACACAGGATGCCATACTCAGAGGCAGAACCTACACCTGCCATAGGCCAGACACACAGGAGGCCATACTCAGATTTAGAATCTTCACCTGTCATAGGCCAGACACACAGGAGGCCATACTCAGATGGAGAACCTAAACCTGCCATAAGCCAGACACACAGGATGCCATACTCATATGGAGAACCTGCAGCTGTCATATGCCGGACACACAGGAGGCCATACTCGGGCAGAATCTACACCTGTCATAGGCCAGACACACAGGATGCCATACTCAGAGGCAGACCCTACACCTGCCATAGGCCAGACACACAGGAGGCCATACTCAGAGGCAGAACCTACACCTGCCATAGGCCAGACACACACAGGAGGCCATACTCAGAGGCAGAACCTACACCTGTCAGAGGCCAGACACACAGGAGGCCATACTCAGATGGAGAACCTACACCTGCCATAGGCCAGACACACAGGAGGCCATACTCAGATGGAGAACCTACACCTACCATAGGCCAGACACACAGGAGGCCATACACAGATGGAGAACCTGCACCTGCCATAGGCCAGACACACAGGCGGCCATACTCAGATGGAGAACCTACACCTGCCATAAGCCAGACACACAGGCGGCCATACTCAGATGGAGAACCTGCACCTGCCATAGGCCAGACACACAGGAGGCCATAATCAGATGGAGAACCTACACCTGCCATAGGCCAGACACACATGAGGCCATACTCAGATAGAGAACCTGCACCTGCCATAGGCCAGACACATAGGAGGCCATACACAGATGGAGAACCTGCACCTGCCATAGGCCAGACACACAGAATGCCATACTCAGAGGCAGAACCTACACCTGCCATAGGCCAGACACACAGGAGGCCATACTCAGATGGAGAACCTACACCTGCCATAGGCCAGACACACAGGAGGCCATACACAGATGGAGAACCTACAGCTGTCATAGGCGAGGCACACAGAATGCCATACTCAGATGCAGAACCTACACCTGCCATAGGCCAGACACACAGGATGCCATACTCAGAGGCAGAACCTACACCTGCCATAGGCCAGACACACAGGATGCCATACTCATATGGAGAACCTACACCTGCCATAGGACAGACACACAGGAGGCCATACTCAGATGGAGAACCTACACCTGTCTTAGGACCAAACACACAGCATGCCATACTCAGAGGCAGAACCTACACCTGCAATAGGACAAACACAAGGAGGCCATACTCAGATGGAGAACCTACACCTGTCATAGGCCAGACACACAGGATGCCATACTCAGAGGCAGAACCTGCACCTGCCATAGGCCAGACACACAGGAGGCCATACTCAGATGGAGAACCTACACCTGCCATTGGCCAGACACACAGGAGGCCATACACAGATGGAAAACCTGCACCTGCCATAGGCCAGACACACAGAATGCCATACTCAGATGGAGAACCTACACCTGCCATAAGCCAGACACACAGGCGGCCATACTCAGAGGCAGAACCTACACCTGTCAGAGGCCAGACACACAGGAGGCCATACTCAGTTGGAGAACCTACACCTGCCATAGGCCAGACACACAGGAGGCCATACTCAGATGGAGAACCTGCACCTGGCATAGGCCAGACACACAGGAGGCCATACTCAGATGGAGAAACTGCACCTGCCATAGGACAGACACACAGGAGGCCATACTCAGATGGAGAACCTGCACCTGGCATAGGCCAGACACACAGGAGGCCATACTCAGATGGAGAAGCAGCACCTGGCATAGGCCAGACACACAGGAGGCCATACTCAGATGGAGAAACTGCACCTACCTTAGGACTGCTACCAATTTTGATGGTGCCTCTAACACACACCGGATGGAAATGCACTAGCTTAAGACACTGCAAGTGGGTGCCTCAGTTTTCCAAAACTCAGCTGCGGCATTAGCATAAAGACAATGATGTGGTGGCAGAAAAAAAATTGCCGCCGCCACATCTGGATCCACCTCTAAAGTAGGCCCTATGAATTCAGCTTAAAATTTCAGAACATCAGATCTAAAGGAGTTCCCCAAAATCCTGGGTGTTCTCCAGCTCTAACTTGAGTAAATAAAACCAAATAATGATGTAAAAAGTGCAGTAATGAGGATGAGGCTTGCATATATTAACCAATAGTCAGGACAATAATAGAAAAATGCATTAGCGTTCCCATTACACTAGTTTATAGATATGAACATGCACACTAGAGTAGTTTTAAAATCAGTTTAATAGAGTCAAGAGGTCCAACTGGCCACCTGAATACCAATATCACAAAATATGGCCTTCAACGTTAGCAAAAGGTCAATATTTTACTACTGCATAAAAATATAGTGTACAGCTGTTAAATAATTAATTTCAAATTAACTTGGTTGGAAGACATAATACAGCTTTGAAGGTTAGCAGAGCATTCTGGGAATCGTAGTTTATGGAAATATAACTAGAGCAGCCCAGGCTAATTAAACCTGTCTAGGAAACAGCAGTAATAGCTCCAGTCTGGCTTCCTGCCATGCCATATATACCGTGTGCTCCTGGGAGTGTGTGCGACACTTGCAGAATGCCTAAATTGGTCAGTTTATTACACTTCATCTGAAGCAGGAGAAATGCCTGGGGCAGGCCAAGTGGAGGCAGATTGACATGGGAACCATGCACCCCTAAAGCAGCACCTAACAATACATTTGTTGTCTGTTTTGTATACTGTCATTAATCAAACAATCATTAGCCATGGTGAAGTAGAAAGGGGAAAAGATGGCTCACAGATTCACCCTAAGTGCTGTGTCTTGGCAGACAGTCATAGAGTTGTGTAACATTAGCACTGAAGTAAAACTATTATTATTCCTTCCCAAAAAAGCTATTTGCCCATTACACATGATGCATGTATAATGGGAAAATAGCAGTGGAAAATGCAGAGGATATTTCCAGTTCCAAAGCATAACTAGACAACAAGGCAAAGACGTGTAAAATAAACATGAACGCTACATTTAAAATGAGTGATAAAACATTTATCCAACGTTTCTACAAGTTTATCTGCTTAAACGCATGTGTGTGTCATTTAATGCCCTCTTTCCTTTGTTTTAGTTAACGTCAAAAGATGTTATGTAAACTTTTGTTTATATATAATAAATCTGATTTGATATTTCCAGACAAATAAGAATGACAAATCGGGCATATCGTTGAATGTATAAACCCGACTGGCAATACTACAGGTGGCATGTGATATATTTCAGTGCTGAAACATGGCATCTTCAATTATACCATCGTCCCCTGCATTGTGCAAGTGTGTGCGCACTGTGTGCGCCTGATGTGCTGTATTGGAACAACAACTCAAGTATAATAATGAAGGATGGAAAATTGATGGAACATTCAACGGCAATCTGGCATGACGAAGGGCGAAGGCAAATCATTGCCCAGTTTGCCAGTTGTTCTGATGTGTATCCATCCTAAAGTGAAAAAAACACTAAAATATGAAGAGAAGGTATAATATAATTATGATATGTATAAACAGGTAATATCAGACAGTAGTTATATAACTTAGAACACGGATGATCATGTGACAGGATGTAAGTCTACAACACAGAAGGAATCGCAACTAGACGTCCTTACCACACTCCACATCTGGGCAATATTCAAACTTTTGTATTTAGACACGTTGAGCACGCCTGTATTTTATACAGACAGGAACCAGTGACTATTGTTGCAGACTATGTACATCCTTTTGACTAACCAAGTTTCATGGTAGCAATGGCTTTGTGGCTTGTATCAACTTTGCTGAGTCTAGCCATCTCCAGGACAGTGTATTATGCTATTAATCTACCTCTGTCAAACATTTCATCTGGCTGCCTTGCTAGGGGAAAGAGGGGTTTACCTTCCGGGTCCAGGAGGACCTGCAGCAAGGTAAGCCAGAGGAAGGGGGACATGGGGGTCGGCAGAGGCGGCGGGTTTGCGGCAGAGGCGCCGAAAAGAAACCCATATGCTTCTATAGGGTATCGCCCCCCAAAGTCTGTTAGGAAATGCGGTAAAACCCCCGAAAAATGGGGGTTTACCGCATTTTTAGCTTAGTACATCCCGCCCCCAGTGCCTGGGATTGTACACAAACTTTGTTTCATATTTTAAAACCTTGTTTTATGCACAAATAAAATATATTTGTGTGTATTTCATCTGTTTGATGTGTTTATATAATATAAATGCAAGATACCTCATTGAAATATAAAAAAAAAATATCCAAAATAAGAAATACTTCGGGCTATTGCCTGATTTTTCATATTTTTTATTATTAATAAATTTGCAAATATCTCCCAAATACTTTTTCACATTGTCATTATTGGGTATTGTGTGTAGAATTTTAGGGAAAAAATAATTTCATCCATTCTGGAATAAGGCCGTAACATAACGAAACGATGAAATACTGTAGTGAAGCGCTGTGAATACTTTCTGGATGCACTGTATAATGCAGATGTAGCAGTGGTCATCTTTGCTGCGATGTGGCATGCTGCAATGCGCGCCATATATATATATATATATATATATATATTTAAAAAGTAATTCTCCTATCAGAACAATCAACTTAATTTGCCAGAAAGCAATCTCTATTACTAGTCTAACAGAGTTCACCTATCACCGGCATTATCCACTCCAGCCCACAAGATCTACTACCTTTATAAAGACTAAGCTCCACCCCAGCTCTATGGTATTGGATGCATGTTTTCTTTTCCCTGGCTGCTCACAGGCCATAGGTGGAAGACATACTTGGAGGCCCGAGACTCAGGTACTGTATAAGTATCTCTGCCTAGAGGGAATGAAGCCATGCTTAGCCACTTGATAACCAAACAAGGTCTGCCTCTTGGTAGGGTCACCTACCCTGCATTGAATGTTTGTACTCATATTCAATACTGCACCAGTGGCCCATCATGGGTTACATTATATTCTCAGATGCAACATGTGGGTTCCAGCATTCAACATATTGTTTAAAGAATGTGATCAGCAAGCCTTTGGATACCTAGGGTATGTTTGGGAAGGGGAATGTGATAGCAGTATTCATTCCTGTTAACGTTAATGCTGCGTATAACATCTGCTACTCTTCCCGTAAACAAGATAGTTTCAGAGAGCTATATCTCCGCTTCTGGTTTGGAGAGGGAGGTCAGGTGGAGTGTAGGGACTGCTCATGTAACTGGAAAGCCTGATCAGGGGAGGAGAGTACTATCCCCAGGCCTGAGTTCATGGAGGTGAAGGCTGGGGAGTTGTTCTTTTTTTCCCTTGGCCAAGACAACTAGCTCTTTGTGCTCTTTTCTGATCAAAAAGAGATTGTTTGAGGAAAAAATGTTTTCACCTTTAGTTGTTTGTCTAAGGAAAAAGTTATGTTCTCTCCAGAGTGTTCTCTGGGCCTGCAAATTAGATTGGGAGCGGTCTGATGTGTATAGCCGTTCAGCAGAGAGGGCTGCCTGCATTATATTCTGTTCTTGCTGTCTCCAAGTATTTATGATGCTAATTATTTGTGAAGATAGAACAATCCTAGCACATAGATTGGCTTTTGTACTTGTCCCAGTCAAATGATCAGCAGAGTTTAGGTCAGACAACAGTGATCATTTGGATTCTAAATTGGACTCCTACTATACCAGTGCGGAATAACCAACATTGCTGAGTGATCATGGGAAAATATTCTGCGGATTCTACTGGTTGTAGTAGTCTGCTAAAAACAAAAGCCCAATTGGTGGAATAGCTGGAGTACAGTCATATAGAGGTGGGTGTAAATGCCACCATGACTTATACAGAGGCAGGCCAGAGAGATCGGATCAGCAAAGGTGCCTCAGAAAATAGCAGGGTGTAATGAGGTTGAGGTGAGCGCTACAAAATGATTACTAAGTCCCCAAATGATACGCTTTTGGTGAATTGTGCAATACAGAAGCCGAATAGCGGCACCGCCGATATACCATGTTTCCCGATAACAAGACGCTGTGTTATTTTAATTAACATTGACAGCAATTTCAATAAACAGGTTAGTGTGAACAAAACACTTTATTCTTTATTCAAATACTCTTTATTCAAAAATGGTCATCTTCTTCAACAACTGCTGTAAATGACACTGGCACGCACGCCAGCATCATTCACAGAAAACAAGGGGAGGGTGCACGCTCACTGTGAGAGAGTGAGACGCTGCAGCTGTGATTGGATGCTGCTGATAAATCTTTAACAGCGGCATTTATTTCATGCGGGGGGGGGGGGCGGAGCTGGGAGCATTTTAGTGTAGCGGAGGGACTGGGCAAAATGGGGATTTAGCTAGGTCTTAGTAACAGGGTAGGGCTTATTTTGGACAGTTCTGCAGAAGTACGGGTAGGTCTTATTATCGGGGTAGGTCTTATTATCGGGGAAACACGGTAGTATCGCTCAGTGACATCACATTGTTGACAATATAGTCAGATTGAGTTAACTTGGTAGGGGGATGGACCTCTATTGGGTCATGCATTAAAAAAAATACATATTGTAGGCAATCTGTAAATGAAACCTCTCTACTATGGAAATTCTTCTGTAAAATTGTGAGAAAGTAACAATCAGAAAACAGTGAGTGTCCCAGGAGACATCTATGGTACCCACCCTAAGCCACCCTTGTGCCTGAGATACCGATTATTATTATTATCAGATACCTAATGTCTTATAGTTGTGTAATGACAGTGTGCGTCTGAGAAACATACTGTATGTACACTGTATGAACTTTTCTCTACTTCTAATTTACTTAGTACGATCATTTAGACTTTGCCACAACATAACTATGCGTTCCACAACAAAGAGGTCTTTCAAGGCATAGTAGTAGGCAAGTTCCTAATTACTCCTACGATGAAGACCAAAGGGACCAGTACTACCAGTATACAATAGACATGCCTGGTTAATGCCTGATAATGGTGAGATAGTATGGACCAATGGCAAGTCCGTAAGTCTGGGTACACAGAACGATCATGATCGTGCGACGATTGTGAAAAGATTTTTTTTGAAATTGCACAACGGTCTCACAATAGATTGGAGTTTACAAACACACACGATCTGCACAAGATCGGTTCCCAATCGAATGTAGATTGACAAATCTTTACTGCAGTAGCTAAAATGTCCAATCTGACAGACGACCGACGGGGGAACACATCGGATTGTAATCGTAGTGAAAACGGGGGATTGGAGCCCAAATCGTGCTGGTGTGTACCCATACTTATTACACTGCAACATGTGGACAATTGCTTAATGTCACATATATGGTGGTGATATAGCAATGTAGTAAATGTCCTTTCCACCCAGGACTGAAGCACAAGGACACTCAGTACTGATACTTTTGTATACTTTATATATTCCAAAGGTACAGTGATAATGGTGAAGGGATATGTCGAATGTGAATCAGCTGGTAAAACTAGGTCTTCCAGTCATGTAGTAACAGAAAGCGCCCCGAGAAACAGCATCAGAGGTATATTATATAAGCAGCATCATACACTTTTCCCTATTTCTAATTTGCTTTCTAAGAAATGTTACTGTACACTTTACCACAACATAGCTGCCCAAACTATGTGTACCACAACACAGAGATCTTTCAAGGCATAATAAGAGATTCCCATAAAATGGATGACTACAGCTGGGAGCGTGTGAGATTCACCCAAATCCACATCACAGTTTAAGTTCTTTATTAGCCTTTCCATTCATCCTTATTGGAAATGCAACAGCTGACAATTATTCCCCGGTAAATTAAGCATTAATTGTTATATGCCTCCCAACAGCCGAGCAGTACTAATTTGGGCTGGTAATAATTAATGCTTAATTTATTGCGGATGAAGCTGCATGTTGGAAAATACCAATGTTCGGTACTGCACATGTGCAGAACTGGTCTGGGAAGGAGGACACAGTACGGTATCAGACTGTCAGCCATTGATAGCCTGAAGCAGTTTGGGGTCAGGGAGCAGGTGGCAACGGCCTCCGTTTCCCAAAACAGAGATGTGTCACCACCTTTGCAGGGGAGGGACGAGGTCAGGATCTCCGTCTTCAGACTGCGCATGTGCTGCGATCGCACTGGGCATGCGCCACTCACCCGCAGTGAGGATCATGGAGAATTTATATACAGGAAATGACCATTTGGAGGTGTTGGCAGACAGTGGTTGCAGAAACGCAGACATGTCATTGCTGTTTCCAGGTTACATATCTGCCGTCAGCTGTGAGCTCGTACATACAAAAACAACATGCGTGCGTCGCTACTGCCGTGTCTACGTAGACATAGGACTACCCTTAATATTGATGTTTGTCATTAATATATAGGCTGCGAATGTTTACGCAATTGTGAATGAGTCCGCGATGGCTCCGATGGGTGTCTGTTTTCATTTTTTGGTGACAGCTTCACTTGTTAATATTAGGAGCTCCGTAGCCTGGAAAAATCACAATTGCAACTGTATTAGCATACAACTGAATCAGGCCATAAGCCCATAAGTGAATCTAGGGGGTGGTCCGGGGGTGCACAGGACCACCCATTAGCCCATTTTGTAGCTGAGGGATGGGGCTTTCCAACGAGCCCAGCCCCGTGTCTCTAGCCCCCTGGGAACCGGAGATACTGCCAGGTAAAGCTGGAACGTTTTCCCTATAGGATAACATGGGACCCGCTAATTCCGACCCCCACCCAGTTCAACGGCTGCCAGTTCCCCCTTCGGCATCACTGAAGCTCAAGGTGTATCTCAGTCTAACCCAAATCGCTGGGCCTTCAATCTGATACCAGGCTGTATCCATATGGGTTATTTGGTTCCAGGGATATTGAGGTTAAACCGTTTTTATTTTTCATTTCTTAAATGTAATTTCATGACTGTTTATGTTCTTTGAGGGCAGATTTCTCTGGAACCAAACAGCCCAGTTTCCTGGGACCAAAATCATTCGAAGCCAACTCAAAAGTTCTTCAATATGATACTGGTCTCATGTAAATGGGTCAGTTTGTTCCGAAGATATAAGCTGGTTGGTTAAAGGGGGGTAGGGAGAGGGGAGTGGTTGTCTCTCCCCCTCACACCAGAAAATGCAGGGACTAGGCTGGTGTATAAGGGGTCAGCCTGGGAATGTCCCTGCATGATCCTGGGACCATATTCCCGGGTAAATCCCTGCATTTTCTGTTGTGAAAGGGGTATTATTTCAAACAGCCGTGACCTGTAGTGCTCTGAATACAGCCGGGCAGCCCCCTGCTCTCTGCCCAGCTGTCAATGACTGTCACCCCTGCAGCTTCCGCTCCAATTCTTCTCCCCACTTTCACCTCAGCCCGCCCCCCCCCCTTTAATCATGTGGTGCCGGCACCCGGCGTGCTCCCCCAACGGCATGCACAACAGCGCTAGAGGGGACACCAGGAGGGGGAGTGGGAGCGTGCTCTGCGCTGTGCTCTGCTCCTCTCCCCATAGAAGCAGCTGCACCGCTCTCCATCTCTCCCTGCAGCAGCAGCGAATGCTCATATAAAAATTTACAGTAAGTGGCACTTTTGGGGGCATTGCTTAAGGGACGCTACAAGTGGCAGTATGTGGGGGCATTACGCATAATGTGTGCCTTAATGTGTAAGGGGCTTTACGGTGTGCAGCATCATGTGTAAGGGGCATTATGTATGCAGCTTCATGTGTAAGGGGCATTATGTGTGCAGCATCATGGTGCGCGGCATCATGTGTAATGGGTACTATGGTGTGCGGCATCATGTGTAATGGGTACTATGGTGTGCGGCATCATGTGTACTATGGTGCCATCAAGCCAGAACCCCCTAGCAATGAGCACGTAGGTAAGCAGCACTTATGTGGCAAATATGTAATGGGCATTACGGTTTGTTATATAGCATGTAATGGGCATCATGATGTGTGGCACAATGTGTAATGGGCATTATGGTGTGTGGCCTTATATGTAATGGGCATTATGGCGTGTGGCTTTATGTGCAATGGGTATTACGGAGTTTGCTAAAATGTGTAATGGGCATTACTGTGTATGGTCTAAAGTGTAATACCACACCCCTTTTTGTGATGTCACGTCTCCTTCCCATGAGGCCATGCCCCCTGCTGTTATATTTAGATCTGGGACCACCCATTACCATAATTCTAGATTCGCCTATGCATAAGCCATGTGGTCAGGATTAGTTTATGAGGTCACAAAGGCTATGAAGCGGCAAGTTGCGCATAACGATTAGAGGCGCGAGTCACTGTAAAGCTTAATATACAACATTATACCAATCCCTTATACCACAATTCAGGTACAGTACACTATCAGCAAATTAACATGCAAACTTCAGGGAACAGGGCTCAAGCACAGGAACTGCTGCCCATGATGAAGTATAAGTATATGAGAACACATCTGTACAATTTATTTTAAGATTTATATACAAAGCTGTCCTCGTACATCATTGTTGCTGTCACGTCAAACAGCCCCTCTTGGCACCCAGGTTCCATGAGACTCTGCAAGCATTTTTTTGGGCCAAAAATATTTTTTTAAGTTGCCCTTACACTAGGAGGAGTCCCTTGCGATTTGGTCCCTTGCGGCAATAAATCAAATGAAAAGTGCCCAAATCATATATCGTTGACATCAGGTCCGATGTGATGTAGAGCCTGTAGATCGCACCTGCTGCACGATAGATTTATTGCATCTCAGCAGGCTAGGATTGGGCTGCATATGATACATCATATGCAAAATGACTGCATACAACCCGTTCAGGATTACTCCGGATAATCTGGTCCATAAGTCTGGAGGGTTGGTGTTACAGGACTGTAAAATGTCCGGGAATACGGAGCTACAAGTTGCCACTCCAGTCTTAATTACCAGACTGTCCGAAATAGTCCTGGATGGGTGGTGGTAACCCTAGGTATATGGTATGCAGTCCTGCCACCCAGAAACCACCACTGGGTTCAATAGAACTCACCCTAGTGTATGGGGACCTTTAGGAACAACACAATGCATCTAGGATGCCCCAGGAGACTATGGCCCTTATTCAGATCTGATCGCAGTACAAATTTGTTCTCAAAATGGGCAAAACCATGTGCACTGCAGGCGGCGCAGATGTAACATGTGCAGAGAGAGTTAGATTTGTGTGGGGTGTGTTGAAACTGAAATCTGAAACCCTGCACAGAAACAAAATAACTCACCCAAATCTAACTCTCTCTGCACATTACATCTGCCACACCTGCAGTGCACATGGTTTTGCCCATTTTGAGAACAAATTTGTACTGCGATCAGATGTGAATAAGGGCCTATGTCTCTGAGCTTTATCCTCACACAGATTCTGTTCTGCTCCATATACAGACTCAGTCACACAATATACACTACAAGTGTCATGTATCTAATTAATCACTGCTGGTGCATCCTGGTCACATGGTATTAAGCAGAAAATAAGTGTGTCTGTCTCCTAGCATGTTCAAATATTCTCCTAACATGTTCAAATATTCTCTGTAAAGCGCTGTGGAATATGTGTGCGCTATATAAGAAACTGTTATTAATAATAATAATAATAATAATAACATCCGAGGTGCATCAGACTGATCAGTGCATTGAGTGGTAACAGAGAGGACTGCGCTCTTCTGCTGAGTGGAATAACCACAGGCAGGCTTAACACTGTGCCAGCAGGTTCAGGAACAGCCGGCACGTTTACAAATGGCTCACGTTAGCCTTGCATTAATATCGCTTCTAACTAGCACTAATAATGTGTGATTTCACGTCTCTTCCCGCTATTCAGCCTGAACTCGTCTGCTGACCTCTTGTTCTAACTAATCTCATCGTCTGAAGTACACTTCATTCCTCTAATTCATTGTATAACCTAACCATTTCACTTTCTAGATGCTTAGAGAGCTGGGTGTCCAGTGGGAAAAGGTAAACGCTTTCCAATTACCTGGAGAAAAACAGAATTTGAGTTGTTATCTCACAGGAGCTAGGACACTGCATCACTGCTCAGTCCTCTATTAGGCATCTGTAATTGCAGTACTGGTCAGACGTGATTGGTGAGCCTCCCACCCTGCACCCATACTATACAACCAATCAACCATCGCCTATTCCCTGCAATTCGGTGTCTCTTAAAGAACATTTCCACTATATAGAAAGTCTATTTAAACATGAATTGCTCAATGCCCTTTCCTGAATGGTGGGAGTCTTTAGCCTGGGAAAAAGGAGCTTCCGCGAACGGAGTGTACAGTCCATTCCACCCCCCATTGTGTGGTGCCACCAATTCTGTCGCCCAACGTGATAATGTATGAATGTCCTCGCATAGTAATTAATGCCATTATGTTGGCAGACTGAAGCACTAGCATGACATCATAGAGGAAGGGTCCGATGTGATGTTGTTGAGGCTTGATTACATTCATGTAAGTGCAGTGGTTAATTAATGTTTAATAAGCTTTTCCTATTGTGGGACTGCCCTTAAAAGCTATTATAGAAACTTGTATTCTTCAAAGAAACTGTCCAGAGAACTCAATTTTCATGTGTTTGGAACAGCTCAGGATCTTTAGGAGTTTACTAATATATGGGTGAGGATGGATGCAGACAAAGGAGAACATGTTACTTTATGATCCAAGTCCAAGGTTCCTTTCCTATCTTGATATTAATAAAAGTTAATTTTTAATATATTCAAAACCCTCTAGTGCGCCAGCAAAAGAGACAATCCTTTTCTTTTTTTGCTACTGTACTTTATGATCCAGTGAGAATGTGTCCAGTTGCCTGTTTGAAAAATAAAAACAGATAAAAGGCTTAGAAATGACGGTCTCACTCCTTTAAACCAGGATAAGGACGATGTCACATGGCCCTGGCGGAAATAGATGTCAGCTGCCATCGTGGTCACACAGCGTTCACGTGCTCCCTAGTGACTAACCCGCTAGGCAATCTGTGTCTCAAGATGGACTACAAATCACAGCATAGCACTGATATTCCCTGCAGAGGAAATGGCAGGATATAGGCTAGGACTGATAACTTCACCACAGGAATGAGGCACATTGCCAATCCCCAGTATGAAGGAAGAGCCACAAATGCTGGGGCTGCCTAAACCTGGAACAGAGGCTAACAGGGCATTCTGGAACTTGTTGTTCGAAAAAAAACGTAAAGCCACAGTTCTGAGAGACATCTTTCTTTTTAAATGAAAGCTGTCAGGGAAATAGACTGGGTAGATAACGACAATAAAAGCGATACTGTAGGAAAGTAGCTTTGACAGCAGCTTTGATGTATATAAAAAAGTCGCCTTATGCAGGAACCGATGAATATGTATGTCTGGCACTCTCGCCTTCTACGGTAGCCGTCTTGGGAACCCAAGGGTTAAGCAGAGTATGGGAGAGATTGATGGGAATGCAATAGGAATTGGAACAACACTGACAGCCTTGAGAAATCTTTGTAATGCTCCTTTTTGCCAAGCTATTTGTGTTAGAACGAGCGGCAACGTGTTTTGCACAGATGGAATGTCCTCCCCGCTCCTCTCAGCTCCACGTCAGGGCACAGAGAAAGCTTCGGAGACAAGACAATGTGAATAGCACACAAAGGCTTACGTACCGGGGATGAGCTTAGATGTAGCGCAGAGCTGAGGGGGGTGCAACAGAAAATATGGGAGCGCAAGAAGTAATAGTTCAGATAGAAAAAAGAAACCTATAAAAGAAGACACAATGGTGTAATGATACAAGGTGCGAAAAGGAAAAAATGCAATTGTGCTAGAATAAGGTTTCTTCCAAGATATAACAGCTTAAAGCAACATTTTAGGAACTGCACAGCTGCAGTGATTATTGTAGTGTCACTATTTCTACTGGGAAATATAATAAGAAGAACAACAATAACAACAACAACACAATAGACGCAATGAAATGTAAACGATTTCCATGTTTTCAATGATGATGCGTTTAATCTGCACCCATATTACAGATTTGAACATAAACTGCCAAAGGCATTGATGGAACTGCTAATAAAATGTTACCACACATTTTAGGAGAAGAGAATCAGAAACTCTTCCAATATGGTCGATTGTAAAATTGAGAATTAAAGATGTAAAATTGGCAGATGGATCTAAAAGAGAATATATATTCCTCTTACAGGACCATATATCCAGTTATTTGGCTGGTTCCTACTGTCCTTGGGAACTGTGGAGTCCAGGGAACTTTGTGCTGAAAATGGTTTGCCGCTGGGTTACCTCTATAATTCATACTATTACACTGACCAATATATATTTATTGTACACAGTGGCTGTAAACAGGAGAACTAATCTCTGTGCTTGGTGGTCTGTAGTGGCTCACGTCCTCCAATATATGCCAACCCTACCAGAATGTCTGTGAAATTCAGGAATATTGGTGAAAGCAGGTCATCTTCCTAAAAGATGTGGTCAGGATACCAACCGTAATTATGGAGGGTTACAGTTAGGCACTAGGGGTAGGGTTTGGTTGCAGGAGTGGGGACAGTTAGGGCTAGACTGTGGGAGGGGTTGGTTAGGGCTAGGCTGTGGGAGGGGTCAGGTTTAAGGCTAGGATGTGGGAGGGGTCAGGTTTAGGGATAGGGTGTGGGAGTGGTTAGGGTTAAGGGTAGGCTGCGGGAAGAATGGGTTAGGGATAGGCTGCGGGACGAGGCAAAGTTAGGCTTTGGGATGGGTGGGTTAGGGCCCTCCCACAGTCTAGCCCAGGGACAGGTCAGGGTTAGGAGTAGGTCTAAGGTTTCAATATTTACAGAGATCTGCCAGGATACTGACAACCAGGATTTCATACCCAACCCCCTCCTACACCTTGCCCACTTCCTAGTGAAATGTATTGTAATATTGTGATGATGCAATTCTTAGTTACTTGGTCTTGAAAAAGTTTCTGGCTACAGAGACGAAACGCGTTGACGTCACTTCTGCCCATACGCTTTGCACTCCAGGATTCTCCTCATCAGCTGGTTGTCACCTGGTTGTTAACTTCACGTGAGCCGATATACTCGAGAAGCCTCACACGCACCGCTCATCACAGCAAGCGGCTAAAGGTAGCCGCCGGACCGCCGCCTATCATCTGGCTCAACTACCGGGTCCCGCATCACAGCTGCCTACACAGGGTTGAGCCACTATTCCATCGGGCTCCCCTGTTGCTCCCCACACTTCAGATCAATTGGAGGGTGAGCGTTACTGTTATTAACACTTCTAACAATTATTGCCGATATTTAACACTGTTTGACACCTTGACTTTTGCGTGGACTGCTTACATGCTAATTTGGCCGAGTGTTCTAGGATTTCACGGCTTGCACTAACCAAAGCTTGCTTTCTACAAATGGACTTATCTAACCAGTGTGACAACCTAAATGTACAAACAACCCATATGATTAATTGGACTTAACTGGATATATATTCCAATATAATCAACAGAGTTTCCCTGCAAACGTATTCACTTATAAGATCCTATAAGATTTTATTTTTATTCTTATGCTTACTGTATTTTATATGTATGTACTGTTATATTGTGTAGTAAATGCATACATTTGTGCCATATATCTTTTATAAAATGTAAAAACCAGTATAGTGTGTCCAGTGTACATTTTATTCAGCAAGGTGAATTTCTCTATTGTACCCACCTCACAGTGTATGGTGTTTAATCCTTTTTTTCTTGCAATTCTTAGATAACTTATACCCCTTTTACACCAGAGGTTGGACCCGGGATATTGCCGCTCCAGTCCGGGGCAGGGCATGGTGTAAATGGGCTGAAAAAAAATAACACGGGTACTGTTCCCCGGGAATCTGACCCGGCAAATGTTCAGGGTCAGACACGGGGCTTATCCGGGGCTCAGGGTGATGTAAATGGTCATTATCCGGGTTATTTGGTGGGTAGAGGGGCGCGAAGAGCTGATTGGTGCTTCTGCGGCTCTGGCAGATTATGTCATCTGCTGGAGACCCGCACAGGGGATATGTAGCAGCGCAGCAGCAGCGTTACCACGCTCTCTCCTTCGGCACAAATATTGGTGTCGAGATCTAGACCTCTCAGCCAAGGATTGTGCTCTCCTCCTCCAAGTGTGAAGCAAGTAGCACTGGGTGAGAAGCTGCTTTAAACTCTCAATTGCTGAAAAGTACAGCACAAACTGCAACACAGCTACTCCGTCTGCCATCTTTGCTGCAATGCTGGGAGCAGAACCCACTCCCTCCCTTTTCCCTTTCTTGTGACCTCATCTCAAACAGCCCAAAGGTCCATTTTTAATGACACCAGCAAGGAAAGACAGGGCTGATCCGTTTTCAGTGTGAAAGGGCCTTACCCGGGAATAACCCGGATTGAATTGCAGTGTAAATGGGGTCTGAGGCAGGGCATGCCCTGGCAATTTCCCGTGTTCGATTTCCCGGGTCCTACCCGGTATTCTGGTATAAAAGTGGCATTAATTCACATGGCCTTTAGTTTTTGACACACTTATGCAATATTAATAATTGTCAAAGAGAATCTCTCTTGTGTATGACACTTCATTATTACATTATTATATTGTATACAAATAGGGTAATAAAACATTAACATTTTCTCATTAGGTCTGACACTCACAAATATACTGTATTCAATATTACTAGCTATAGACACTGTATATAGACAGCTGTACAGTGAGACCTGTGCATGGCATTCATTTTCTTTCTCTGCTTTAGCCAGTGAGACCACTGTGCCCGGCCTACTGTATAGTCCACTCTATTCCATTGTCAGAGTTAATCACTAGCAACCAACCAGTGACGTTTTAATAGATTACCTCTCTTCTGAACAATTCTATGCAAGTGCCATTTTGAAGACTTCCAGCCTGAAGACTTCTCTGCAGCTTGGCACCAAATTACAGGCCACGAAATTTAAAGACCTCATCTATGAAATTCCCTCTTGTGCATTTCTCAGAGTGCAAGCTTTCTGTTTGCTTGTCCCTCATATTTATAGATTGAACACTTAGCTCTCCATTTCATTATAGAAAGCACCGTGGAATTATAGAGCGGCTAATAATTAGCTGCTCCTGAGATTCATAAATATGACCCATAACTCAGCCCTTGGCTTTCCTATTATATCACAAATTGCATTTCAAATTGATTTCCATGACCTCATCCACCAGTCTGCAGCTCCCTGCTAAGCAGATACCATTAGCTCACACTGGAAGACATCAAAAGCCATTCTGCTAACCTTTCATCGCTTCATTCTTCAAGAAAACCTCCCAGACGGTTCTCAAAATACAGAATAATTGTCATAAAACTGTTTGAAATAGGAGTGAAAGGAACCAGCTCTGCAGCCTGCAGGCAGGTTAAACATGAACAGCTAGTGGCATCAAAGTGTCAAGACCAACTCAAGGAGTACACCCAGGTGTATTAGCAGAACGAGTGCGTATCGCGACCATTCCAGACTCGCCATATCCAGCGGATTGCTGATACAGTATAATACTATGGAAGCACAAAGATGACTTGTGCTATCTACCAGCTTAAAGTAGATGACAGCACTAAGAAAGCTCTTCCACTGTCAGTCACTATTCGCAGCACAGGACATGTTCATACTGGACCTCTTATTACAGTCTAAGCATTTCCAAAGTGTCATCAACCAATCATTAGACTTCTGTTAGGGTCACACCTGACAGATTTACCAAAACAACGCTAGGGACTAGACACTTACTGGAGCTAAAAATGACCCGGAGAACATCTGATTTCATTGGTACACACTACACAATGATTGTTTTGTTCAAAAACTGACTGTGTGTCTTTAAAATCAACACACCGATGTAGTGTCTCCACGCATGCACAGGGTCAGATAATTGTGCTTCCATGGTGGCAAATGTAAATCAATTATAATAATGGAGTGGAATACATTACAACAGTAGTGCTCTTTGTATTGTGTAGTGGAACACAGGTGCCTGAACTCACACATTGGGGCCAATGTTTAGCCTCTGCGCATGTGTATATTGGCATATGCACACATGCAGGGCTGCTATGCGGACGCCTTCACACAGTCTCCGAGGTGTTTGCACGGGGGCGGGTTTTCAGCGGGCCAGGGGCGTTCCCATGGGAATGCTCTACATTTCCTGGGTGTTCCCACAAAAAAGGTGGGTGTGCCCAGGAAAATGCTGGGCGTCCACATGGGAACACAGACGGGCAGCTGCCTTTTGGGGGAAGGTGGCTGATGTCACAGGACATCAGCACCCATCCCGTCTGTGTCCCTATGCCTAGGCTGACTTACTGTATATTTGCAAATGGGTAGATGTGCGGCGGTAGGGGGAGCAGTCAACCAGAATCAGGCCCATTATGTGGTATGGATGGAATGGTGTAGAAGACACACTGGAAAGACTGCTGTAATGAAAAAAGACTACATCAGGGGTAGGCAACGTGTGTCACTCCAGCTGCTGTGGAACCACACATCACAGCATGCCCTAGTAAAGAACCACACAACACATGTGAAACAATGTCAATGTCATTGTACTACATTAAAGATATAAACATAAAATATCAGGGCTTTATAAGCCGTGGCGTCACTACGAGTGTTCGGGGGGTGCAGGTCCACGCTTGTGTGTCGCCTGGCGATTTGCTAATAAGATGCATTGCAATGACAAAATATGCACACAAAGATGCTCTGTGCTAACGAGTCACATGGAGCTCGCACATTATGTGTAACACGACTTGTAGCGCATAGATATTTGTGGACACATTCCTTAAGCAATCCATTCGCATTATCTCGTGGGTGCGGCTCAGAATCAGGCACTAAATATGAACTTTGCACACTACTACTAATATAGAGGCTATCCAGTTGCTTGTTTTTGCTCACGTCCTGCTGGAATAATATGCCCACAGTGGAACCTCACAGGAGATTGAATCCGCTCCTTACAGTTAGCTAAGATCATACTAAATAATAAATTCCAATTCACCTAACCCCTATATACAGAAGTGTTCCCATACATCTTTGATAAGGTCGTGTAACAATCTTCTCTTTTTTTTTTGCTAAAAATTCATCTTATTCTTATTTGCAACTAGGAAGCATGAGGAGACTGTGTCGATAGATGACTGTTGTATATCTGTGTGCGACTGAGTCTCTGAATCTGTACACAAAGTGGTGCAACGTATCAGCCGCAGATTTCCCCAATATAAGTTCTGTTCCGTATGCAGGGCCTAATTCAAAACTGATTGCACAGCTGGTAATTTTTGGAGCCCAGCGATCAGCTGTACACTGCACCTCCAGGGTGAAATCCTGCCCTGTGCAAGCCCTCTAATTGCTGATCACAGCTTGCAAAAATATTGTAGTGCTGCGAAGTTCTGCAAATCCATTCGGAAGCCGCTCACTATAGAATGATTTTTCCAGTGTGTGCAGTGTGTGCCTAGCCCAGGATTTACTCTGCCGCTGCGATAGAAACAGGCTGATTGCGACGGAGCTGGCGGCACACGCCTTCCCCTATATCACCCAGGCATGCCTGCGTTTTCCCTGACACGCTCATATAATGGCTGGTTACCACCCCCAAATGCCAGCTTTCTGTCAATCAACACGCGTACGGCCAATGATCAAAAACGTAGCCAGATTTTATTGCAGGATAGGCTTGCGCATGCGTCACTACTGTGACATGGCAGGTAGGAGATGATTGGTTAGTTGTTTATCACTCTCTATTTTATCACTTTTATAAGCTTGATACATCTGGCCCTCAGGGGGGAATTTATGAAGCTTGGAGAAGTGTTATCTATCCCCATAAAGAACGTTATGAGCAAGGTCATAATGGTTCAGCCAATCAGCTACAATATGTAAATTGACAGGTAAGAGCTGATTGGCTGAACCATTATCACCTTGCTCATAACGTTCTTTATGGGGATAGATAACACTTCTCCAAGCTTCATAAATTCACCCCTCAGTCACATACAGTACAAGTTTAATGTATCAAATTAATCAGCACAGTCTCCCGACAGGCTCACCTCTTTATTTGCAAATAGATTTAGGGCTCGCTATTTGGCGCTATGGAATAGTTTGGAGCTATATAGATACATGTTATGGAATAGTAATGTAGGTGTCTGTAGGTTGCTCTTTAAATGACAGAATCATTGATGAGTGAGTGGCTCATGAAGCAAATGTCCCTGAGGGCTAATACTGCATCCTGTGACAAAATAAATAATGCAAGATGGTTTGCTTTGACTGTTTCCAGACAATAATGTACGACAAAGATTAGATACCATTCTATGTAATACACATGATTTTACTTTTGTTGCACAGGTTATCCCCCCCCCCCACATGACTATGTTGGTGCACTGTTTATACCTCGTTACCTCACATAAATGGGGCGCTTCACACAATAGAATGGATTACCGCAAGGATCATAGCACATTTACATTCTAGCAATATATATGTTGGCCAAAACCTGTCAACATTCCTCAGATAATATCTGAGTATCTGTCCAAACATACATCTCAAAGGTATGCAACGCTATCAAGAAGAAATATGACAGTACAGTGTAAAATGCTGCATGTCGTCTCCGTGTATAATTCTTAGTCGCGTTCTGAAATCAACAGTGACCTCTATTGTGTACATTACATGCGTTCATATATTATTCATAGTACGCCATCTATTCCACTGTGATCCCTCTTATAATCTCCTGGGAAAACTGTGTCATTTTATATCTTCCATTAAAATTTTAAATATAATAATCAACCGTTTAACACGCTCCAAAGCGGATACATCCATTATATTATTATCCATTATCCATTATACAATGGATAAAATCTAAGTGACAGTATACTCGGAGAGAAAATCTCTGTGTCTCTTGTATTGTTATATGGATGCTTATAACAGCTGCTTTATGTTTTTGGCCCTTATGTTACAAGCCCATATTACTGCTAGACAGAAACATCAACACAGGTCAAATGCATTACTGTGCAGGCTGACAAATGACAGTACAACTCCCAGTAGGCCAAAAACGCTAGCACAATCATAGTACAATAGTATTTTATTCTAAATAATCACCACATAACTGTACAAATGAACATAGATCTACACTATATAATAATCAACAGTGACCAGTCAGGTTTACATCATGCACCACGAGCTCCCACCAAGTACAGTAGCTCCCACAGTAGCGACAGAATCTGCTGGTTGCTGTGGGCAATGTAAATTTACCTTAGGACCAGGAGAACACTGGTAGCACAGGGTAGGTAGAGCAAGGTGGGTGACTTTGCACATTTACAGATATACGTCCAACACCCAAAAAAAAAAAAAAAAACTAGGACGAAATGTGTAAAGGGAACCTAAATACCATCAATAATTTATATATATTTTATGTGGTTATCATGGTGGTTTGTCCTCCCAAATGCTCTGAGTTTGGCAGAGTGGTCTAGATATGTGCACCTGAAAAGAGTTAATGCCGTCAAGGAAGTGGGAGGAGAATCACCGAAGAGTGGGTGGCACTGGGTGGATTGGGAAGGGTTTGGGTGAATGAAAGAATGAGCTTGTTTTATCCTGATTTTCCCTGTCTAAATTTGGCTAGATATGTCATTTATCATGTTGCTCTCCGAAATATGTTTCATAGGTTTGCAAAGCCACTTTGAATTGAGATTTTTAGATCAAGGCCACACTTTGAAATTGCGAGGAAGAAAACTAAAATGTAACATAAAGAAGTAATCCTTTTACAGAGTTATAGATCCAATTAACCATCTAGAAGCAGTTATAGTGGGGACTGATATAGCAATGGTGCATGGGACAAACAAGTTGCTATTACAAAGACATCATTCAGAGATGTCTGCCACTAAAATAACAATAATAATTGTCTCAGAAAGTCAAAGAGACTTCCAGATTGTGAGGCAATCTCCTGAACTCCTGGGAGCGTATTTCTTTAGTGAAGTGGGTGGAGCCTTGCTATTGCTAAAGCGAGGGACCAGGAAGTAGGCGAGAACATACTAGGTGGACCTGCAGATTATTTTCTGCTTTCAACTTCTCGGTTTCCCCCTCTTATTGTTACACTAGAGAAAGGAAGAAGAAAAGATTATTTTGTGGTGAACAATTCATTCAGTTAAATTTGATTTGAAAAGTGTGTGCTTGCCTTTATTTTTTACTTTTGGCATCATCATTCATAGGCTGTGGTTTTACCATTACCGGTATACTGGAGGCACTTGCTGTCTAGCCCGATTTTCTCTATGGCATGTGGGTCCCACACTCGGGTCTCCCTGGAGACTGGTTATCAGACACTGGGACTATTTGAGGGCTTGGAGGGATACATTTTTTTATTATGTGTTTCACGGTGAACTGTAAACAGGAATTTATTTGTCTCATTACACTGTAGTATGGCTAAAGACCCAAACTCTGCCAGCCCCGAGCTGGTACAGAGATTAAGTCAGCGTGCAATGGGCCACACAGCTAGGAACAGTATTGGGCACAATGCTGCATCTTAAGTTTGGCTGCTGTTTTGTGCTTCATATTAAATACCATCATTGTATTTCAAGATCTACCAGGACAGCTTTTATGGACTTTAAAAAGCTTTAATGCAAAATGGTAAC
This sequence comes from Crinia signifera, assembly GCF_055691185.1. Taxonomy (NCBI): domain Eukaryota; kingdom Metazoa; phylum Chordata; class Amphibia; order Anura; family Myobatrachidae; genus Crinia; species Crinia signifera. The sequence continues at coordinate 280,967,984 of NC_139219.1, forward strand.
CAAAACGGTAAATGGCTACCTGCACTAAAGTCTATATTTAAATAATATTATAAGAGGAAGTAAGAGCACCTGTATAACGCCAACACAAACAGGAAGAAGGTACAAATTCTACACATACGGGGCCCTGGGCATAATCAAACTGGTAACCCTAGCGCTGTGTAACCAATGTGCTGCCCACAACATAAAGCATTCAAGGACAGCGCGTCACTGTGGTGCCTATGCACAAAGGTCATGTAGAAAAGCATCACCACATGCAGGCAGTATAGTTCCCTGGCACCCTGATAGTTAAAATCATACTTTGCACATCTTGCGGCCAGATTCTTAGATCCTGATGATGTTTTGTAACCAGAAAGCTGACTGATTTTTGACACGTCTACCCAGCAAGATTTGACATGCTCAGACCAACAACTAAGCAGCAATCAGAATGCCTGCCAATAGAGAATGCTTCTTTGTGGTAAGCAGAGAGCGAGGCACTCACAAAAAAAGGCATAGGACTAACAGACACCATGTCATTTTACAGTCATTTACCATTGCAACACTACAGTATATATAAGGGGGCAAATTCAGTTCGCTGTGGTGACGTCTCAGCCAACCGTGGCTTACTTTAACATGCTTACCGCCTGGTAATGTCACTTACCGTGCATATGTGCCCTCCCACTAGTTGCCCTATTCAATACTAAAATGCCTATTTGGCTGGTAATAACGAAATGAGGGAAAAGTGAAGGACTCACCCTGTACTGCCAAAAACGTTGCAACTACGTTGGATAACTGTATAAAAGGCTATTAGTGGACATTAGTATCTGGGACTCTTAACTTTCCTATTCATACTATACCCGCATATACCCATCCCACAACATTTAACACATTTTTCTGCATATTCTGCATTTTGCAGAATATCTGCCCAAATTATTACATCAAATGATGCTAATTAAATACTTCTAAGTGCCTTACTTAAATTATGGGGCATGTCCTAGGGGTTCTGAACCAAGGGGGGTATTCTGATTCACTTGGAAAGGCACAATCAATCTCTAATGGACAAAACCATATGCACTGCAGGTGGGGCAGATGTAACATGTGCAGAGAGTTAGATTTGGGTGTTTTATTATTTCTGTGCAGGGTAAATACAGGCTGCTTTATTTTGACACTGCAATAGAGATATCAGTTTGAAGTACACCCCCCACCCAAATGTAACTCTCTCTGCACATGTTACATCTGCCCCACCTGCAGTGCATATGGTTGTGTCCATTAGAGAGTGATTGTGCCTTCCCGAGTGAATCAGAATAACCCCCAAGTCCCAACATTTTTACTTCTGATTCAAACACCTCTTCTTTGCTAAAGTAGGTATGAGGAACATCTGAGGAACATCGAAGGCACAACCAGCAGCCGATTCGTTGGATGGCAACACAGTCCCTTCTAATTCTATACACATTTTGCCTTATTTTTCACGGGGCTAGTATGCTTCCTGTCCGGTATTACACTTACTAAAAGGTTTTATCTTATTATTTTACATTATACATACCATATGCTATTTCTTTTCTTCTTTAGACATTTACTTCTAGTGTTCTAGTCCAGGTAATTCCTAGAAAGACAAAAACTGTTCTATTCCCCTTCCGCAGTATACAAGATTAATGGCACTACAAACAAAGGCCATTGTATCAGCAAGGAGGCAGGCAAAGTAACAATGCAGGGTGGAAACTCTATAGGATGTATAGTCGGGGGGAACAGGAGTAGAAGGAGAATGGATGGCAGACAGTATAGACACCATTACCCCTGATCAGGACATAGACCAGATTTCTAGTATTGGTCTATATACAGGGAAGAGCGCTGACTAGGGTGTGTCTAGCTGTACTGTGGCCTGAGGCAGAGGCTGCACTTCAGCTATCACATTGCTTTTACAAGCCCATATCCACACTTCTAGTGGCAGATTGTGCAAATATTGTCTTTTATTCATTTATAGGGGTTCTCTCATCATAATTAATGCCCCCATCCACATAAACAAGCAGCACGCTCGGCAGGGAAGAATGCAGAGTAATGTGCCGCTTGTCACTGAACAGTTGCTGCCCCATTCCAATGAGCTTTGGCAGGAGCAACGTCTGTCTAATGAGAAGTGCTTTCTGTTCCTTATTGCTCAATCCTCCCAAATGGCACTGCAGTTCGGTATTGAGTCTACAATTCTATTATCTGTGTTAACAGTTAGGGCCCTCTCGATTGCCACATTACTGGGGCACTAAATAGTATGAGGGGATTTATAATGGTAGGCAATACAAACCCTACAACAGCAGATCACAGATGTACAATGGAAGTGGGCTCATTACAGGCCTTCCCCACCGCAGAGCATGGAAGTGCATATAGATTCCCCATGTCTCATACAAAAAGCCAAGTGTTACTGTGGAATGATTCTCAGTCACACACAAAGGGGGAAATTTACTAAGATGTTCACATGAGATGTTTCTAAGGGCAACCAAGCAGATACTGTCTATTATCTTCTAGAAAGTGTTAAAAAATAATAAGCAGATTCTGATTGGTTGCCATAGCAACATCCCATGTGAAATAGAACCATCTTAGTAAATTTTGGCCAAAGTGTCTGTAGTTACAGGCAGCATGGAAGCCAGATTTACTAACTTATGGTAAAGCATAAGCCATAGGGCTAATGCAGGATTTGGTGCGTCTGCAACCAGAAAGCCACATTGCCCACTGATTTAAAGCTAGGGGATGCAACCACCATCATTAGTAATGGCAATTATAGTAGCCCTGTACTAGGTACAATGATCCAAAAGAAAGAAGTTTTCCCTTCCCCGTACATGTGACTTGCAGAATCACATGAAGCTTCACGTACCAATGACACTGCCACAGTTCCTTATTTTCACTGCCAAGTTGCTGTCCTGAAACTCCCAATTGAATAGATTTAGCCAAGTTCTGTATATCTCAGACTAGGACAGCCATGAACAAGAATTCATATCTCCTATATATTTGGCTACATCTGTCACTCAAAGTGGGTGTCTGTGTCTATAACGCTCTGTTCCTGGACTTTCCTCTTAATGTGTGATTGCCTTCATCTGTGCTGAACACCTTTCTGAGAAATTAACCTGTTTAAAACAGGTGATGGCAATGATACATTAAGGGGAAGTCTAGAAACAGAGCAATGTGTCCCTCCTGGAGAGGATCATGTTGGGAGGTATGTGACAGAGAACCAGCCCAGTGAGCCCACAGACAGTGCCAGACACCCACTGCCTTCCCATGTTGCCCAGCACTGCTACTCCACAGCCACCAGGTGAGCGCCCCCCTCCCGCGATTTGCGGCAAAACCTCCCCCCCCCCTCCCGCGATTCGCGGCAAAAACACCCGCTCCCCCGCGACCCCCCCTACCGCGATTCGCAGCAAAAACACCCCCGCGACCCCCCCTCCCGCGATTCGCTGCAAAAAGAACCCCCCCACGACCCCTCCCGCAATTCGCGGCATAACCACCACCCTGCGACCCCCCCCCCCCCCGCGACCTCCCTCCCACGATTCGCGGCAAAAAGAACCCCCCCGCGACCCCCCCTTGCACGATTGGCGGCACCCCCCCTGCGACCCCCCTCCCGCGATTCGCAGCAGCCCCAGGATTAAATGGCACATGCAAAACACTGACATGGCTATGGTCGACAATGAAAAAGGTTGACATGAGTTTTTGAAGATTTATTTTTAATTTTTTTAATCTCCTATATATTTGGCTACATCTGTCACTCAAAGTGGGTGTCTGTGTCTATAACGCTCTGTTCCTGGACTTTCCTCTTAATGTGTGATTGCCTTCATCTGTGCTGAACACCTTTCTGAGAAATTAACCTGTTTAAAACAGGTGATGGCAATGATACATTAAGGGGAAGTCTAGAAACAGAGCAATGTGTCCCTCCTGGAGAGGATCATGTTGGGAGGTATGTGACAGAGAACCAGCCCAGTGAGCCCACAGACAGTGCCAGACACCCACTGCCTTCCCATGTTGCCCAGCACTGCTACTCCACAGCCACCAGGTGAGCGCCCCCCTCCCGCGATTTGCGGCAAAACCTCCCCCCCCCTCCCGCGATTCGCGGCAAAAACACCCGCTCCCCCGCGACCCCCCCTACCGCGATTCGCAGCAAAAACACCCCCGCGACCCCCCCTCCCGCGATTCGCTGCAAAAAGAACCCCCCCACGACCCCTCCCGCAATTCGCGGCATAACCACCACCCTGCGACCCCCCCCCCCCCCCGCGACCTCCCTCCCACGATTCGCGGCAAAAAGAACCCCCCCGCGACCCCCCCTTGCACGATTGGCGGCACCCCCCCTGCGACCCCCCTCCCGCGATTCGCAGCAGCCCCAGGATTAAATGGCACATGCAAAACACTGACATGGCTATGGTCGACAATGAAAAAGGTTGACATGAGTTTTTGAAGATTTATTTTTAATTTTTTCATATTCATTGTCATGTGTCGACATGGACACCAATGAAGTGGCACACTTATGTCAACATTTACATGTGTTGACCTTTCTGTGTTGATTTTTTCTTGTGGCGATTCGCGTCACACCCCCCCGCAACCCCCCCTCCCGCGATTCGCGGCACCCCCCGTGACCCCCCACCTCCCGCAATTCGCGGCAACCCCCCACCGGAACCCCTGTGAACCCCGCCCTCCCGCGATTCGCGGCAACCACCCCCGCGACCCCCCCTCCCGCAATTCGCGGCACCCCCCCGTGATTCGCGGCAGCTCCAGAATTAAATTGCACATGGAAAACACTGACATGGCTATGGTCGACAATGAAAAAGGTTGACATGAGTTTTTGAAGTTTTTTTGTCATTTTTTGAATATTTTCATATTCATTCTCATGTGTCGACATGGACACCAATGAAGTGCCACACTTATGTCAACATTTACATGTGTTGACCTTTCTGTGTTGATTTTTTTCTTGTGGCGATTTGCGTCACACCCCCCCACCCCCCACAACCCCCACTCCCGCGATTCACGGCACACACACACACACCTCCCCCGCGATTCTCGGCACCCCACCCCGTGACCCCCCCTCCCGTGATTCACGGCACACCCCCGCGACCCCCCCTCCCATGATTCGCCGCAACCCCCGCCCCGTAACTCCCCCTCCCGCGATTCGCGGCACCCACCCCCACGACCCCCCCTCCCGCAATTCGCGGCACCCCCCCGCGATTCGCGGCAGCTCCAGAATTAAATTGCACATGGAAAACACTGACATGGCTATGGTCGACAATGAAAAAGGTTGACATGAGTTTTTGAAGTTTTTTTTCCATTTTTTGAATGTTTTCATATTCATTCTCATGTGTCGACATGGACACCAATGAAGTGCCACACTTATGTCAACATTTACATGTGTTGACCTTTCTGTGTTGATTTTTTCTTGTGGCGATTCGCGTCACCCCACCCCACCCCCCCCCGCAACCCCCACTCCCGCGATTCACGGCACACACACACCCCCCCGCGATTCTCGGCACCCCACCCCGTGACCCCCCCTCCCGTGATTCACGGCACACCCCCCGCGACCCCCCCTACCATGATTCGCCGCAACCCCCGCCCCCGTAACCCCCCTCCCTCGATTTGCGGCAACCCACCCCGCGACCCCCCTCCCGCGATTCTCTGCAATCCCTCCCCTCCCGCGATTCGCAGCATCCACCCCCCCACAACCCCCCCTCCTGCAATTCGCGGCACCCCCGCGACCCCCCCTCCTGCAATTCGCGGCACCCTCCGCGACCCCCCCTTCCGCGATTCGCGGACACCTAAGTTGCAATACAGGGCATCTTTCATACAATTCTAACCATATTTCTCATATACAAATGTTCACAAATTAAGGGGGCGCATCCCCTTACGACGGTGTGAAGAGCGCCCGTAGGGCGCGATGAATCACCTAGTTTACATATATGTGCGCAACTCTGTACACACACTCACCATTTGCATCCATGTGAACTGTCCGAATCAGGCCCTGTATGAGCACAGATAAACAATACTGATGCCAGCTCAGGCAAAGAATGCCCAGTGCTATAACAGGGTAAACTAGGCCACAAGAGTCACTTTGCCAAAACATTTCTCTTATGGTAGGGTTAAGATCTTCAATGGTTCCTTATAAGATCCGTCTGACTACTAGAATTGACAGACTGAACTGTACATTTAGATCCATTTATACAATATGTAATAGAGAAATTAGGGACCCACCTGATGAAGTTCACAATGATGTGGTAGGTGGCCAAACATTTTGCCCAAACCTGTACTAAGAACCTTATTTTATACATTTATACTCTAACTAGGTGATTCATCGCGCCCTACGGGCGCTCTTCACACCGTCGTAAGGGGATGCGCCCCCTTAATTTGTGAACATTTGTATATGAGAAATATGGTTAGAATTGTATGAAAGATGCCCTGTATTGCAACTTAGGTGTCCGCGAATCGCGGAAGGGGGGGTCGCGGAGGGTGCCGCGAATTGCAGGAGGGGGGGTCGCGGGGGTGCCGCGAATTGCAGGAGGGGGGGTTGTGGGGGGGTGGATGCTGCGAATCGCGGGAGGGGAGGGATTGCAGAGAATCGCGGGAGGGGGGTCGCGGGGTGGGTTGCCGCAAATCGAGGGAGGGGGGTTACGGGGGCGGGGGTTGCGGCGAATCATGGTAGGGGGGGTCGCGGGGGGTGTGCCGTGAATCACGGGAGGGGGGGTCACGGGGTGGGGTGCCGAGAATCGCGGGGGGGTGTGTGTGTGCCGTGAATCGCGGGAGTGGGGGTTGCGGGGGGGGGGTGACGCGAATCGCCACAAGAAAAAATCAACACAGAAAGGTCAACACATGTAAATGTTGACATAAGTGTGGCACTTCATTGGTGTCCATGTCGACACATGAGAATGAATATGAAAACATTCAAAAAATGGAAAAAAAACTTCAAAAACTCATGTCAACCTTTTTCATTGTCGACCATAGCCATGTCAGTGTTTTCCATGTGCAATTTAATTCTGGAGCTGCCGCGAATCGCGGGGGGGTGCCGCGAATTGCGGGAGGGGGGGGTCGTGGGGGTGGGTGCCGCGAATCGCGGGAGGGGGAGTTACGGGGCGGGGGTTGCGGCGAATCATGGGAGGGGGGGTCGCGGGGGTGTGCCGTGAATCACGGGAGGGGGGGTCACGGGGTGGGGTGCCGAGAATCGCGGGGGAGGTGTGTGTGTGTGTGCCGTGAATCGCGGGAGTGGGGGTTGTGGGGGGGGGGGGGTGGGGGGGTGTGACGCAAATCGCCACAAGAAAAAAATCAACACAGAAAGGTCAACACATGTAAATGTTGACATAAGTGTGGCACTTCATTGGTGTCCATGTCGACACATGAGAATGAATATGAAAATATTCAAAAAATGACAAAAAAACTTCAAAAACTCATGTCAACCTTTTTCATTGTCGACCATAGCCATGTCAGTGTTTTCCATGTGCAATTTAATTCTGGAGCTGCCGCGAATCACGGGGGGGTGCCGCGAATTGCGGGAGGGGGGGTCGCGGGGGTGGTTGCCGCGAATCGCGGGAGGGCGGGGTTCACAGGGGTTCCGGTGGGGGTTGCCGCGAATTGCGGGAGGTGGGGGGTCACGGGGGGTGCCGCGAATCGCGGGAGGGGGGGTTGCGGGGGGGTGTGACGCGAATCGCCACAAGAAAAAATCAACACAGAAAGGTCAACACATGTAAATGTTGACATAAGTGTGCCACTTCATTGTGTCCATGTCGACACATGACAATGAATATGAAAAAATTAAAAATAAATCTTCAAAAACTCATGTCAACCTTTTTCATTGTCGACCATAGCCATGTCAGTGTTTTGCATGTGCCATTTAATCCTGGGGCTGCTGCGAATCGCGGGAGGGGGTCGCAGGGGGGGTGCCGCCAATCGTGCAAGGGGGGGTCGCGGGGGGGTTCTTTTTGCCGCGAATCGTGGGAGGGAGGTCGCGGGGGGGGGGGGGGGGTCGCAGGGTGGTGGTTATGCCGCGAATTGCGGGAGGGGTCGTGGGGGGGTTCTTTTTGCAGCGAATCGCGGGAGGGGGGGTCGCGGGGGTGTTTTTGCTGCGAATCGCGGTAGGGGGGGTCGCGGGGGAGCGGGTGTTTTTGCCGCGAATCGCGGGAGGGGGGGGGGAGGTTTTGCCGCAAATCGCGGGAGGGGGGCGCTCACCTGGTGGCTGTGGAGTAGCAGTGCTGGGCAACATGGGAAGGCAGTGGGTGTCTGGCACTGTCTGTGGGCTCACTGGGCTGGTTCTCTGTCACATACCTCCCAACATGATCCTCTCCAGGAGGGACACATTGCTCTGTTTCTAGACTTCCCCTTAATGTATCATTGCCATCACCTGTTTTAAACAGGTTAATTTCTCAGAAAGGTGTTCAGCACAGATGAAGGCAAACACACATTAAGAGGAAAGTCCAGGAACAGAGCGTTATAGACACAGACACCCAA